>NW_023270431.1:17047570-17267940 GCF_011800145.1 Mirounga leonina
TTCTTTCTTTCTTTCTTTCTTTCTTTCTTTCTTTCTTTCTTTCTTTTTTCTTTTCTTTCCTTCCTTCCTTCTCTTTCTCTTTCTTTCTTTTTCTCTCTCTTCTGTCTCTTTTCTTTCTTTCTTTTTCTTTCTTTCTTTCTCTTTCTTTCTTTCTCTTTCTTTCTTTCTTTCTTTCTTTCTTTCTTTCTTTCTTCTTTCTCTCTTTCTTTCAACACTTTTTAAAATTTTTTAATTTTCTTCTTTTTACTTTTTGACCCCACTCCACACCCTGACAACCACCTATCTGCTCTCTGTATCTATGAGCTGGGTTTTTGTTTTTGTTTTGTTCTTTTTTATGTTTGATTCTGCATTTTTCATGTGGTAAATATTGATAGAAGTAACAAATACAAACAAAAGCTAAAGTCCTCAATGATTTTAAGAGTGAAAGGGGGTTCTGAGAACGATGTTTGAGAACTAACTGCTCACAATATCTTCAAGAAGGATACGTATTTCCAGTGCATTGCTTTATCCATGACTTTTGTATTTGAGCCACAGTTTGTTTCCATGTGATTTGTGAGTCAAGTTCTCATTATTACAAGGTTCTGTGTAGCATTTCCAATTCATGGGAAATGCTGTTCTTTAATGTTCTCATAACAATGTATCAGAGTACTGATTCTCCATAGTTTTCTGACACCTGTTTTTTTTTTTTTTTTTGTCACTCTAGTGGGCATGTAGTGGTGTCACACTATGGTTTTAATTTATATTTCCTTAATTTCTCTAACAATTTTAATAATATTTTATACAGTTATTCACCATTTGGATATCCTATTGTGAGATGCCTATTTTAGCTTTTTGCCCATTTTTCTACTATAATCTTCTTTACTTACTGATTTGAAGGTTTCTTTTCATATTATGACCATGAATCTTTTTATCAAATAAGTATTTTGTAATATTTTCTCCCATTCTGTGAGTTGTCTTTTTATTTATTGATGTCTTGATGATCATGTTATAATTTTAATATAGTTCAATTTATACATATTTCTTTTATTATTTTGTATTGTTGAAATAAATTTCTAGGCCCATGATGAAGCTGCTCCTGCACAGGATGCCACATCAACAAACTGAAACTTTGATAACTTTTGCGTTCCTGTAAATGCTCTTCTTGACCAGAAATGAAGTATAGCTAGTTGGTCAATCACCAAACACCAAACAATTCTGGACCTTCTCACCCCAAGTGAGGTTAACTCTGTGACCTTAGCCAATCAGATATTTTCTATTTGTCCCTTCTTTGTTTTTCATTCTTGGTTCTATAAAACCTTCTCATCTTCCAGCCTATTTTGTAGTTCTTGGAAAAAAGACTGTCTGCTTCATGAAATGTTAAATCAAGTTTGTTCGTGTCACCTAAATTGTCTTCTTTAATCATTTTTTAACAGTACTCTGTTAAGAAGATAGACTAATCTAATGTCTGAAGATGTTTTATATTTTCTTTTAATGACTTTATTATTATACTTCTAAACTTGGATCTACAATGCTTGTGCAATTGATATTAGCTTATGGTGTATGATGGTTAATTTTATATGTCACCTTGACTGGTCACTAGTGCTCAGATTAAACATTATTTCTGGGTGTACTTGTGAGGGTGTTTCCAGATAAGAGTAGCATTTGAATTGTAGGACTCAGTAGTTTGCTCTGCCCGGTGTGGAAGGGCATCATCCTATCCTTTGAGGGCTTCAATAAAACAAAAGGCAAAGGAACCCATTCCTTTTTCCTGCCTCACTGGAGACTAACTGCTGTTGTTTCAAGTATTACCTCTTAACCTTCTGTTTTTTCATTTTGTCTTATATAATCCAATTTTCCAAGGTAAACTCAGTTTTATTCCAAATGTCACCTTTTTTATCAATATTTTTTCATTAAATTATGAAAACTGCTAACAAAATACTTTTCATACATTGTTCACTGATTGATGGGACATCCTGTCTCATCTTCTGCTCTCAGTTGAGAAGTATGCCATCCACTCCCTTGGTTCTCAGGCTTTGGAATCCAGCTGACTTATACCTCTGGCTTTCCTGGGTTCCGAGCTTGCAGACAGCCGATCGTGGGACTTCTCAGCCTCCTTAACTCTGTGAGCCATTTCTTCATAAATAAATTTCCTTTTTGTGTTTGTGTGTGAATATATATACATATATATGTATGTGTGTGTATATATCCTATTGGTTCTGTTTCTGAAGAACTCAAAGACATGGCAAATTATACCTTGTAATATAACCCTGTTAAATTATTTACAGTGTAAGCATATTATAGATTTTGAGATTAAGCTAATCATTTTCTAGAGGAAACCTTGCATAATTTTTCTGCATTTTAACAGCTTGTCTCACACAGCTTATCAAAAGGGATTGTTCTTGCCTAAGATCACATAAGACACATCACGAATCCAAGACACTTCTATATTTCACCAGAATGAAAACTTTTGAAACTCATTCTTCTTGTGATAATGGAATTTTAGTCTGACTTACCCAGTTCTCTGATGGTTCACGGTGCTGCAAATTTACAGTGGTTGATTGAATTCCCTAGATTTAGAAAAAGTATAAAAGTGACTGGCCCCAAAAGTGACCCAAAGTTCTACCATGGTCTCTGCACAAAAGCATCTATGGTTCTCCAGAGTTGGAGAGAGTGATAAAACAAACTAAAAAAAATATGGCCTATGTCTTTTATGTGCAAGCAAACCATATGACACAAGGCAGTTTAAATGGTGTAATGTAACAATCTAACTACATGGTGCAGATATTGTCAGTCCAAGAATTCTAAGAATACATTAATAGCTGGATTAGGTCTCTGGGAGATACTCAGTAGCTCAGGGGTCACTCGTTGGACCAAGAGACCCCCCAAATCTATCACCTTTCATCTTTTTTGTGCCAGATCACTACAGAAAACAAAACAAAATAAAACAAACAAAACTAGATTCCGTTGACTTGTGAAGCAAAGAATCAATTTCGTTTCTTTAAAAAAAGGAGCCCACAAAATATTTGTACTTGCTTATAAACTTAGGTGGACAGAAAACAGTGTAAATTGGTGAGGCACCGGCAAGATAGCTGTCCCTTCAGTAATACAAGAGAGAGAGAAAACTCCATCCTGTAGATCTGATCAGCTCTAGAATTATAAATAAACAAACAAACAAACAAATAAATAAATAAATAACACAAATAAATGAAAACTAAAGCAACGTAAACACACTGTTATTTATATAGGTATTTTATTATTAAGGGTTCATTGTTTTTATTAGAAGCATAATGTTAGGAAAGAAATACAAGAAATATGAGAATTAGGGACAGGAGTAAGCCTGTAATATTCTAAGCCACATCCAGTATCTATTATATCATAACACACAAATCAAAAGGAATTCTCAAGGTTGTTTTTATATCAATGTAGAGTCATCTGTATCATATAAAGCACTGTGTTTTTCTTCAAAACACATTTGCACTGGGTTTAATTCTGATTTTTAATGTAAATTTACATTTATGAAACTTAATTTTCATTAAGCGTTACTCTTCAAAGGGAATTCTTTTTTATGCTTATTGTGTAAAAGATAAAACAATCAGGGCTAAGTCTTAGATGTTTCGAAAAGAATACTTAAATAATTACTTTTAATCCTTTCCTTAAAATCAAAAGATAATAGTTGTAATGGGCATCACTAAAAGAATTTTCTTAAATGTTATTTGTTCAGATTGAGTTTATTTTAAGCATGAGATTTTTTTACATTGAAAGTTATTCTGCAAAAACGTCAAGGTGAAGGAAGAACCTATGAACTGAAAATGTATGTTAAACACACTTTTGAATATTTTAATTACATTTCTTGATTTAAGGACAAAATGGGAAATAAAAATTTTAAAATGAGATTTGTAATAAAGTGCTCTGATGATGAGTGCTAAATACAGTTCAGGAAAAAATACACAAATGTTTATAAAATTCCCCACTTAACATCCTTAAGATATATTTTAATTTCTTAAGATGGTAAAAAAATTAATTATCAAGGGAACACTGGGCACTTGATATTAACTAGTCTATACTCTTGATTTTGCCAGTGAACAGAATGAAACCTAAAGCAGGTAATCACTGGTATAATCTGCCCACGTTATAAGTGACAAATCAAAGCACGTTCTTTCTTGCTTCCATGGTTTACTGACTCATTTCAGTTACTATCTTGCTACTGAACACTTTTATTTCCACCTTATAATGAGTATGCTGATTTCTTGTTTCAGCTCCAACACGTGAAGAGCTCAAAAGCTGTTTCTCCGGTTCTTATAAGAAAAAAAAAAAAATTGGGGACCCATTAGAGAACTGAGACCATAGTGCAAACCACCATGCTCAAAATCTAGAGAAACAGGAACAACTAAGGATACACAGCAACTAAGTCCTTCTGACCTAGAAAAAAAGCATTAGAGTTATAAACTGGTAGGAATCCTTGAAGGATTACTTGGAGGAATTGCTGGAGGCTGAATGTGCACTAGCTTTAGAGTGAGAAATTCCTGGGGGCCGCAGTTTTAAGGGAGCCCCTACACTTTCATGGACTTCCTCTTTTGGAACTACAAATAATAATGTTATAATAATGAGGAACAAAGATCCCCTCTAAGCTCTGGCAGGCAGAGGGGGAAAGAGACCATTGTAAAATGCACATAGAACTTCTATATAAAAAAACACCTACATTCTGCAGGATAGGACTTTGCCAGAAGATTACTCTGAAACTTATCAGTCGTTGAGAAGGGGATTCCTCCCCAATCTAGCAACTACAAACATTCTGCCTCACAGAGGGATAGAAAAGGAAAACACAGAGATAAAGGCTGTAAGGATATACATTAATAAAGCTGCAGCCAGGGGCGCCTGGCTGGCTCAGTTGATGGAGCATGCAACTCTTGATCTTGGGGTTGTGAATTCCAGCCCCGTGTTGCGTGTAGAGATTACTTAAAAATAAAATCTTAAAAAAAAAAAAATACTGCAGCCAGAGAAAGGAGCAAGGGGCAGAAGAAAAAAATAGCTACACCAAAAGAGATACACTGTGAAGGTCACAGTCTTGAGACAGATACCCACTAGTAGACTAAGATTTAATCAGAAGAACACAAAATATGCCTCCTTTCCTACAACTTGCTGCCATAGCAATAGGGTCAGGTGTAATATCAATGAATTGCAACTGAAAACCTGCAAGACATAAATTCTCTCTGAATTTAGTATTCAGTATTTTTTTTATTTATATGTTTTACATATTTTTCAGCCTCTTATCCATGGGTTCACTCAAACCTGGGATATGGTAGAACACAGTGGTTAATCACAGCAAGAAAAATTAGCGACAAAGTCCAAAAAAATTAGCGCAGATACTGCTGGAAGTGGATACAATCTAATGTCAGGGTTACATATTTTCAAGGGTTATAGTAATCTCCAGGCAAAGAGCCAAAATACGCAGTTTATTACTATCATCATAATTATTATTGATATGATTTTCACGCACTGTCTGCCATTATTTGTATATATATAATATATTGTATTTTATATTTTATTTTGCAAGCCCAAAATTGTCCATCGCTATCCTCTATTACTAAGCATATAATATTATCCCCATTGTGACAAGTTTTAAGTTCTCAGTCTCCTAGCTCCAAAGCCTCACCCTTCTATGCTCTGCGCCGTCAGGCTGCTGTTGGGATTCAGCAAACCAGTTTTGCTTTACCGGAGGGCTCCCTGTTAGTCTCTGAAAATAGAGCATTCTGAAAGGACACCACAAAGCTAGAGGACAAAGAAGGTTCTTTCTCTTTCTTCTCCGCTTCTGTGGCCTTCCTGCCTCCTCATAGTTCTTTTGAGGGTCACATCAGCCATGCTTCTTCATGCTTGATAGCAGTTCCTTTCTGTGGCAGGGGATGAATCCAGGCTCTGGGCTGTCCAACACTTGCATATACCTGCCATAGACACCAGCAGCGGTCAACAGAGGCCACGGCTTCCAAAGTCTGTGTTCCAAGCCAATGGGGCGCCTTTCTGAGTTCAAAGAGACTTCATCAAAGGAGTGATACATTCTCCTGGACAGAGTTTGAGCTCCATGGAGCCCTTAAGTTCCTAGATTTTAACAATTCCCTCCTTTTACCATTTTTTCTTTAGATCTAAGAAGGTATCTACTCTGCAGTTGCCATCTCTATGATACCTGGTTAACAAAATTATACCTAATTAACATTAAAACATTAAAAAAAAGATACTAATTTGTGTGGTCTCTTTTTCTGTACTATCCATTACCACAGAACATGTTCTTACAGTAACAGACTGTAGAGCTGAGAATTAAACTTAGATCTGACTCACTCTAAGAGTTCTTTAAACCATACACTGTTACATGAATTGTTGCAAAGACGCGGAACCAAGACTAATGGCATTTGGAAGAAAAGGCAACCAGCCAATTGACACTGTAGGAGTTTAGCCATAGATGTCTAGATGTTAGCTACCCAACTGTGGTTGGGAGAGCAAAACAACTGAAGTAAAAAACAAAAACAAAAACAAAAAACCCTAAGAAACATTAATGAAATAAACTAATGTTAGAACCTTGATTATAAGAATTGGGGTGTTCAGAAATGTGTTAATATCCAACAATAATTTTGAAGCTTTTGTGCATGCTGAGAAGAGAACACTCTTTTGAGACACACACAAAGAGAATGAAAGGCCATGCCCTACGATGTGATTGAAGTCTATTAAATACCTGCCATTTAAGTCAACATTATTTGGAAAACCTAGAAGTGGAACTGTGAGTGTAAGTTGGAAAGGATGCAGAATCTTAAATCTGTACAGGTTTTGAGCAGTATTTTTCAGGGAGATGGAAACCTTATTGGAAATAAGGTTACTTACAAATAGCTCACATAAACCAAATTTGTTTTATCCTTAATTTATTTTATCTTTGGATTACTTCTTATTTGCAAAAAAGATAGACCCACCTTAGAAAAAAATAAGTTAAATAAGCATCATCCTTTCTTACAAATACACACAGGGAGTATGTTTAATTCTAATAATTTAATAAATAATGTTAGTATTAGTTTATATATGCAAGAGAATAATAAAGAAGCCAATATGAGACTCTGAGTCCTTTCACACAGAGGAGAGTCTGACAGCTAATTAAAGATCTATGAGGTCTTTTGAGGGTCTGTAACCAGTCACAGCTTTGTTGCTTTATCTTAGATACCAACCCCTTCATCACTACTTGCTGAATAAAAAAATTATTTCTTCTCAGGCTCTGCTTTGCTGATGGCAAATTTTAGTCATGACATCCACTGGAAAATACTTATCTTATTCCACTTAGTGGTTTATTAAATTTTCCAATTTTTCAGGCCATGTCTTTCTTACTATTTTAGAAGCAATCACTGTTTAGCACAGAACTTTGCACACAGTCAGACTCAATATATATTAATTGAATTTTTTTTTTCTTTTTGAGGGGAGGTGGTGGCTATGATTGAGCTTCATGGAATCAGTGAGATAATATAATTTACTAAACTATATAATCCTATGGGACAAGAAATGCATTTTAAAGAAAATATTATGGTATATAGTATCTAGCCTATAATTCATCTTCACAAAATATTGGCTGGCTGACCATGCAGTCTTAATCTTAGTCCAAGAGCACACAGATTCAACCTGTTATCATTAGTGGGTACACCACAATAAAGCTCATATATGGACATCTTTCCATTCGTACATTTTTATATTTACAGTTTAGTGTATCCTTCTTCCTTAATTATGTAACTTTGCAATGATCACAAGTGAAAATGAGTTAAAATTTCAGATTTCTTTTTAGTATTTTCCTATTTTAAAATAAATTTTCAATATTCATACCTTACTGCAACAGTGGAAACAATTTCAAACCTGTGAATCCTATTGTTTTATCTCGATCCCAATTAGGAATATTTTATACAACAGAAAGACTACTTAATGGGATTAAAACATTTGCAGCATGTGTGTTATTAGTAACTGAATTATATTTTTGTCCTTTCAAAACTTTCTTATTTTTAATTAAAATAATGTATGCTTGTTGATTTAATGACACTCAAACTTCACTAAGGAAAACAATGTTAAAAATCGATGTGTTTCTTTCATACTTTTTTATACTATTTTCAGTTCCATAAAAAACAATATCTGCTATACATGTTATTTTACAACTGGATTCCTTAAGCTAAAATATAACTATTTTCCAGATCAACAACTATGGAGTTAAATCAATTTCTGAAAATCAAGTCTCTTTTAATTTTATTTTTCTCCTTGATATAAAATCTGCTTCAATAAATATCTTAGGGGGGCGCCTGGGTGGCTCAGTCGTTAAGCGCCTGCCTTCGGCTCAGGTCATGATTCCAGGGTCCTGGGATCGAGCCCCGCATCGGGCTCCCTGCTCGGCGGGAAGCCTGCTTCTCCCTCTCCCACTCCCCCTGCTTGTGTTCCCTCTCTCGCTGTGTCTCTGTCAAATAAATAAATAAAATCTTTAAAAATAAATAAATAAATAAATAAATAAATAAATAAATAAATAAATATCTTAGGAACTGCAATCTTATTACCACTGCTTTTTCTTTGATAAATTCCTACAGGGAAAACTTTTAGGTCAAAGTGTTTTCCTTTTTAAAAATTTAATAGATTCCACCACACTTTGTTTCATAAGGATTATCAATTCACACATTTTTACCAGGATTTTTGAGATACACTCATTAAAGTTATATCAATCTTTTCAACTTTATAAACAATTTATACTTTTATACTCTATTACCAATATGTTTGCACATCTTTTCTAATGTTGACTACATATTTCTATTTCTTTTTCTATGAATATTGTTTATATAACTTTCCCAATCTTAATTGATTTTAATGATTTTACCAATTTATAAAATTTATTTAGATACATACCACTCATGCAGTCATTGACACACTGTCTTTCCCCTATGCAGGCTTGATACAGATGAATTCAGTGACTTTGAAATCCTATAAGATGAAAGCAGCCTAAGCCCTTAATCACTGCTTGAGGGAGAGCCATCCACTAATCAGGAATATCTGCTTTAAGATCAATGTGTGCAAGGATAAATTTTGTTGTTTTAAGACACTAAATATTGAGCTTTTCTGTTACTGGAGCTCAGTGTCTTGCCTGACATACTCAAAGTATAGAATTTTTAAAAATCAATCTGCCAATGCTTTGCTTTATGGCATCTGTGTTTCTCATTGTTTAAGTTTTTCACTTCTGTGAGATCCTAAAGAGTGATCTCCAATAATATCTTCTATTTGCATAATTTTAATCTTTCATATTGATATCTAATAAAACCAGATTTAGAGTTCTTTTTAATATGATGTGAACGTGAGCCTTATTACTTTCTTCAGAGGAAGAGTCAGTCATGCCAACTCCACATACAACTAATCAAGTCTACTTTCAAGTAACGCTACATCACTTCATGGGTAGTGTGAGTACCTTACAGTAAAAAAAAATAATCCTGATTTCTTCCTTCTGTCTTGGTAGCATTATTGACATTTATTTCACATATATAAGCATACACTAGCATATATATAATACATTCATAAGCATACATAGTTGAATACATTTTTGCTACTATTATTTTGAACAAAATAATTAGATCAATTAAGAATAAGAAAAATAGGGTGCCTGGGTGGCTCAGTTGGTTAAGCGACTGCCTTCGGCTCAGGTCATGATCCTGGAGTCCCTGGATCGAGTCCCTGGATCGAGTGCCGCATCAGGCTCCCTGCTCGGCAGGGAGTCTGCTTCTCCCTCTGACCCTCCCCCCTCTCATGCTCTCTGTCTTTCATTCTCTCTGTCTCAAATAAATAAATAAAATCTTTAAAAAAAAAAAAGAATAAGAAAAATAAAACTTGGGATGCCTGGGTGGCTCAGTCGGTTAAGCATCTGAGGGTCCTGGGATTGACTCCCACATTGGGCTCCTTGCTCAGAGGGGAGCCTGCTTCTCCCTCTCCCTGCTGCTCCCCCTGCTTGTGCACTGTCTCTCTAACAAATAAATAAATAAAATCTTAAAAAAAAAAGAAAAAGAAAACTTTTGTTTTTTCAAATATATCACTAGATTTGGGAGATCTCATCCAAATGTTATTTATAAATTATATAAATGATCTACCAATACTAATGTTATCTATATTATAAAGCATAACTTAAAACAGAAAATAAAGCAAAGATAAAAATAACTATTTCATCAAAATATATAATTACACATATATAGGCATTAATAAATAGGCAATTTTACGTGTTCAATCATATTTTACAACCAAATTTACAAAGGGATGCAAATATGTATAGCTATTACTTAAGACTAAAAATACAAATAAGTATAAAAAAGAGGAACTCAGTTTAGAAAGAATTTATTTTTGTTAAATAAAAAGAGAAAAGGTTGAGAGAAAAGGCTACTCAATATTGTATACAAATGTTTTAATCTTTCTTTTTCAAAATCATTACTATTGAATGATGTAAGATTAAGCTATAAAGTAGCCTGGAGATCACAGAGTCTAACATTTACTGAGATCCAGAAATTTTATATAACTTTTACAAGACAAGCATTAGTTAACTTAGTTGTTCTAGAAATATAGTGATCAGTAGAAGATAACTAAACAATTTGATTTTTTTTGATCATTACAAATCTCTATCTCTGTCTATCTAAATGTGGATGTTTGTGTGTGTGTGCGCGTGTGCGTGTGCGTATGTGTATATTTTAAATGGCCTGTTTCTATGAGACTTAAACATACAAATCATATCCTAGGTGATGATTAAAATTTAAGTCATCTATGATGTGCAAATAAATACACCTTACTGGAGGAAGGCAAAACTATGATAAATGTTATCAAATATTTGCTACGTGGAAATTAGTTTTGAAATATTGATAACTAAAGATATATTGTAAATATACACTATCTAAAAGTTTGTTATGTTTTTTCCTGGTATAATTTTATGAAAGGATTATTGAGGATTATTAATTTGTCATTTACATGAAATGACAGATTGGTAAATTTGCTTTGAAATATTTGTTCAACAAATAACATATTTGTTGTATATCATAAACCATTCATTCATTTTTAAAATATTGAGCAGGTAGAATATATATAAATCCACTAGGTTTGAAACTAAGAATGATATGCCAATAAAAAGGCATGATTCCTGTCCTTATGAGTTCAAGGTTATTTTTCTAATCACAAAAATGAGCTTAAAATTGCAATTTAAACATTACCTTATTGTTAATTTGCATTTCCCTGTTGAGTGCATTTTCATATACCCATTGTCCATTTGAAAGCCATCTTTTGAAAAGTGCCTACTCATATCCTCAGCCCAGGGGTCTTTAGTGCCACTAGTCTTTTTCCTATTGATTTATAAACTTTCTTGTACATATACTCCATAAAAACTTTTGTTGGTTATATATGTTTCTCTAACTATATTAAATGTTGTTTTTTATAAAACATGTTTCATTTCCATAACTATGTTTTAATAAATAATAAGTGAAATTTAATAAGTATGCAATTTTCTCTACACCATTAATTTAAATATATTATTTCTATCACATAAAAAATGACTCTTTTTATGCAATTATTTATTTTATTTTATTTTTTTAAAATTTTATTTATTTATTTGAGAGAAAGAGAATGAGCGAGAGAGAGCACAAGCAACGGGAGCAGCAAGGGAGAGGGAAAAGCAGACTCCCCGCTGAGCAGGGAGCCCAATGTGGGACTCAATCCACGATCCTGAGATTATGACCTGAGCTGAAGGCAGACACTTAACCAACTGAGCCACCCAGGCACCCCTATGCTCTCTATTATTATGTTCAATTAGTCTATTGATGTACCTTATGCCAATACCAAACTTTTGAATTATTATAAATTTATAAACCTTGATTTCCAGTAGCACATGTTCTTCCTTACATCTCCTTCTTCTTAATCTCGTTTTCTTTTCTGTGTTTTCCTTCCACTCCTTTTCATCCTCTGTTACCTCTTCCTTCTTCTCATTTTCTTTTTCCCTTCCTTTTCCTAAATTCCTCAGGCTATCCTTGACCCTTTTTGCTTCTGTCTGAGTTTTTAAGTCAGTAGAGATTCAACGAAAAATCTGCAGGAATTTTGTTGGGAATCATCTTTAATTTATAATTCTGGGACAATAGTCATCTTTATTAAGTTATTATTAAATAAAGTCATTATTTATATCCATGATTTATTTCTATTTATTTAGATCTTCTTATTATTTTCTCCAACAGATTTCTCTAATTGACTCCTGTAATATTTTGACAAATCTATTTCCAAGCTTATCTGTCTTCTAATTTTTTTATTTCTGGAATGTAAACATTTTAAAATACATTTTGATATGGTACTCTCAAGCCTAAATAGGAAAAATTTAATTTAAAATGTATTAAAGATTTCCACTCTAGACAAGATGGAATAGATTTTGTTCTTGCTCTTCTCCTCTAAGTAAAAATCCTGCAAATAATGCAGAGGGCAATCCACAGAAGAACTCTAGATCCTGGTTCAGCATCCCCGAACTGGGAGGAACAACATAAAGCAAGGTGTTTTTTGTCCCTAGTCCCAGTAGAAGAAAGCAATTCAGGCCTATCGTTTCCTGAACCAAAACCTAATAACAGAAGGCAGCTCAGGGAAGCTCATTCCTTCCCCAGATGGAACTGGAGCCCTCAGACAATGCCAAACAAGCTCCATACCACCTCACCACCAACAGGCACCTAATGGGACTCTGATAACCAAAAACTGTCCAGGAAAAGAGCGTGGGGAAGAATTTGTCCCCACTGGTCTGAAACTTCCCCTGCTCACCAAGAGATACACAGGTGACTCAGCGGCACAGGAAAGAGAGACCCACCACAAAGGACCTGCATGGGAAGCCTTTTTGTCCTTAAAGGCAGACTTAGAACTCTCCTCTCCCATGGGGTAATACCAGAGTATCTAGTCAGCCTTGACAAAGAAGACTCAACCCAAATAAGAGACCCTGCCCAGGATGCCTTTTTGTCCCTGTGGCCCTAGGTTCCTCTTCCTGGCCCAGACCTAGAGGGTGGCTGGGATACCACAGGGACAATCTTGTCACAACAATGCCTGGCACAGCTAGCACTCTCCTTCCTTCCCCCACAGACAAGGGAATTCATCAAGACTAGAGACTGGATAGGGAAGCCTTTTCATCCCTATCTGCTTGAAACTCATCCCACTCATTGAGAGACACCTAGTGGCCAAGACAGGAGACAGTCCTCCCACCCCCTTGGGCAGCCACAGCAGCACCAGATAAACCAAGGAGACCAAAATAACCCTGCAAGTCTCTGAAAATTAGACTGTTGTTGAAACCAGAGCCTACAAAAGTAGACCAGGATCTGTATATTAAACTTAAGCAGGGTATGTGCATGATAAAATAATGACTATAAATAGGACAGGAGGTGTCCTCCATATTAGATAAAATGTCCCAGAATACAATTGAAAATCACTCAGAACCAGAAACATCACAACTTGGAGGAGAAAATAAAAGCAACTGACATCAACACCAAGATATGTCAAATGGAATTAGTCAATGAGGATTTTTTTAACAGTCATCATAAAAATGCTTTAACAATCAATTAGAAACTCTTGAAATAAACACAAATAAATAATAGAACCTTAACACAGAAATAAAGTCATAAAAATAGAAGCAAATGTAAGTTATAGAACTCGAAAATATAACAAAAGCATGCTGGAGGGACTAAATAGTAGAATAGTAGAATAGAGCAGTATAGACTCAACAGTAGAGAGAAGATGGAATCAGGGAAGTTGAGGACAGATCAATAGATTTACCCAATCTCAATAACTGAGAGAAAACAAACTGGAAGAAAAAGTACGGACAGAGACAAAAAGATCAGTGGGATAAAAAAAGATCCTACGTTGTGTCGTCAAAGACCCAGAAAGAGAGGAAAGAGAATTGGGCTAAAAGAGTATCTGAAGAAAATACCCCAAACTTCTAAATCTGGCAAAAGACACAGCAGATTTAAGAAACTGATCAAACCACAAACAGAATAAATACAAACAATTCTATGCCAAAACACATTATAATTGAACTTTGGCAAAAAAAAAAAAAAGTCAAAAAACATCTTAAAAGCAGCCAGAGAAATGGAACATTAACTATAAGGGGAATCAGTTCTAATGACAGAGGGTTTCTAATCTGAAACCAAGGAAGCCAGAAGGAAGTGACACACCAGTGTTCAAGTCATGAAAGAAAAGAACTTTCAAACCAGAATTCTTTATCCAGCAAAAGAATGAAGGTGAAATAAAGACATTCTCAGATGAAGAAAGCTAAAAGAATTTGTCACTAGCAGGCCTAAAAGTTGACTATTGTAAATTGTTCAAACAGAAAGGAAATGATAAAAAGCAATCTTAGATTATCAGGGAAGAAGAAAGACCAATGAAAAGAACAGAAATATGGATATATGTAATCAACTATCTTTTTCTTCAGTACTTTATAAGTCATCTTTAAGGATGAAAAAAATATAGTAAAGTCAACAGACTGTCAAAAGACCCACAGACATTTGTTATTTGGCCTGAATGTGTAAAACAATATGAAGCATCCACTGTTCTCCATTTGTCCAAGATCCCACATGCCCAAAACCTCATGTTGTACACCAAGCCTAATCCACCCACTCCCAGGATCTACTCTTACTTAAACGAAGGCTTAAAGGATTGGTAGAATTTGCATGAGTGGGTCAGAAAGGAGTGGGACTCCAGAGAACCGAGTTATATAAATAGCACATTGTTTTCCAGAGCGATAATTTATTTATTGTCCCACTTCTGAATGTTATAGAAATATCTGTAACATTTTCTTTGTGTTATAAGAGTTGCAGTGTTTTAGAGAATGTAAAAATGTACTTTATCATATGCAAAATGTATTAATAAAATCGGTGCTTTGTTGTATGTAAAGTTAAAAGGAAATACATTTATGGGAAATTGAATATTTTGCTTTCTCCATTGTTCTGAGAATGACCAAAAAAGGTAGCATTGTCTTTTTACAGAATTTAAAAGTGCAGACATAAATATTTTTGTAAAGGACTATAGACTGTGAAAATACTTTCATTTTCTCTTGATCTTAAAAATAGCTGCAAAACAGAAGGAAATAAATTATTCCTTTCTTGCTAGAGCTTTTTGCCTGTTCACAACAGATGTTTCCACAAATTAGTTTATAATTTCTTTCATAACTCAGACTGAACAATCTTTCAATTTATAGTCAGGAAATAGATATAGTGCTGCATATAATTCTGGTAATTATATAACAAAACTGCACTTTGCTATATGAAAACCTTGGCCATCAATCATTCTGTTTAGTGTGGGGGCAACTTAATCTTCTGTTGCAGCAGCTGTGCAAGACAGCCACAAACACAACAGATTTGCCAGACTTCCACTGAGTGAAATGTAAATGATCAGTGTGAGAGATAATAGATAGCTAGACACCTAGCCAACTGGTTAAATAGAGCTGATCTCTACTGCAGGCAATGGATGCAAAGGGGTTTTTTGGGGAGTGGGGAGGGATGGGTACATAATCCATTTTTACACTATGTAGCACTCAATATACTTGTCACCTGGTTCACAAAAAACAACAGCTGTGGTTAAAGTGAGGTAAGTGTTTTTCTTTTTAAAATATGGGTAATATTTGAATTTGATGCCATATCTTAGAGTCCTGGATTGAGAGGACTTTATTTTAGATACCACAGTTTAGAATAAAACAGTCATAACTTATGAACAGTAGGGAGAAGAAATGAAGCATTTATTTCAGGAAATTTATAACTCCTAAATTTAGAACCTAGGGTCACTTTTGAGGCTTTTCAGTTCATTCAATATTATGTTCATTTTATATCCTAAAGCTATGTAAGAGAATTTCATTAATGATAAAGTGATTAAGTAGAATGTACTAGAAAACCACTGCTCATCTTAATATTTTACACTGGTTAATAATTTATGTTTTAACAGTATTTTCTATTTATTATTTTATTTGAAGCTTAAATATTTTATAAAATAGCTGATGCAAGCTTACCATTCCCAGTTCACAGGACATACTGAAATTCAGAGAAGGAAAATAACCGTCCAAGTCTCACGGTATATAGGTGAAATAGTTCAAAATACAAGTCAATTCTAAAATCTTGGCAATTTTTATTCAAGGGCTACATAAAAATGGATATCCTTTTTACTTATAACATACATAAATTTATCATTCTGGAAGCATGGTTTTTAAAGTATTATATGTTGCTATATATTCAAGCTTCTATAAAATACAATAATTTACTTTGTGTCATAACAGTGAGTCTGAAGAAAACAGAGAGAAGGCATTTTCCATGTTGGGTCCCTGGAACTGAGAGAACGTAATGCACTGAGAGATCAGTGGTCCAAGTCAACGTATCTATGAACCTGAGCAATGAAGGTTAGATGTTCCATGGCCTAACTGATCTGCCCTGTGTGAAATGAAGGGTTCAAGCATATTTCTGCATAGTCAGTGGGAAGCAGAACTTTTAGATAGATCAATTATTGTTTTTAGTCAGTCAAAAGACCACCATCCATTTCTTTGGAAGGCAATACCCCAAAAGTCAAAGGGTTGTAATTAAATTTTATAATAATTAGCGTGTTATGCTTTAGATGGGTGGGCAAGAAAGTGTCAGGATCTACAGTCAAGCATGATATCTCTACTCAGAAAGTGAAGACATAAGTTTAAGTGACACAAAGTCTAGGGTGTGTATCTTGGTGAGGCTAATAATTTGTATTAAAAAAGAGATGTGAAGATGAGGTACCATATTCTGTCTTGACAACAGGATATACCTGGATGCCTTTTCCTGTACTTGTAGGCGATTTATCTCCTAGGGGTCAATGGTGCTAGTATGGAACTGATGCCCCGAGCAAGGCAAGGACTTTGCTTTATCAGAAATTATTCCAGATGTAAGGATCAATGAGCACAGACACAAGAAAACTAAAATCTGGCTTTTAATCTTGAGGAGATAAGAATCTAGTACAGGTAACCAAATCTGCTAAACTAAAAACACTGTAAGGCCAGGAGGAATGGATCTCTTACATTCCTGTATTTCATGTAAACCCTGTGGCCAGGTTACAGTTGCCTATTCTCAGCTAGTGTCTACAGAGCTAAACTGTGAGCTTAATTCAGGATTGGGTTTTTAATTTCAAACCTAAAACACTAAGGACTTGAGAAATACATGATGCCCTGTCATTTGAAATTTGTCATTTGGTCAGTTGTCTATACATACAGAGTGAAAAATAAAAACTGATGAAATTAATCGTATTTACAGCAGACCTCTATGACAATTATGCTACTGAAAAAAACCCTGAAACTTTAAGCATTTTTTTTAATTTTTAAAAAAGATTTTATTTATTTATTCCAGAGAGAGAGAGAGAGAGAATGGGGGTGAGGGGTGGGGGGGTAGAGGCTGAGAGAGAAGGACAAGCAGACTCCACACTGAGCGCACAGCCCTACGTGGGGCTGGATCTCAAGACCAAGAGATCATGACCTGAGCTGAAACCGAGTCAGACGTTTAACCGACTGAGCCACCCAGGCACCGCAAGTTTAAGCATGTTTAACATTTTTTATTTTTAAATACAGGATTTGTATTTTATATATATATACATATATAAATGTGTTTTATTTGGTAAAGATCTTTCCCTGGTTTACAACAGAGGCTTAGAAATCTTCTCAACACATAAAATTAGGGAAGTATACATTTTTTTTTTAATGGAGCTGTGTATTTTTTTCACTCATTGATTTTAAAATAAAAATTTTAAATAAATATTTTGTTTTATCACTTGTTTATTTTTGCTTTTGGTGCCAGAGCTTTTGGCTTCATATCTAAAAAATCATTGCCAAAACCAATGTCAAGGAGCTTTTCCCCTGTGTTTTTTATTAGTTTTATAGTTTCAGGTCTTAACATTTGTTTTGAGTTGATTTTTGTGTATGGCACAAGGTAAGGGTTCAATTTCATTCTTTTGCATGTGGATGTCCAGTTTTTCTATGACCATTTATTATAAAGACTAGTTTTTTTATATCAGAGTAACAACATCTTCCATGACATATTAAAGAGAAGGAAGAATTAATTATTTAAGCCTGTCTACAACTTTTCTTCAAATGAATGTAATTATGTGGATTGGGTTTAATGGAAAATAGTTGGAAATGATAATCAAATAAAAAAATAATTCAAAAAAAAATCAGAGCTTTCAAAAATCTGAAGCAATGTATAGCAAGTTTCAGAAGCTCCAAAGACATATAAACTAAGGTTGTGAAGTAGTTGACATCACTTTGTCCTTTCCATTCTACCAGAATTTGTGCACATGATATAGGTAGACTAATACGTGTGAAGAGAGTTTATCTTTCAAAGTAAACTGAGGTCTTTACATTCCTAAAACAAAGGAACTGCCACTTCTTGGGCTTCTCTTTGTGTGTGATAAAAGTCAGATCAGCTTAAGCACAATTTACTTGAGAGTTAAAAGATGACATAATTTATATGTTATTTATATATGCCTTGTTGAATAAAATGAGAAACATACGAGAAATGCTTGGTTTGGGATCTTAATTTCAAATTAATTAAAAAAAAAGTGTCATGATATGGTGTTATTTTCTGATTAAATGTTATGTAACCATAACTAGATTTTTTAAACTGTGAGTAATACTACAGATGATCTCAGATGAAAGTCTTATCTTTCCTTTTAAAATATTCTTTATGTATCTGATCATACAGGATATATGACTAGCTCCAAATGTCTCTATAGTAAAACTGTCTTCTAATAACCAGCTTGGCATTTATTTCATTGTTATTATACAAAAATTTTTCCAATTACACATTTTACTTCAGGCATTATAGTTGTAACATACCATAGTATGTTTTTATTTCTGTAATTTCTGTAGTTTTTATTTCTGTAATTAATCAAGATTTTGACATTGTGAGTAACTAAAAGGCATAAGCAATGTAAAGCAGCTATATTTTTATATGATCTATATTATACATAAAAATATCACTCAGTGTTTTTCAAGATATATTCAAATACATTATTAATAGACTAATGCACTTTCTCTTTTATCCCTATCATTGGCTTTAATAGTCATATGTGGCTCTGAAGTTAGCCAGAACTTAGTTTGAACTTTTGTGCTTTAGCAAGTTATTTAATCCCTCTAAGCAACAATTTTCTCATCAGGTGGAGATAATATTAGTTTCCATCTTTTTAGCATTAGATGTAAATAACTCCCAATATACACATGTATATATGTACATTTATACAGGAAATACTCTTATATATTAAGTGAAAATAACCACCAATATATACATGTATACAATTACCAATATGTATGTGTATATATATATATATATATATATGCACACAGTATATATACTGTTAAATACTAAAATATATATGTACCTGTATATTTTGGTGGTTATTACACTTTATATATGTGCATATATGCATATGTATATATTTTTGTATATTTATACTTAATATATAACAGTACTATATATAAGGGTCAATATACTGTTACATATATGTCATATATAATACTGTTATTGACACATAGAAATATTTCAGGACTAGTTGTGCCATTGCTACCATCATCCTAGTTGTCAACGGTTATTTTCAGACATTTCTCTCAATCTCATTTGGTTATTAGTAGACTTAATTTTATTTTAATATATATAATGACATATGATTACACATAAAAAAAACCTAAATATGCCTTCAAGAAACTGTTAGAACTAATAAATAAATTCAGTAAGGTGTCAGGATACAAAATCAATACACAAAAATCTGTTGTGTTTTTACACACTAATAACAAACTATCAGAAAGAGAAATTAAAAAACAATCCTATTTGCAATTACATAAAAAAATACCTAAGGAATAAATTTGACCAAGGAGGTGAGAGACTTGCACAGTGAAAACTGTTAAGGCACTGAAGAAAGAAAATTAAGAAGACACAAATAAATGGAAATATATTCTGTGCTCATAGATTGGAAGAATGAATATTGTCTATACGACCCAAAGCAATCTACCGATTCAATGCAATCCCTATCAAAACTCCAATGGCATTTTTCACAGAAATAGAAGAAACAATCCTAAAATTTGTATGAAATCATAAAAGACTTTGAATAGCCAAAGCAGTCTTGAGAAAGAAGAACAAAACTGGAGGCATCATGCCCCCTGATTTCAAATTATATTACAAAGCTATAATAATTAAAACAGTATGGTATTGGGGCGCCTGGGTGGCTCAGATGGTTAAGCATCTGCCTTCGGCTTGGGTCATGATTCTAGGGTCCTGGGACTGAGCCCCACCTCAAGTTCCTGGCTTAGCAGGGAGCCTGCTTCTCCTTCTCCCTCTGCCTCTCCCCCTGCTCATGCTCTCTCTCTCTCTCTGTATCTCTGTGTCTCAAATGAATAAATAAAATCTTAAGAAAAAAAAAAAACTTAAAAAAACAAACAAACAGTATGGTATCGGCATAAAAACAGACACACAGATGAATGGAACAGAACAGAGCCCAGAAATAAACGCACACATATATGGTCAGTTAATTTATGACAAAGGAGCCAAAAATATACAACATGGAAAAGACAATCTCTTCAAATAAATAGTGTTGAGAAAATTAATTTCCCCAACTTTAAATTCAAATTGAATTCAAGATCCATATTTGTAGGTTATTCATTATAGGACTTTATTTCCTGGTTTATTTGAGATTTAGATTCTTCATCTACTCGTCAATAATAATAATCCCATACTAATCCATTATACTGTCATGTTATGTGAAAAATCAAAGGGGGCAGACAAAAACCCTTTCTAAATTATAAATCTCTAAAATTTATTAAGGTTACAATTTCACAAATTTAGAAGACAAAAAAAATCCATTAGTCTATCCCAAATCATTCCCTAGTCTTATTTCAATATTTATTAGAATTTGAGCAGGAACAATTTTAAAGCTATAAAACCTAGAGATAATATTCAAAATGTTCACTAATAATCTATAATACTCAAAATTGTATGCTACTTGGTTAAATAACAGTTTATAGAACTTTACCTGTTGAGAGAACAATTCTTTTTCTAATATACTACTAGTAGCTTGAGAAATCATATTTAAGTCATAAACATAATAACAAATAAACTATTTCCTATTTGTCACTGAAAACATCATGCACAGTGGACAATGGACCACCCCTTGAATGTGAAATTCTGTTTATCAGTGTGCTTTTGTAAAACAAATTGTTTTTTTAAATTTCTCACTTTTCAAAGAGTAGGTTAGAAAATTTTGTGTTAGTTTCAAGAAGAAAAAAATATTGTATAAAGCAGCCTCTTTCTTAACATATTAATTGACAGACACTTGACAAAAAAGGCTGTGGGAAAATATAAAATAATGCTTGATTTTAACAATGTACTTTTGTTTTCAAAATGTGTCCTGTATGAATATTTCAATTCCACAATAGCAGATATCACAACCATTTTCCAGTTAAGAGAACTATGACACAGGAAGGTCACAGGGTAAAGCTGGTGCCAAAATTCCAGTCCAATGACTTGAAGCTCTGTTCTATCAATATAACTCTCACTTTATATAGCATGTACATTAACTGTGCTGGTCACACTAAAAAGAGCATCAGGAGCACAGCAGTGCACAATACAATTCCAATGTAAATGTTCCACACCAGTTTAAAACCCTACAAGTTTTCGTACTTCTGCCAAAAATTCAGAAACAGTAAAAATTAAAACCAGATAAGTTAAATAGTATTTAGTAAAAGTTTACCGTGCAACAAAGGCACAGTTAGCAATTTGGGAGTTTTCAAAATCAAAACCAGTATAAAGCTCATAGGCATGACATTCCAGGATGACTTATAAAGTGAAAATAAGGACGTTGTTTAATCTTTACAATTATTGGTTATTACAGAGGGTTTTCTATTATAGGGGATTGGTTAAAGGTGATTGTCATATACCATTTTGGAAGATGACTAAGTTTTGTTTATGACTATCAGATGCATTTACAAGAAATAACTTAAGTTTTGCTTATGTCCATGAAACAAGTTAGATTTAGTTTTGTTACATGGCTTAAATGTTTTTGATTTACTTGATTGATTTTCAAGCCTGGTCTCCATTTTATTTTATTTTAACATCTCATATCCAAATGAGTGACTTAAAGAAATATCACTGCAGATCTAGGCCACAATTTGGGTCTCAGTTTTAAAGTTTATCATTCATTAACACTACATTTCAATTTTAAAAATATGTAATGAAAAATTTGGTTTGAAAATTAGAAGAACATGCTGAGATCCGAGTACAGGAGAATCATGTATTTTGCAACAGGGGCTTAAAGAGACATATTTATGGAAATAGGCACCATAATTTTAGCAAAAATTTTAAGTCTCCAATTGAGTAATAGCTATAGCTCCCAGGTGCAGCAGAGACCACTGACAAGAAGCCCTGGACAAATTGAAAGGGAGAATTGTAAGTTGCTCTGAGATGTCCAAAGGAGGCAAAGTTTCAGCCTGAGTATTTAAGTATTAAATCTGTTGTTACAGCAACTGGGTAGTGTGTTGACCTTCTCATTGACTTGTCCGTTTACCCAGTGGTTTCTACCACTGATTTCCTATAGGAAGGCAAAAATGTATACTGTCGAGATATCCTGGTGTATGCCTGTATTGGAAATTCTGATAATCTGAGGCTCCATTGAACAAGACACTAATGACCAAGTAATTGTTCTATAGTATTATAATTAAGTATTATGAGCCCTGATAAATGCTATTTATTAGTCTTCGGTGGCATTTAATTGATCTAATACTGGGCAGAATTTGAAAAGATTGAAAATAGGAGATAGTGAAGGGCAAACGGTGAGTCATGCCTTATGTTTTAAAATGTACTTGAATAGGAAAACCATTCACATCCTCATCAAACAAATTAAATAGACAAGGGATTCTTTAAGGTCATACACACATAGTTGTTGTTTGGGGCAAGAGGCATGGCATCATCCTATTTTCAAAAAGGACACTTC
The DNA here is from genome assembly GCF_011800145.1 of Mirounga leonina. Classification (NCBI taxonomy): domain Eukaryota; kingdom Metazoa; phylum Chordata; class Mammalia; order Carnivora; family Phocidae; genus Mirounga; species Mirounga leonina. The sequence continues at coordinate 17,070,551 of NW_023270431.1, forward strand.
TGCTACTGAACTCACGCAATAACCACAAAGTTCTGTGTTCACTTTTACATGTGTCATAACTTTACAGAGAAACTGACTTGTTTCTAAACATAAAGAGCTAGCATGTTGTGAGGACATGACATTATAACCTGTAACAAAAGTTGAAGAAATGGGAATTATTTAAAACTTAGAAGATAAATCTCGAAGAACACATATCTCTTATCTTCAGATAACCGACTTGTTGGCATATAGACCTGAATTCAGATTTGTTCTATATTGCTTACGATGTTCTTGTTCCAATTACAGTGCTCCTGTGACTACATTATTTAGCCTGAGTTGTACCATGGTTACACTGAAGTTCCATATATGTGGATTTTTTATTTCTTCTCCACAGCCACTTCCCCTCTCAATACCTTAACCTAATTCCCATTTCTCCTTGATGAATTCTAGAAGGTCAGTGCAGTGTTTGACAGGCAGAGTCCATTCTCAAAACTCAGGATTGATAACAGTACTATCTTTTTTTAAATTAATTATTATTTTTTTATCTTAACCATGAACAGACCGTGAAGACATTATCTTTATGGCTATCCAAATACGGTCTGCCTTAAATATCCATTTCTGTGCCCCACTCACATTTTAGATGGACTATTCAATTTTGCCTTGTGTCTCCAAAATATAAACTGTTAGAGAAGATTACTATTTGCAAGAACACTGTAGTCATACTCAAGAATCTCCCCAGCAATAGTCTTCAACATTTGCACTTATGTTGTTAGTTGGTCAACTTCTGGATCCTAGTCTAAGACATTCAAGTCACAGTCTACTGCTATGTCGTCAAGTTGGGTTGACGAATCTTCAAATACCATAAATATTCAAAGTGTTTCTTTTGATTCAAGTTTCTAGGTCCACCATTAGTTTTCTCTCACTATCACTCTCATTTTCTGTATCTCTAGAATTAAAGTTATTACTTCTGTTTCCAACATCACTCCATGGTTCTTTTAAAATTGGAAAATATTTTGTGTATTTTCCATTACAAAATAAAGATTGATTGTTTTCATCAATGTCAATGATTTACGTTTTTTACAGCACAAGTTTCAACGCTAATTCTATCTCCTAAGATAATTATTTTTTTATTACCATAAGTTTGTGGTTGTCAAGAATATGAGCCTCATAAGGATATGAGAAAAAAAGCCTGAAAGATTTGCTGAAAAATAAATAAGTGTTGTGACATTTCTTTTCTAGTTCATTTTTGAACTTTCAATAAGATCTTTTTAATTAGAATATTCAGTAATACTGTCATAGGCAATTTTATGGTTTGGAAGAGAAAAATGGGTTTTTATTGTTTTAAAACAACAGAAGGTTTAGAGTTTTGAAACCAAATATAATGTTAACACTTCATATTTTGTTTAGATTCAAGGTTTTCTCTACTGAGCTAAAACAAAGGATACAATTTTAAAACCAGACTCATACAAATCAATATCAAATATTACTAATAAACCCAAGAAAATAAGAACTCAAACAGCACGGGCAAAGCAAAGAGGTCAGCTATTCTGTGTGGCTCCTCAGGTCCTCTGTCCCACATCAGATGGGAAGAGGTTATTTCACACAGCAAGAAGAATTGTAGGATATGACATATCTCCATTTTATGTTCAAGAAGTTTTATATGTTACATAAAACTTTCCAAGATTCCATAGATGCCAATTTTATTTATCAAAAAGCAATTGTACACCAGGACTACCATATCAAAAGCATTCCATAGTTAAGGAATCCCCAACTAACAAATAAATATCACTAGTCTGTATATTAGTTGATTATCATGATGCTTATAGGGAGTTTAGACCTAATCACCCACTTTCATTCTCAGTGCGTCCATGATAAGGCAAGATAAATGGATCTCAGGCCAATAAATTAACCCCTCTCTCCCATCTACAAAATTTAACTTGATCCTGAAAACCATAAGCATAGTGCACAAGCAGGAAACATTATCAATTTTATAACCCCACATTACTCACCTCATTTTGATGGAACTAGAACAATAACCAGACTTAATCACCAAGGATGTTTTTTCTTTTCATTGTCTTTTATAATAAATTCTTTTGAAATTACCTCCAAAGTGAGTTTTAAGGGCAACTCATAGTTCCTATGGCATGACTTTATGATTGTTAGTAATTTGTTATTAAATTTATGAACTTTTAAAAAAAATCTTAATGTTGAACTCTTATAGCAAGAGTAGAGTTCTTAATTACTAGAATCAGGAAAAGTAAGGTAAAGTCCTAAGTTCATGAAATCTACTTACAAGAATAAAAACTGAAAAGAATTCAAAGACTCAATCTTTAAAGAAGCAGGAGTATCCTTATTTCACTTATGTGCTTTAAAAATATAGCTCCTATTCGGGTCACTTTCTCTTGTCTGTTTAGCACAGAGTAGACATTCAATGAGTACCTGATGCCTACATGACAACCTCATAAAAATGAAAATAGAAAAAGAAAAGTGTGATGAAAGTATTTTGTTATTCATAATAATTGAAGAATGAATTTATTTCTAATTTATTGGTGTATGATACATTGAAAATCACAGAAAAGTGAATTGGATAGTACTTATAAATCCTAAAATGCAAGTTGTCTTAGAGTAGTATTAAAATCAAGGGGCACAGTTTTCAAAGAGTTAATGAAATGGTTCAATTCCTGCATTTCTCTGAGAACTCCCAAAGATTTCTTGTTTCTATATTACAATTAAATTATCATTTTCAATGCACCAATTTCTTTATAGTTTTTCCTTAGCAAAATCCCAAAATTTATCCCTAGATTTATCCATGAATAATTTCCTTTTTCTCTCACTTCTTTTTTTTAAGATTTTATTTATTTATTTGAGAGAGAGAGAGCATGAGCAGGGGGAGGAGCAGAGGTGGGAGGGAGAAGCAGACTCCCCACTGACTGGGGAGCCTGAGGTGGGGCTCCATCCTGGGACCCTGGGTTCATGACCTGAGCAGAAAGCAAACACTTAACCAATGGAGTCACCCAGACACCCCTTTCTCTCACTTCTTTTTCTTATTTTCTTGCAATGAATTCTCTTAACTCTAGGAAGAAAGAATTCTTATTCCTGAGAAGCTGAGATGTGGTAAAAAATCCATTAGGCAAATAGAAGGTGCTATTTAGCTGATAGAGGAATGAGAAAAGACATTTACACTAAAAATTAATATCCTGATATTTTGGCCCTGTCTTACTTGAAATCTACAATGTTCTAAAATCAATTACAAAAATAGAAATGAGAAAATTCTAGGTTTGTCAAATAATTGAATTAGTCACTGTAAAATCTTGATTCTTAAGGAGGAAAGTTCAAAAAAATACTAAAGAGTTGGATTCAGTTTGAAAGTTTAACCTAAGAAGTATTTCATGCTTTTAGTAAAACCAAAATGAGTTTTAGTTGATATTTATTTTATATAAAAAGGTTAATCCTGTTATAAGAATGTTTGTATGAAATATATTTTTAACAACATTCAGCCTGATCTGAAGTACAAACTCTTTGTTGGAACTTTTTCTTTTTTTTCTTCTTTGCTGGATTTTTAAACAAAGTGCAGTGTTTCATTCATACAAAGAAAAATAAAACAACATTTAAGGAACTTACATCATTTTATTTTATTTATCTATTAATAAAATCTTATATGAGCAAAAGTGAAATTTAGCTCCATTATATAGGAGTTAAACAAAATTATATAAGAATCAAAAATTCTAGAAATTTCAGAAGTGACAGTAACACTTATGAGTAAGAAATATAATAAATATTTTCAATTGATTTTCTTTCTGTAAAAAATTTTGTGAAAAATAACTCTAAAACTTTGAAGTAATTCCATGTTTTTTTTTTTTTTGACATGCAAATAGAGGATATAGGCAGCAGAAAATTCTTAGCATTTCTATACTTTCTTGTACCAACAGCAGTGGGATACTGATGAATATTATTTATCATCTCTGTGCTTATATGACCTTCAGTTCGATGTTTATGTGTACATAATAGCACATATCAAAATGTATCAATTAATTTCTGGAAATGTTCTATAAAAAATATTTTGATTTACCTTATGGAATCCTTTATTAATTAACCAGGCTTTCCAAAATAAGTCATATGCTATATGAATTGGGAATGAGCAAAATCTGAGTTCTGACCCTGTCTTTTACACTAATAATATATTTGATACATCATCATTCTATTTCTCTGCCTTCTAGTTTTATCTATTGTTAAAAGAAAAAGATGAAATTATATCTGCTACTCCTTCTAGGACCATGATCCGATACTTTAGCTTTACTTTGTTTTGTTTAATCAGAAGCTTTGAATTCCAGCTGGCATTTGATGAGTTATTATATATGGTCAATAAATACCTGGAAATGTTTGGTAGTTGTCTTCCTATTGCAACCCAATAAATGTTAATGGCGAGATAAAAGCTTTCTATCATTAATATTGAAGACGACTAAATCTTGTTTTGTTTTGACAGTTTTAAGGGACACTTCATTAATATACACTGTTCCTCTTGTTTATGTATTTTCTTAACAGTTACTCAGGCATTTTCTTCTGAACATGTTCTATTTCAGGTTTATATAGGCTTTATAAAAACACCAATTGAATAAGTGTGCAAATGGTAACTCAGAATCAATGTATTCTAACCTGTGGCAAAACAGTTGAGTTTTGGAAATTCCAAGTTCAAAAGAAAAACTTAGAATGTTGAATAATCACAATTTTTCTAGAAAAAGAGCATGCTAGAGGGCGCCTGCATGGCTCAGTTGGTTAAGCGACTGCCTTCGGCTCAGGTCATGATCCTGGAGTCCCGGGATGGAGTCCAGCATCGGGCTCCCTGCTCGGCGGGGAGCCTGCTTCTCCCTCTGACCCTCCCCCCTCTCATGTGCTCTCTGTCTCTCTCATTCTCTCTGTCTCAAATAAATAAATAAAATCTTAAAAAAAAAAAAAAAAGAAAAAGAGCATGCTAGAAACAATCAACCAATGAACCAACCAAACAGTTCTCTTTGAACACACTTCTAGCACTGATCTTAGCTCTAGGATGTTGAATGTGAGGATGCATTAAATGAAAGCCATTTACAGGTAAAAAAAAAACCACAAAACTATCTGATGTATACATATCTTCATTCTCTCTTCAGCCAAGAGCTGGCCTAATGAGAAATAGAGTCTGACTCTGTAAGGGTCATCATTAGGCATTTACCAATTAAAATATACATTTGCCATTTTTTTGTTATTGTATCGTGATTTGCTTTTGTGTTTTTTACTTACTAGGAAGAAAGTTAATCCAAAAGAATGAGGTGGAAAATATTTAAATAATATTTTTTTAAAAGGTGAGCAAAATTGTTATTTTAAGAGAATGCCATTGACAAATTGAAAAATACATCTAACTTCCAGGTAGAAAATATTTATTCTCAAGCAGAAATTTTTACAACATGGAGTAAGTATGAAAAATTGAGCCCCCCTACCTTTATCATCTCCTAATTGTGTCCTACACATGTCCTATTAAGTACAAATTGTTCCAAATTATTTGCAGCTGCTCTGTGAAGTATAACTCTTCCCTGCCCCATTTAACATAAGGGTCCTCTTACAGATAAGAGAACATCTTCTTAGATCTAACTTTGTGTGTGTGTGTGTGTGTGTGTGTGTGTGTCTGTGTCAAGGATTTTTAGAAGAGCCTAAAAAATTTTAAATCAATTGTGTATAGATCCTTATTTTTTTTTAAATCTGGTTTAAGAGGCCCTGCTTTAAAGAAGTAAGCTATGTTATTTTTCTAAGCATCACTTTATTCTTAAAAAACAGTAAAGCATACCTAATTATCTCAAATCATGTACAAGGTTTTATAAAAATAACAACCATCACAGAGGTTTAGTTTATATTGTTAACAGATGAGAAACAATCGATCTGATTACTCTTTGAATAGACCTGTAAGCAATTTTCAAAAGAAAAATCTTCCTAAAAAGAAAGCTAATTACCACTAAAAGAATTTAATTATTCCAATGTTAAACTCCCAGTTCTGATAGAAATGAAAATCTTTGGAGAACATAAAAGGATAGAACATATTTTTCAACATAATGAAAATAAACTTTAGAGAAAGTCTTAGTGTCCCAGTCTGTACTAAAAATATGTTCCAATTCTGATTTTATTCTCTATTTATCAGGTAGTGAAAAGCAATGCATTTTGTTCTGGCATCAATTCCCTTCACTGCTGCATGTTATTATTTTTTTTTTTTTTAAAGGAAAAGCCAAAATCAAAACAGCCAACAAATGTTGAGAAGTTGCAGATGCACTATTCTTCAAGAGAGGAGAAATATTAGAAATACTTATTAGAAGTCTGGGCTTACCATTCTTCAGGATTTTTTTTTCCCCTAGTTCTCAATGTTGTTTACAGTTAATAAAATATCATAAAAACATTAAAGGATATTATCCCTACGAAATCTTAAAACTACAAAAGGAAGTCATTTTCAGAAAGATTGATCTTGTAATACATTAGATTACTGCATAGATGCCTATTTTGTACACTTTAAGCAGAAGACAAGTTGCTGTGAACAATCATTTTCTAAGATAGTTCCTACAGAGGCCAGCCTTATTTAAGTTACTCTGTGGTGACAAACTAAACATTACTTCCCAATAGTTGTCCATGTTGGTTGTGGGATGGTTGCTGCTCTGTTCCACACTTTTTTTTTTTCTATCCCATATTCCAAAGTGAAGAAGCAAACAGTATTAAGGACACTCTGTTCTTGTGTCAGAAAAAAAGAAAAAGAAAAAAAAAAGTAAAACAAAGAAATGACTTGGAAGGTTAAGCTCAGATGTGTACCCTCATTTCTGTTCCCATTCCATTGGTCAGATGAACAAAAATTTAAATGGGGTATTAAAAAATGACTATACTTCACAAAGATTGTCTATATATAATTTAGAACTATAGTAAAATCTGCTACACTCCATCCATTAGTCATTCATCTGATGTACAAGAGGAAAAGTAGGTGAAGATTGTGAAAGGACAGGTTTTCTCACAAAGCAGAGGTCTCTGCATCTTCTTCAATAAGTAGGAAAAATCAGTATTTAGTAGGGAGGAGTGAGCCATTTTACAATGCCGAGATGGTCTAGGAGAATCTGATAATTCATAATCCTCGAGTGCATCAACACACATGCCCCTTCCATAATTGAAGGTCCCACTCTTCCAAGTTAAGGCCCTTATTTTGGCATAGCAAACCTACAAAACTTGAGAGCACAACTTCCTCTGGAGTCTTAGTTGTTCTTATTCTTCGGCGTTGTCCACAGCTGCAGGAGATGAATGTGTCTTTATATCCTTGCTAAGGAGGTTCTTAGACAATCATTCTTCACTGTAAATTGGTAATTAATCACTCTCAGCCTTTCAATGTCTTCTCTAAAGCACTGACTATCCTCAGCACCATCATCGATTTCCATGGTTATTTTATTTTATTTTTGAAAAAAATTTACTTATTTATTTGAGAGAGAGAGAGATAGCAAGAGAGAGCATGAGCAGGGGGTAAGGGCAGAGAAAGAGGGAGAAGCAGACACCCTGCTGAGCAGGAAGCCTGATGTGGGTTCAATCCCAGGCACATCCTGGGATCATGACCTGAGCCAACGGCAGATGCTTAACTGACTGAACCACACAGGCACCTCTCCATGGTTATTTTAATTACCATTTTTCCTATCTTTTCCAAATGCCTGATATATTTTACCTGTAATCGCATACTCTTACACTGGTAAACCAGTTGTCATATTCCAGATTTTCATATTCCAGAATACCATCCCTGTGAAAGTTTGAACAGTTACACTGTTACTGCATGTCATGGGATAACTGTATCCTACCTACCATCAGTAATGGGGTCCATATTGTCAACCAGGACAGTTGATTCAGATCCCAAATCCCACTTTAGAGTCTACTTTCTCAGACCATGCCCCACATTAACTAGCATCAGTCAAATTCCCCAGGAAGCAGACTATGCAGGAGATGAAGACAACTTCTGGAGACTTTTCTCAAAATCACTCCTCTGTAGGTAAGGCAGGGTGCAGGATTGGTCAAAGGTGAAGTTGAACTGTGATACGATCACAACAAAGATCTCAGCCAATCCAATGGGGAGTTCTGAAATTTATGTGGCTTTTCAGAGTTGTCCTAATTTCTGGTAAGTGGCCAGGCCTTTATGCTTCAGCATCAATCAGTAATTAGAAGTATGCTGCCAACTGAGAAGGAAGTATAAGCTGGAAAATGTAGTTTCTAACAGTCCCAGCAGTTTGGGGAATGAGTGCTTCAGTCTTTGAGGTTAGATGTGTGCAGCACACCCTAAATTCGATTACACCATCTTTAGGCATTTTGATGAATGTGCAATTGTATTGAATTATGGTTTTAATCTGTATTTCCCATATCACAAATGAATTGTAGAACTTTTTCAAATTTTCATTGGCCATTTGGATATTTTCTTTAGTAGTGTCAGACTTTTTCCCGTTTACTATAGAATTATCAGTGTTTTCATATATAAAGCAAGAGCTAGAGCTAAATACATCATTTGTCAGATAGATGTTATTGAAATATTTTATCCTATTTGATGCACTGCATTTTCATTCTTTAATTGTGCCTTATAATAAAAATAAGCTATTTATATCAATATGGTCCATTGAATAATTTTTTAAAGGTTTGGTAAGACTATTTTGCATTTTTTTAAATATATTTACCTACTCTACGGTGAGGACGATGCTCTCATATGTTTTCCTCTAAATGCTGTACTTTTTACTTGTATATTTGTATCAGCAATCTATCTGGAATTGATTTTTCTGTATAGTGTGAGCTATGAGAAAAAATTTCTCCCATAAGGATATCTTATTAACACAGAACCACTTATTGAAAAGATGAATGGGTGTCTTTAAAGGATATGTTTGTTTCCCTCGGTACACTAGAGTAGAAGGAAATGGATAATGTATTAACTTTTCAATATAAAATTTAAATGACTATAGCACAATTAAGTAAGACTGAATGCCAAATATAATTTCCAAGAAACAGAATTTAGAATTGCAGCATTTACAGTTGTATTAGTCAACCTCCCACTGATAAAATAAGCAAATAAATATCAAAGAGCAGCTGATCAGCCTGTTGAAGTGTCCTGTTTCTAGTATAATTTCAAGTATTATAGGTCTATGTCATGCTAGGACAACATTTAAGCATTTAAGGAAAGTTTCAAAGTTTATTGGACACCTATCGAAAAGGAAACATAAAATAGGCATGTGTTTTGAACACTTGCATATTAAAATCTTAATAGTTTTTAAGTCATGAATGACTGATTAGCAATGAACTGATGAAGCAGCAAACCAAAACCAGGGTCTCCCCAATACACTAAAACCTATAAACTACACACTACATTTCTTCCACTCTCCCTCTGATCTATTCATACTTGCTTTCAATATATATTCTAAGACTGGTTTCTTTTATACAAAGATCCATACAAATGTTTCACATATGAAAATAATGATTTGTGTCATAAGTATATGTTGCTATGTTGATTTTCTCCTAATTTAAACATTTACTAGCTCTCCTATTAATTTTGAGAAATTATAATTTTTAATTTTAAAATATTTGAAAACTATTTGGACAATATAACTTCTAGCACCGTGACCGACAGTAAGCAATTAAACACAGATTCTGTAGATGTTTTAAAAATAATGACAAATAACCTAAACATCCTAATCTGCCCATTATTATCTTATTAAGTGAATTATTTTGAAGTCTCACTGCAATTAAGACTTAAGGATGGTTCTGTGGCTCCATCATGATTTACATGATGAGAAAAGACTGCTCCTTTTTATAAGCCTCACCAAGCCTCTGCAAGCACTTTCTTTTATAACTGTTTGAGTTTAAAAATCTAGGGATTAAAGTGATGGATATAAGATTATATTTTTGTACTTATCTTTAATATGCTTTTTTATTGTCTTATATCAAGTTGGAATTCCTACTTCTGAAAAGCTACATTGAATTAAAGAAAATACATATTTATTTAGCTCAAATAAAAACTGGCAGGGCCTAATATAATAAATGGAGTATATATCTAAAATTTATAAATATATATTTTTACAGTTATTCTAAATATTCTGATGCACTGTGAGTGTACTGATCCACCCTGGTCAAATGAGCCAATATTTTCATTGTCTTAGTACTAATCTCTTTCAATCACTGAAGCAAGGCTTTAAAAATAACTCTATAATGTCTTAAAGCCTGACAAAAGTATGTAGAAATGACAATTTGATTTAAAACTATTAAGCGCATTTTCCAAACATGAAATTGTTCAATCATCTTTTGACTAAACCTTCAAAATGATAGCCAGATGTGGGGAAAATCTTCCATAGATATATATGAACTAATCAACAAAAACTTTTAAATGTTGCTTCATGTTTTGTTTTAAATGAGAATGTCCTTCAGATACTTTCTTGGAACAAGGAATCCCAAGAGCTATAGACATCATCATTGTCACCCATATTAGAGTAGCTATTTATTCAAATTCTTGACTAAATCTTAGACTATAGCCATCTGCCATGAGGTGCACTTAAGACTTGCCTCCTACCTCTTTCAGCCATGCCAAACTGTCTTTCAGGATGACATAATAAGCATAGTGAGAGTTTTTTAAAAGAGTGATTATTTTGTTTTTATGGATAAATAGTCATATGATCTGGAAGTGACCACTGTTGTCATTTTTCTTTAAAAATTATACTTCAAATACAAGACTAAAAAATAAGAATGATAGTTATTTAACAAAATATACAATATTTATGGGAAAAGTTATAATGTTACACTGTGAAAATAATAAAAATTCCAAGTATAATATAGATTTGGGCAGTAATATAATTGTTGAACAATGTGGAATTATATTTTTTTCAAAGGCATGGCAATAATAAGTCTTACACAGATCTTCCTCACCTTACAATGTGGCTATATCCAATCATAAGTTGAAAATATCATAAGTAAAAAATGCATTTAATAGGGGCACCTGGGTGGCTCAGTCATTAAACGTCTGCCTTAGGCTCAGGTCATGATCCCAGGGTCCTGGAATCAAGCCCCGCATCGGGCTTCCTGCTCAGCGGGAAGCCTGCTTCTCCCTCTCACTCCCCCTGCTTGTGTTCCCTCTCTCACTGTGTCTCTCTCTGTCAAATAAATAAATAAAATCTTTAAAAAAAATAAATGCATTTAATATACCTAACCAATCAAACATCATAGTCTAGCTTTGCTTACCTAAAACATGTTCAGAACAATTACATTAGCCTATAGTTGGGCAAAATCATCTAACACAAAGCCTATTTTATAATAAAATGCTGAATATTCGTGTAATTTGTTGAATACTGTACTGAAAGTGAAAGTGAGAATAGTGTTCTTGGTACCGAATGGTTGTTCAGTGTTTCAGTTGTTTACCCTGGTGATCGTGTGGCTGACTGAGAGCTGCAGCTAGCTGCCCTGCACAGCATCATGAGGGGATCACACCACTGTCGTTAGCCTGCGAAAAGATCAAAATTCAAAATTTGAGGTATGTTTTCTATGGAATGCATATCACTTTCACATCATTGTAAAGTCAAAAAACTGTAAGTTCAACCATCATATGTCAGAGACAATCAATCTGTAGTCACAATTAAGCTGAAAACCTCCTTTAAAAATGAGCTAGAATGTTTCCAAAAGGTTTTTAATTTATTATGATAATGTTATCAGGCTATATATAAAGATTTACATTAAAAGTAGAAGTAGACTTCCATGTACCACATAAATTGAGGTCTACTTTGTATTCATTACAATGACTTTTTTTTTCTTTTGATGATATTGCAGCACATACTATAAACCGGCTTGCTCAACCAGCATTCGGTAAAACTCCTATTGCAGGGAAGCTAAATATCATAGTTTCTAGATTTCTTTCCAGCCTGGGATTTAAATGTAACTTAGATCCGTCCTATCAAATCCTCTAACACAATACTTCGCTGTTGACCTGCCTTATGTGGGAAAAGAAGCAGGACACATGGTGTTCATTGCATGTTGGTTACCAAACAACCAGAGCTGCCACAATTCCAAAACCGTCAATTATGGAACAGTTTTCTGACTCAGCAGTTGTCTTCCTAATTTGACAATTTCATAATGTTAGCAAAGTCCTGTGGTCCTCAAAAGCTTAGGAGGCACTTTGCTATTTATGTGGCTTCCAGTTTGTAGCAGAGTCATCAGCAACCCTAATGGCAGTTCTATTATGAGGTGTGGGAAATTGTCCCCAGATCAGCCCGAAGAAAGTGTCTTTGGTCTTCCAGAGGACCATGAGCTCCCCAGGTTCTTTCATATATCACTTCTTGCTTAAACCAGTGCAATTGTTGTATGAGGAACTCTCAACATAACAGATATATATGCCATAATTTCTAGTCTACATTTCTCCATTGACAAGGGAGTGGAGTACATATGCACATAATTACACAATATAAATATATAAATATTGGGAGTTGCTGAGCTTACATTTTAAGCAAAAGTTTGACAGGATTAGACTTTTGTTTTAGATATCAACTTTAACAGTAAGACTTACACTGCCCATTCACTGAAAAATACAATAATCCCTTTAACCTCCTATTTCCATAGCGCTTTTCAACTTAAATTTCCCTATTATTATGTTTATGTTTATGCCTCACTAAAATGTAAACTCCTTGAGGCAAGATTCTTATTTTTTTGGTTTATTACTACCCCTAAGACATAGAATATGTCCTCTCCACACTACTGAATGGATGAATTAGAAAGAAAATGTTCTTCAGAGATTTTGGTTCAGTCCAGTTGCAAAAGGATTTTGTCTCTTGTTTACTTATGGTGAACACAGCCCAAAGAGATCAGACATAGGCCATAGAAGCAGTTGTATTGAATAAGTCATTGATTGTTGCCCATCTCTGGTTATTAGCTATCTCAACTTACTAGAGGACATAGAATGATACCCAGAAATGCTATTCAAAGACAAAGCCTATGATCAGAGGTATTTTAATGCAAAATGGGTTTATTAGAAAATAATTTTAGAGCAAAGTTTTGATTAAACAGTTTCTACTTTATATAGAAGTATTGTTTTGATTTTTAAATTCTTGTTTTAGAATACATATTTACATGGATTTAATATGAAGATCTAAGTCATGTTTAATCTATACTCTTATCATCTGAAACATTTTTTTTAAGAAAAAAGTACAGAAAAATGTCCATAAAAAAGGCCAACATCTGATCATGTGGCTATCTTTGAACCATCTCTGCCACAGATTACTGGAGACACTATCTTGCTTACATAAAATAAGCTACTTGGCTGTCTCCAGATCCTCCAGACATTTTGAAGAACTCCCTTATATTGAGACAATACAATTTGATTATCTATACTACAAAAGAATGTAAATCTGGCCTTGCATCCCATCCCCAGGGATCTCAGAAGCTTAATTCTAGCTATCCTAGCTATCTCATTTTGATGTTATACTTTTCCCCAATCCTTCATCTCACATGTCTTGTCTCCATTGGCTGGCACAAACATTTTTACATTTTGAAATTTAAAAAAAAAATTTAAGACTTATTTATTAACTTTAGAGAGAGAGAGTGTGTGTGTGCATGAGCATGAGGAGGGGCAGAGAGAGAGGGAGAGAGAATCCCCAAGCAGACTCCCCACTGAGCAAGGAGCGTGACATGGGGCTGATCCCATGACCCTGAGACCATGACCTGAGCTGAAATCAAGAGTTGGTCGGTTAACCGACCGAGCCACACAGATGCCCCAACAGTTTTACATTTCTAAGTTAGCCAACATATATGGAACAAACAGTGAACCAGTTCTCTGGATTTCTATAAAACACTACCAGAGTCAGGAAATTTTTTGCAGCAAAATTTTAATGGAGTTTACGCTAATGGAGGACTTGTACAGAAGCACAGAATAGTAAAACACTAACATATCACGAGTCTATTTTCTTAGAAGTGCTTTGCTACTCCTGAGCTCCCCCACACAAAACACTTGACAAATTAACTTGCTCTTCAGGCAAAGTGCTTGCCTTCTTGATACTTAGGCCTTTTCAGGCCACTCCTCCTCTCTTTCCCTCTTTGCCATAGGGATACAGGCCTTCCCCTTTCTCTCTTGGGTTTCTCTCTGAAATGCAGAAATTCATTCATTTTATGGGGGCCATTGACGTATTATCCTGTACCCAGATCAAAGTCTATATTTCCGGGGGAGATGAACCATGAGAGAGAACCATGAGTTCCCCTATGGACCCTGAGAAACAAACAGGGTTTTAGAGGGGAGGGGGAAGGGCGATTGGTTAGCCCGGTGATGGGTATTAAGGAGGGCATGTACTGCATGGAGCACTGGATTGTGGATCACCACATCAAAAACTGATGATGTATTGTATGGTGACTAACATAACATAATAAAATTTAAAAAAAAAAAAACTTAAAAAAAAAAGGTCTTATTTCCTTATCCAAAAGTAAATTAAAGTATTGTGATCATGAAAAGCCCAACTATTTAAGTCTTTAAAGCACTTCTTAGTGCAAAAGAACTAGCAAAGATTTTTCAATGTCATTCCTTCCTTGATGTGAGCAAAGTTTAATTCAGGCTTTCTTCCTCTCTATAAAATGTATTCTTCCCTTTAGAGGAACTTTCATCCATCCACAATCACCCACCTATGTAGCATAATCAGCTATAACTTTGTTTTGTTTTGTTTTAAATAACAATCTGTGTTTTTTCCAGCTGCATTTCTACAACCCATGTACCATCATCACTGCATGGTATCACCTTTAAGAAATACTTGAATAAAATCTCAGGAAGAAATAAATTGCTTTCTGTAGCACACCTATGTCAAGAATAGAAAAAAAAAGAAAATCTTTTTTCTTTTGAAAAAGATGAAATAGAATTAAGTATTTTAAAAGTCACTTTTTTACCAATATTAAAAGTAATTTAATCATGGAAATAAAAAAAATAATAACATTGTGTGGACCCCAAAATATCATTTATACTGGAGCGTGGTTCAAATACATTTATATATCTAATGCCCTAACACTTCAAATACATTTATATATCTAATGCCCTAACACAAGAAAAATGGAGTACTCACAATCTCCCAGAATTGTTTTCAGTTACCCATTCCCTGTTTCTTCAAACACAGTGTCAGAATCATGAAATGTGTCCTTGTACTACTTAGTCTCATTTTAAATCAGTAAAAACCATTATCCAGATCTTCAAGGCTTAATTTCAAATGTATTTTCATATGGAAATTGCTCCATTCATTGAGATGATGTGACACCAAATTACAAGCTGCGTGCCACTGTCTCTCTTTGCCAGGTATTCCGAAATACAGATGAAAACTGACGTGCCATTTATCTGACAATTCAATGTCAGCAGCAATAATATCACGAGGCCTTGTACATTATCAGTTTCAGGGAATATCTGAGTTAAAATGAAAATTGAAAATAACTTTTGTGTATCAGAATAAAAGTGTACAACTGATAGTGATATTGGTGATATTTTAGTTTGCAGTTGGAGTAAAGACCTGTGTGCGAAAATGAGTATTATACTGGAAGAGGGGGAATCTTTTTTCAAGTGGATGAAGTTCATTATAGTTATGATGTGAACATCGCATTTCGGAAAACAAACTTTTAAGTTAACTTCTCATATTTGTTTAATGCCTTATAGCATACAGAGTATTGTACATACATCATTCCACTTGATCATCTACAGCTTCTCATTGATTTCATAGGAATGTTATGTATTCCCATGTTACAAATTGAGAAATTGGATCTCAGGGCATTAAATAACTTCTTCAGATTCTCCTGTCTCACAAATGTTAATCGTAAGACTAGAATATAGTCCAATATTCTTCTTTTGTGTTTCACTGCCTTTCCATTTTAATTTTGATTATTTTATAAGTCTCTTGTACAGACTTGGAATCAACGGTAATTTTTATTTTAACATATAATAAAGCAAAGTAGACAAATAAGATAAATTTTAATATCACAATTTCTTTTATTTTAAGTAGGTTCCACGCCCAGCATGGAGCCCTATGTGGGGCTTGAACCCACGACCCTGAGATCAAGACCAGAGCTGGAGGCTTAACCGACTGAGCCACCCAGGCACTCCTCAATATCACCATTTCTAAAAACAGTCTGTGCTTTTCTTTCATTGCATTTATTACTACTTGTATTTATGTGTCATTTATTGAAGACAAACTTCAGAGATGAAAGAAACAGTCTTTACTACAGGATCAACAACCTCTAGCAAAGGGTCTAGATCATAGTAGTCATGTCATAAATATTAAATTTGCCAAATAAAAGAATACTCCCAGATGAAAATCAGAGATAATTAAAATGGATGTTTTTCTTTTTCTAATCCATCCTTTTTATCATTATACCTGAATAAACATACAAAAAAGTAATATAATTATTAAAAAACAAAATAAATATATTACATAGAAATTAAAGTTAAATATGAAATATACTTTCTATATGATGCTCTTTTTATAGAACCAGATGCCTTAACATTTTGTTAAGAATTTTTAATGTTTCAAATGGAATCAACTTGTTATTTAACATACGCCAGACCAGGTGACCTACAGTGCACAATTCAGAACCAAGTTTTACTCAAAATTGTCCTTGAGGGGGTGTGACTATCTGGATGGATGAAGTTAAAGAATAATCTTTTTTTTTTTTTTCCAAAAACTAAGCTGACAAAATATGGCACACATACAAAATGGCTACACAACATTTGCTAGATATAATCCCCTTTAGCCAACTAGTAAATTTAAAAGATACTCTGAGAGTTAAAAGAAAGCTGTTTTAAGTGAGCAATAATCATTCTCAAAGACCAGTCATCTGAATAGAGAGACATATCAAAACAGTGTATTCTAAATACCATCAAGAGAGTGAAATGAATGATAATTTTACTTTTATCAGTAAGGGAAAACTTCCTGGATAGAATGACATGGAGGATTTATCTTTGTCTTTGTTGGAGGAATTAAAAAGTGACCATAGGTTACGATGGTTGGTTCCTTATTATAATTATTATTATTTGTTATGTATATGTTCACTTTATTGAATACATACAATTCATGACATTAATTTAGGTGCCACAGATGAAAAAATAATATAGTTTCTGTTGTTTAGAAATTCACAAGCATTTTTATTATTTTTAACTGTTATTTATTCATTTGTTTGTTTATACGTATAAGGTTGATTCTTTTTTGAGGAGAACAAGGACTCCTGTATTTATATATTTCAATTCTGTTCAATCAGATGTTCTCCAATAGCTTACTATATTATTGTAGTTAAATAGTCAACAGATGCATATTTATATCCACAAAAGTTAGTAGACATAAGAACAGCAGCTACCTTTGATGGGGTTGAGGGAGAGATAGACTGACATGAGGTATAAAAGAGGTTTCCAAGGTACTTGTAAGTAATTTCTATAACTTGATTACCATACTGACTACCCAGGTATGTCCACTCTGTAAAGTTATAACAAAGTATGCACTTATGATTTGTGACCTTTATAATATATATGTTAAACTTCAACAATATTTCTCTGAAAAATCTTTAGTTAATAGTACCACCAACAAAGAAAATAGTACGCTCATTGATATAAACTTGTAAGTGGGGCATTAACTTTTTAGAAAGAAAAAAAATGCAGATGAGAATCCTATAGGGCATGGTGGATGATGATAGTATGGAGTAGCAGCCACAGATTATAAAGGATGAAGCAGGAGAGGAGATTGGAACCTGATGATTGAGGATATGGTAGGATGTTCTAAGCCTTTTGACCTTATCCAATAGGAATAGAGATTCAGAAATTTAAGAATATTTTGTCCAAGAAAGAGAAAGAGGCCATTTCAAATTAAAAAAAAAAATGTATACTGTTGAAGGACAAAGTAACTGAATATATAGGTGATCAATTCTAAACATTTACTAATTATTTTAGTTTTTTTTTTCCCATAAAGTTAAATTTCAAGATGTCAATATTAAAGCTAAAAGTCCTCACTAATATTGTTCACAAATGTTTTTATTTATTTATTTTTTTGGAACTGTATTGTAAAGTTGATTATTTTTATTTATTTTTTTATTATGTTAGTCACCATACAGTACATCATAATTTTTTGATGTAGTGTTCCATGATGTTTATGTATAACACTCAGTGCTCCATGCGATACATGCCCTCCTTAATACCCATCACCAGGCTAACCCATCCCTTCCACCATCCTCCCCTCTAAAACCCTTAGTTTGCTTCCCGGAGTCCATAGTCTCTCATGGTTTGTCTCCCCCTCTGATTTCCCCTCCTTTATTTTTCCCTTCTTTCTCCTAATATCCTCCACACTATTCCTTATGTTCCACAAATAATTGAAACCATATGATAATTGACTTTCTCTGGTTGACTTATTTCACTTAGCATAATCTTTTCCAGTCCCATCCATGTTGATGCAAAAGTTGGGTATTCATCCTTTCTGATGGCTGAGTAATATTCCATTGTATATATGGACCACATCTTCTTTATCCATTCGTCTGTCGAAGGGCATCTCATCTCTTTCCACAGTTTGGCTCTTGTGGACATTGCTGCTATGAACATTGGAGTGGATGTGGCCCTTCTTTTCACTACATCTATGTCTTTGGGGTAAATATCCAGTAGTGCAATTGCTGGGTCATAAGGTAGCTCTATTTTTAATTTTTTGAGGCTCCTCCACACTGTTTTCCAAAGTGGCTGTACCAACTTGCATTCCCACCAACAGTGTAAGAAGGTTCCCCTTTCTCCACAACCTCTCCAACATTTGTTGTTTCTTGCCTTGTCAATTTTTGCCATTCCAACTGGTGTAAGGTGGTATCACAATGTGGTTTTGATTTGAATTTCCCTGATGGCTAATGAAGATGAACAGTTTTTCATGTGTCTGTTAGCCATTTGTATGTCTCTTTTTGAGAAGTGTCTGTTCATGTCTTCTGCCTGTTTTTTGACTTGATTATTTGTTTTTTTGGGTGTTGAGTTTGAGAAGTTCTTTATAGATCTTGGATATCAGCCCTTTGTCTATAGTGTCATTTGTAAAAATCTTCTCCCATTCCATGGGCTGCCTCTTTGTTTTGCTTATGGTTTCCCTTGCTGTGCAGAAGCTTTTTATCTTGATGAAGTCCCAAAAGTTCAGTTTCGCTTTTGTTTCCCTTGCCTTTGGAGACATGTCTTGAAAGAAGTTGCTGTGGCCAATGTTGAAGAGGTTACTGCCTATGTTCTCCTCTAAGATTTTGATGGATTCCTGTCTCACATTGAGTTCTTTCAATCATTTTGAGTTTACCTTTCTGTATGGTGTAAGAGAATGGTCAAGTTTCATTCTTCTGTATATAGCTGTCCAATTTTCCCAGCACCATTTGTTGAATAGACTGTATTTTTTCCATTGCATATTTTTCCCTGCGTTGTCTAAGATTAGTTGACCAGAGAGTTGAGGGTCCATATCTGGGCTCTCTATTTGGTTCCATTGGTCTGTGTGTCTGTTTTTGTGCCACTACCATGCTGTCTTGGTGATCACAGCTTTATAATATAGCTTGAAATCAGGCAACGTGATGGCCCCAGCTTTGTTTTTCATTTTCAAAATTTCCTTGGCGATTCGGGGTCTTTTCTGATTCCATACAAATTTTAGGATTGTTTGTTCCAGCACTTTGAAAAATGTCATTGGAATTTTGATTGGGAGAGCATTGAAGGTATAGATTGCTCTGGGCAGCATAGACATTTTAACAATGTTTATTCTCCCAATCCAGGAGCATGGAATGTTTTTCCATCTTTTTTGTCCTCTTCAATTTCTTTCATTAGTGTTCTGTAGTTCCTGGAGTATAGATCCTTTACTTCTTTGGTTAGGTTTATTCCAAGGTAACTTATGGTTTTTGGTGCTATTATAAACGGAATTGATTCTCTAATTTCTCTTTTTGTAGTTGCATTGTTAGTGTATAAGAAAGCAACTAATTTCTGTGCATTGATTTTGTATCCTGTCACATTATTGAATTGCTGTATGAGTTCTAGTAATTTGGGCATGAAGTCTTTGAGTTTTTCACATAAAGTATCATTTCATCTGTGAAGAGAGAGAGAGTTTGACTTCTTCTTTGCCAATCTGAATACTTTTTATTTCTTTTTGTTGTCTGGTTGTTGTTGCTAGGACTTCTAGTACTATGTTGAACAATACTGGTGAGAGTGGGCATCCTTCTCGTGTTCCTGATCTTAAGGGAAAAGGTCACAGCTTTTCCCCATTGGAGATTATATTTGCTGTGGATCTTTCATAGATGGATTTTATGAACTTGAGGAATGTTCCCTCTAGCCTTATACTCTGAAGAGTTTTAATCAGTATTTTGTCAAATGTTTTTTCTGCATCAATTGAGAGGACCATATGGTTCTTCTCTCTCCTCTTATTAATGTGTTCTATCTTATTGATTGATTTACAAATGCTGAACCACCCTTGTATCTTGGGGATAAATCCCACTTGCTCGTGGTGGATGATCTTTTTAATGTATTGTTAGATCTTATTAGCTAGGATTTTGTTGAGAATTTTGGAATCCATATTCATCAAGGATATCAGTCTGAAATTCTCCTTTTTGATGGGGTCTTTGCCTGGTGTGGGGATTAAGGTAATGCTGGTGTCATAGAGTGAGTCTGGAAGCTTTCCTCTGTTTCTATTTTTTGAAACAGCTCCAGTAGAATAGGTATTATTTCTTCTTTGAATGTTTGGTAGAATTCCCCAGGGAATCCATCAGGCCATGGACTCTTGTTTTTTGGGGAGGTTTTTGATCACTGCTTCAATTTCTTTACTGGTTATTGGCCTATTCAGGTTGTCAATTTCATCCTGTTTCAGTCTTGGTAGTTTATAGGTTTCCAGGAAGGCATCCATTTCTTCCAGGTTGCTTAATTTATTGGCACATTGTTGTTTATGATAATTTCTAATAATTGTTTCTATTTCCTTGGTGTTAGTCATGATCTCTCCTCTTTCATTCATAATTTTATTAATTTGGGTCCTTTCTCTTTTCTTTTGAATAAATCTGGCCAGTGGTTTATGATCTTATTAATTATTTCAAAGAACCAGCTTCTAGTTTCGTTGATCTGATCTACTGTGTTTCTGGTTTCTAATTCATTGATCTCTGCTCTAATCTTAATTATTTCTCTTCTAATGCATGGCTTAAGCATCACTTGTTGCTTTTTCTCCACTTCTTTAAGGTGTAAAGTTTGTTGGTGAATTCAGGATTTTTCTATTTTATTGAGTGAGGCTTGGATGCCTATGTATTTCCCCATAGGACCACCTTTGCAGTATCCCATAGGTTTTGGACTGATATGTTTTCATTCTCATTGGTTTCCATGAATTGTTTAAGTTCTTCTTTCATATCCTGGTCGACCCAAACATTCTTGAGCAGAGTGGTAATTAGCTTCCAAGTGTTTGAATTTCTTCCAAATTTTTTCTTGTGATTGAGTTCCAGTTTTAGAGCATTATGGTCTGAGAATATGCAAGGAATAATCTCAATCTTTTGGTATCAGTTGAGACCTGATTTGTGATCCAGTATGTAGTCTATTCTGGAGAAAGTTCCATGTGTGCTCGAGAAGAATGAGTATTCTGTTGTTTTAGGGTGGAATGTTCTGTATATATCTATGAGGTCCATCTGGTCCAGTGTGTCATTCAAAGCTCTTATTTCTTTGTTGATTTTCTGCTTAGATGATCTGTCTATTGCTGAGAGTGGAGTATTGAGGTCTCCTACAATTAACGTATTATTATCAATACATCTCTTTATTTTGGTTAATAGTTGGCTTGTGTAGTTGGCTGCTCCCATGTTGGGGGCATAGATATTTATAATTGTTAGATCTTCTTGTTGGATAGGCCCTTTAAGAATGATATAGTGTCCTTCTGTGTCTCTAACTACAGTCTTTAGCTTAAAATCTAATTTGTCTGATATGAGAATTACTACCCCAGCTTTCTTTTGAGGTCTGTTGGCATGGAAGATGGATCTCCATACCTTCATTTCAGTCTGGATGAGTCCTTAGGTTCAAAATGAGTCTCTTGTAGACAGTATATGGATGGGTCCTGTCTTTTTTTTTTTTTTTTTTTTTTAATATTTTATTTATTTATTTGACAAGAGAGAGACAGCAAGAGAGGGAACACAAGCAGGGGGAGTGGGAGAGGGAGAAGCAGGCTTCCTGCCAAGCAGGGAGCCCAATGCGGGTCTCAATACCAGGACCCTGGGATCATGACCTAAGCCGAAGGCAGACACTTAATGACTGAGCCACCCAGGCGCCTCTCTGGATGGGTCCTGTCTGTTTATCCAATCTGCAACCCTGTGTCATTTTATTGGCGCATTTAGGCCGTTCACGTTGAGAGTGATTATTGAAAGATATGATTTTATTGTCATCATGTTGCCTGTGAAGTCCTTGTTTCTATAGTTTGTCTCTCTAAATTTCTGTTCTATATCACTCTGGGGATGTTTCTCCTTTTATAGAACCCCCTTAATATTTCTTGCAGGGCCAGCTTAGTGGTCACATATTCTTTCCATTTCTGCTGGTTCTGGAAGCTCTGCATCTCTCCATCCATTCTAAATGACAGCCTTGCCAGATAAAGTATTCTTGTCTGCATATCCTTCTCGTTTAGTACCCTAAATATGTCTTGCCAGCCCTTTCTGGGTTGCCAGGTCTCTGTGGCTAGGTCTGACATTATTCTGATGTTCCTCCCTCTATACGTAAGGAATCCCTTCCCCCTAACTGCCCTTAACATGGTTTCCTTGGTTCTAAGAGTTGTGAGTTTTACTATTATATGCCGGGGTATTGGTCTATTCTCCTTGATCTTGGGAGGGGTCCTCTCTGACTCTAGGATGTGAATGTTTGTTTCATTCCCCAGATTAGAGAAGTTCTCAGCTATGATTCGCTCAAATATATCTTCTAGTCCTCTCTCTCTCTCCACTCCCTCCGGGATTCCAATAATTCTGACATTGGGATGTTTCATGGTGTCACTTATTTCTCTAATTCTGTTTCCAGTGATTTTAAGCTGCTTCATCCAGGCCTCTTCATTTTCCTCCTTTTCTATTAGTTTGTCTTCTAGATCACTAATTCTTTATTCTGCCTCATTTACCCTAGCTGTCTAGATTAGACTGGATCTCATTGATGACATTTTTAAGTTCTGCCAGATCAGCTCTCATTTCTGCCCTTAGAGACTCTATGTTTCCATTAATCGGATTCTCCATTCTAGCTATTGTCTTCATAACTGTGTCTCTTCCGAGAGTCAGAGCAGAAGTGACCATTTCCAAACCTCTGCCTCAGAACAGAGATGTCACAGTTGGTTCTTCATTGAGCTCTCCAGGCCACACTGTCTCCATTTCTGTGCTGCTAAAACCGCAGCATCCTGGGTTGTATACCCCACAGCAACACTACCAGCCCTTGCTTCCAGGTCCAGGCACATTTCTGCCCTTTGTGCTTCTAAAACCTCCAGCTGCCCCCAGTTCACACACGTGCCTTTGCAGCTCCAGGTTTCAGTCTGGGGGCCTGCCCTAAAGTGCTTTCCCTGCCACTAGGTCTGCGAGTCTGTGCCCGGTCCCCAGCGCAGGAGGCTTTTGTGCTCCAGTGGTGCAGGACCCTCCTTCCATTTATCTTTCAATATCTGCCTGTGGAATCACAGCTTCCTGCTTCATACCTTGAAACCAACTGTCAGCGATATTCTGTTTGTAGAGATCCAGATATATTTTCTTACATCTCAGGCTGATTTTGTTGGTGTTCAGAGTGGTCTGGTAGATATCCAGCTCAATTCAGGGGACTGGTTGGACTAGGGTCCCCTACTCCTCCACCACCTTTGCCCCTCTCCCCAATCACAAAAGATTTTAAAAATGAAACTATTACTAATTAGTAATGATACATTATTAAATTGTTTAGAATTTTCAAACCCTGAAGCATTTTATCTCCATTTCTGCTATTGCAACAATATGTACAAAAATATATTATAATATCTGAGCCCCCCTACCTGACAAAAATTTCCTTTACAGAGAAATGAGAACAATTAATGAACATTTTATACTTTTAGGAGTGGGAAATAAAAACCAATACAGAGTACAGAGTTACTGGCTACACTTTAAATATGTATCACACCTGTTATGATCTGACCCAACTCATTCCTATTACCACAATAACCTTCAAGCTGATCTCCTTCATTAAATACCTGCTTCTTTACACACTATGAATATATCAATTTGAATGATCCTGTTTAAACTTATAATAAATACCACTACTTTACTCAAAGCCCTCAAATTACATCTCATCTCATTCAGAGTAAATTTCAAAGTCATCATTATTTTAAGGCTCCACCCTTAATTTTTTGGTCCCTGCTGAGCTCTCTGAGCTCATTTTTTGTTGCTTCCTCCATCATTCACTCTGCCTCAATCACACTGATTTCTTCTTTTTCCCGAAATGAGCCACATGTTTCCATATCAGACCCTTTAATTTTCCTGTCTTTTCTCCATGGAGTTTCATTCTTTGCTTCCCAAAGACCAGCAGAATTACACCTATGTTTAAAGTAAGGTTTATTATGCTTCCAGGGAGAACACACACCATGGAAAACCCTGGGACATCTTAATAAGAGGGTGATGGGAGTGTCTTGCTATAGTGTTTGAACTTGTTTGGAGTCATTTTGAGGGACAATTTAAGAAAACTAAATGTGTTCCTAAGTAGATCCTTTCAGGAAGGTGAGGTAATTCATAACTTAACATCAACACATTTTACATAGAAGATGGAAAGCACGACATAGGCCTAGACTTGCCCTTGGTAAAGAAACATTTATAACAGACAAGAGAGAGAAACGCATATTTTATTTAGTAATTACTGAATGCCCTATCCTGGTCTTTGTTCTATCATGAGCCTTATGTAATTATTATTGATATTAATGACCTTACCTGATTATTTTGATATTCTGTGAAGATTGTTTATGTTTACTTGAGAATACTATAACCTAGCCATAATGTTAGCTGTCACTTGACAGAGTCAGCTATCAGGGAGTTTTTCTCCCTTCTTTCGTTCCTTTCTTCTGTTATTCCTTATAAATGATAACTACTTATTTCTGTCAATCAATCTGAATCATATAATTAAGTTACTGTAATGAAACACGATGGACTTTTTTCCCCCTTAAAAACAAAATTCAAAATAATGGGAGATGTAACCTGCCATGGTAGATTACAGTCATTCAGGAATTAGCATGACATTTATTCATCATTACTGATAGAATCAATCTGGAATGAATAGAACTGTGTTCTAAATGACTCATTGTAGTCTTGAAATGCAAATATTCTATCAAGCTAATCCTTGGAAAGTCATGAGAGATTATATTTGACTTGAGACATTTTATGCTTTTTACATGCTCATGAATTCACAGATCAATACAAATAGGGCTATTACACAAAACATAAAAAGCACTTAATGTGAAAAGATAAATCTTCCCTGGATTTCTCAGTGTTCTTGCAAAGTCCTGGCCTCCTGAGATATGGAAATTGATATGCTGGGAAGACAAACAATGTTTGGTTTTACTTCCCCCAGAAACATTTACTTTTTACATGCCATGGGTGGTAGATGTGTAGCCATTTGTCTCATTATCCTATCCAAAGGATAATAAACCTTCTCTTATCTCCCCAACAACTAAGTGGCTGCATCCCAGGGTAGTGACCTGGGTTAAGAGAAAGAGAGACTCAACAGTCCTTAGCCTCCAGAAATTTAGAGTTATTTTTCTATGTGTTTACGTTTCAAAAGGGGGAAAAAAAAAAAAGAGAGTTTACCTGGTTTGTAAACTCTAGACACTTACCTTATCTTCCCCCTGGAGAGATTTATTTAAATTTCAAAAGATAAAGACCTAGAATCCTACCCCTCTTTTGCAGAGGAATTTGTTTATATAGAGGAGATTTGAATTATTTCCCTTTCTCAGGAGGGGCCTGGGGGCAGCTGTTTTTCCTCTGTACACATACAAAAATTCATATTTCTGAATCCTTCTCCTATAGAACAATCTTGTTGTAAGTGTAAGTGTATTCATGTGTCTCTCATCACTTTGCAGCAGGGTGCTGTGCACAGGATGATCCACGTTGCAATGGTACTCTACTCACTGTTATTGCTGAGTGTAAAGTGTGATCTCTCACCCAGAGACTTGGTCTTTCTGCTAGTATCTATCTATATCTACATCTATATTCATCTTCATATCTGTAACTGTAGCTGTAATTTTATCTGCCTCTATATTTACATAAATATATAACTGCATGTGGTGCAACATCTCAGATCCTTTGCAGCATTTCACTTAACAATTAAATGAAACACAATTCAACCTAAACTTTTAATAGTTATCCTATTTCAATCATCAAAATGTTTCACTAGTTCACTTAGGTACAGAGCAGATTTTGGAGTACTTCTGAAGTATTGACATACAATAGAATCTTATTAAAATATGCATAAATTAATGCAATCGTTGTATAAACACACTAGTAGAAAAGTTTTTGGATATTATGCCTATGTCAAAGTTAAGTGGCTCTCATTTGGAATCAAACCTGTAAGGAAATAAATATTTATGTGATTCAAAATACAATAGCAATAACATTTTACAATATATAGAAGTTATTTGTTCGTAATTGCCAGGACCAGTCCATTAGTTTTTGTTTTAGCATCGCTTTCTATTATTTTTTTAACTTTTTGAAACTTTAGTGTTCATAATAAAGACTTTAATGGATTCATAATACATACTATTGTAACGAGTATATAGGGTCACATCACTGTATTTTTAAGAGAAATAAATCTCCCATTTTTTTTTATAAAAACGTGCTATAAATCTCCTAATAATTAGATATACTTAATTATATATAATGGCTATTTTCTGTTGTAAAAATGAAGGCTATCTTAAATGCATAAATTCTAAATTTTTATGTTAATTTATCAAAATGGAAAGGAATCACATGTTTTTAATTTATTAATAATTAGTCAAAGATAAAGTGCAAAAAATGAGATTGGAAACAGGCTTGATGCAATGAACAGAAGGCTGGAAGAAGCAGAGGAATGAATCAGTGACCTAGAAGATAAAGTAATGGAAAGTAATGAAGCTGAGCAAAAGAGAAAAAGAACTATGCAACACAAGAATAGATTTAAGGAACTCAGTGACTCTATCAAACGTAGTAACATTCATATTATAGGAGTCCCTGAAGAAGAACAAAGAGAAAGGGGGGCAGAATAATTAATTCAAGAAATAATAGCAGAGTGGTGCCTGGGTGGCTCAGTCAGTTAAGCATCTGCCTTTGGCTCAGGTCATGATTCTAGAGTCCTGGGATGGAGCCACATGTTGGGCTCCCTGCTCAGCAGGGAGCCTGCTTCTCCCTCTCCCTCATTCCTTCCCCCTGCTTGTGCTTGCTCCCCACCCCCAATAAATAAATAAATAATCTTAAAAAAAAAAAAAAAAGAAAGAATAGTAGAAAACTTCCCTAATCTAAGGAGGGAAACAGACATCCAGCTCCAGGAGGCACAGAGAACTCCCATCAAAAAAAAAAGGGGGGGGGGGCACCTGAGTGGCTCAGTCGTTAGGCGTCTGCCTTTGGCTCAGGTCATGATCCCAGGGTCCTGGGATCGAGCCCCGCATCAGGCTCCCTGTTCGGCGGGAAGCCTGCTTCTCCCTCTCCCACTCCCCCTGCTTGTGTTCCCTCTCTCGCTGTGTCTCTCTCTGTCAAATAAATAAATCTTAAAAAAAAAAAAAAAAAAGAAAGCATAGGGTCTTTAAGCACCAGTGACAGGAACCTGTGCCTCCTCAGATCTCAGGTGAATTCTAAAACAAACAAAAAAAAAAACAACAGGCCAACACCAAGACATATTGTAATTAAATTTGCAAAATATACTGACAAAGAAAAAGTCTTAAGCAGGAAGACAAAAGAAGTCCTTAACTTTCAAGAGAAAAACCATAAGGCCAGCTGGTGATTTTTCAACAGAAACTTGGCAATCCAGAAGAGAGTGGCAGGATTATTCAAAGTGATGAATGGAAAAAATCTGGAATGAAGACTATCCAGCAAAGCTGTCATTCAGATAGGAGGAGAGATAATTAGTTTCCCAGACAAACAAAAAACAAAGGAGTTCATGACCACTAAACCAGCCTTCCAAGAAATATTAAAGTGGACTCTTTGAGTGCAAAGAAGACACCAAAATGACAAAAACAAGAAAGGATCAGAAAACAATCTCCAAAAACAATGAAAAAACAAGTAATAAAATGGTAATAAATATATATCAAAAATTGCTCTGAATGTAAATGGACTAAATGTTCCAATCAAAAAACATAGGGTGTCAGCATGGATTAAAAAAAAAAAAAAAAAAAACAAGACCTATCTACATGCTGCCTACAAGAGATTCATTTTAGACCTAAAGACACTTGCAGATTGAAAGTGAGGGGATGGAGAAATATTTATCATGCAAATGGACATGAAAAGAAATCTGGAATAGCAATACTTAAATCAGACAAACTAGATTTTAAAACAAAGACTATAATGAGAGACGAAAAAAGGCACTATATCATCATAAAGGGATACTCCAACAAGAAGATATAACAATTGTAAATATTTATGAACCCAACATGGGAGCACCCAAATACATTAAACAATTAATAACAAACATAAAGGAGCTCATTAATAATACAATAATAGTAGGGGACTTTAACACCCCATTTACATCAATGGACAGATCATCTAAACAGAAAATCAACAAGGAAACAATGGCTTTGAATGACACTCTGTACCAGATGGACTTAACAGATAACAGATATATTCAGAACATTTCATCCTAACACAGCAGAATACAGATGCTTTTCAAGTGCACATGGAACGTTCTCCAGAATAGATTACATATTAGGTAACAAAACAGGCCTCAACAAATACAAAAAGACTGAAGTCATACCATGCACCTTTTCTGACCACAAAGCTATGAAACTAGAAATTAACCACAAGAAAAAATATGGAAAGACCACAAATACATGGAGGTTAAACAAGATGCTATTAAACAATGAATGGTTCAACCAGGAAATCAAAGAAGACACAAAGAAATACATGGAAACCAATGAAAACGAAAACACAACAGTCCAAAACCTTTGGATGCTGCAAAAGATGTCTCAAGAGTTAAGTACATAGTAATACAGGTCTACCGCAAGAAGGAAGATAAGTCTCAAACAACCTAACCTTACACAGAAAAGAGGCAGAAAAGAACAACAAAAGGAAATAATAAAGAGCAGAAATAAATGATATAGAAATTAAACAATTGAACAGATCAATGAAACCAGGAGCTGGTTCTTTGAAAAAATTCATAAAAATGGTAAAGCCCTAACCAGACTTATCAAAAAGAAAAGAGAAAGGACCCAAATAAATAAAATCACAAATCAGGGAGGGGAGATCACAACTACCACAGAAATACAAACTATTGTAAGAGGATATTATAAAAAAAAACTATATGCCAACAAACTGGACAACCTGGAAGAAATGGATAAATTCCAGGAAACATAAACTACCAAAAGTGAAACAAGAAGTGGGCACCTAGCTGACTCAGTGGGTAGAGCATGTGACTCTTGATATTGGTGTCATGAGTTTGAGCCCCATGTGGGGCCTAGAGATTACTTTTCTAAAAATGAAAATAAAATGAAACAGGAAGAAATAGAAAACTTAAACACACTGATAACCATCAAAGAAATTGAATCAGTAATCAAAAAACTCCCAACAAACAAAAGTCCAGGGCCAGATGGCTTCACAAGCAAATTCTACCAAACATTTAAAGAGTTAATATGTATTCCTCTCAAATCCAAAAAACAGAAAAAGGAAAACTACCAAATTCATTCTATGAGACTAGCATTACCCTGCTACCAAAACCAGATAAAGACACCACTAAAAAAGAGAACTGCAAGCCAATATCCCTGATGAGCACAGATGCAAAAATTCTCAATAAAACACTAGCAAGTTGAATCCAACAACACGTTAAAAAAAATCATGCACCATGATCAAGTGGGATTTACTCCTGGGTTGCAAGTGTGATTCAATATTCGTGAATCAATCAACGTGATACATCATATTAATAAAAGAAAGGATAAGAACCATATGATTATTTCAATAGATGCAGAAAAAGCATTCGACAAAGTACAACATTCAGTCATGATAAAAATCCTCAACAAAGTAGGGTTAGATGAAACATACCTTGATATAATATAGGCCACGTACAAAAAAAAAAAAACAAAAAAACCAAAAAAACACAGCTGATATCATCCTCAATGAACAAAAACTGAGAACTTTTCCTCTATGGTCAGGAAAAAGATGGGGATGTTCACTCTTACCGCTATTTTTTTTTAAGATTTTATTTATTTATTTATTTGACAGAGAGAGAGAGACAGCATGAGAGGGGATAGGGTCAGAGGGAGAAGCAGGCTCCCCGGGACTCGATCCCAGGACTCCAGAATCATGACCTGAGCCGAAGCAGTCGCTTAACCAACTGAGCCACCCAGGCGCCCTTACCACTATTATTTTTTTTAAGATTTTATTTATTTATTTTTGAGAGAGAGAGAGCACGAGCAGGGAGGAAGGACAGAGGGAGAAGCAGACTTTCCACTGAGCAGGGGGCCCAATGCAGGACTTGATCCCAGTACCCTGGGATCATGACCGAACCGAAGGCAGATGCTTAACCGAGCCATCCAGGCACCCTCTCACCACTGTTATTTAACACAGTATTGGAAGTCTTAGGTACAGCAATCAGACAACTAAAAGAAATAAAAGACATCCAAATTAGCAAGGAAGAAGTAAAACTTTCACTATTTTCAGATGACATGATACTATATACATCAAGCCTGAAAGACTCCACCAAAAAATCGTTATAACTGATACACGAGTTCAGTAGTCACAGGATACAAAATCGATGTACAGTAGTCCGTTGCATTTCTATACACCAATAATAAAGCAGTAGAAAGAGAATAAGGAATTGATCCCATTTACAATTACACCACAAATAATGAGATACCTAGGAATAAACCCAACCAAAGAGGTGAAAGACCTGTACTCTGAAAACTATAAAACACTGATGAAAGGAATTGAACAAATGGAAAGATATTCTACACTCACAGATTGGAAGAATAAATATTTTTTTTAAATGTCTATATTACCCAAAGCAATCTACACATTTAATGCAATCCCTATCAAAACACCAACAGCATTTTTCACAGAACTAAAGTAAACAGTCCTAAAATTTGTATGGAATCACGAAAGACTCCGAATAGCCAAAACAACCTTGAATAACAGAAGCAAAGCTGAAGGCATCACAATTCCGGACTTCAAGCTATATCGTAAATCTGTAGTGATCAAGACATTATGGTAATGGCACACACACACACACACACAAATAGACACATAGATCAATGGAACAAAATAGACAACCTAGAAATGTACCCACAACTGTGTGGTCAAGTAGTCTTTGGCAAAGCAGGAAAGAATATCCAAAGGAAAAACAGTCTCTTCAACAAATGATGTTGGGAAACCTGGACAGCAACATGCAAAAGAATGAAACCGGACCACTTTCTTACACCATACACAAAAATAAACTCAAAATGGATGAAAGTCCTAAATGTGAGACAGAAAGCCATAAACATCTCAAAGAGAATAAAGACAGTAACTTTTTTGACATCACCTGTAGCAACTTCTTTTTAGATATGTTTCTGAGGCAAGGGAAACAAAAACAAAAATAAACTAAAAGGAAAGGTGGACTACAGAATGGGAGAAGATATTTACAAATGACATATCCAATAAATGGTTAGTATCCAAAATAAATAAAGAACTTATAAAACTCAACACACAAAAAAGAATAATCCAATTAAAAAATGGGCAGAAGACATGAATAGAAAATTTTCCAAAGAAGATATACAGATGGCCAACAGATACATGAAAATATGCTCAACATCACTGATCATCAGGGGAATGCAAATCAAAACTACAATGAGCTATCACCTCACACCTGTCAGAATGGCTAAAATTAACAACACAAGAAAGAAACAGGTGTTAGTGAAGATGCGGAGAAAGGGGAACCCTCTTGCACTGTTGGTGGGAATGCAAACTGGCGCAGCCACTCCGGAAAACAGTATGGAGTTTCCTCAAAAAGTTAAAAATAGGGGCACCTGGGTGGCTCAGTTGTTAAATGTCTGCCTTCGGCTCAGGTCATGATCCCAGGGTCCTGGGATTGAGCCCAGTATTGGGCTTCCTCCTCTGTGGGAAGCCTGCTTCTCCCTCTCCCACTCTTGCTGTGTCTCTCTCTGTCAAATAAATAAATAAATTTTTTTAAAAAGTTAAAAATAGAACTACCCTATGATTTAGCAGTTGCACCACTAGGTATTTACCCCCCAAAATACAAAAATACTAATTTAAAGGGATATGTGCACCCCGATGTTTATAGCTGCATTATCCTCAACAGCCAAATTATGGAAAGAGCCCAAGTGACTATCGACTGATGAATGCATAAAGAAGGGGTATACACAATGGAATATACAATGGAATATTGCTCAGCCATAAAACAGAACAATATCTTGTCATTTGCAATGATATGGATGGACCTTGAGAATATAATGCTAAGCAAAATAAGTCAATCAGAGAAAGAGAAATGCCATTTGATTTCACTCATATGTGGAATTTAAGAAAGAAAAAACGAGCAAAGGGTAAAAAAAAAAGAAAAGAAAAAGTGAGAGGCAAACCAAGAAACACTCTTAACTATAGAGAACAAACTGATGACTACCAGAAAGGAGGTGGGTGGAGGAATGGTTTAAATAGGTGATGGTGAATTAAGGAGTGCACTTGCTGTGATGAGCACCAGGTAATGTATGGAATTGCTGAATCATTATATTGTACATCTGAAACTAATATTGCACTGTGACTGTAACTGGAATTTAATAAATTTAAATAAAAACTTAAAAGAAAAAATAATATATATAATGGTTTACACACGTTTAAAATTCTTAATAAAGACCATACTTCATTTTACTCAGGAGTAGGCTTTTGGTATGTAGGAATAAATCTAGCATAGCTCATAAACTGAAAAAAATTAGTTATCACGGGGCGCCTGGGTGGCTCAGTCGTTAAGCGGCTGCCTTCCGCTCAGGTTATGATCCCAGGATTCTGGGATCGAGCCCCGCATCGGGCTCCCTGCTCGGCGGAGAGCCTGCTTCTCCCTCTCCCTTTGTCTGCTGCTCTGCCTACTTGTGCGCTCTCTCTCTCTCTTTGTTAAATAAATAAATAAAAATCTTTAAAAAAAAATTAGTTATCACTATAATGTTCTACATGTTACATAAAAATAACTTAGCATGCAAAAAACCCCAACAAAAACAGCCAAGATACTTACCGGATAATCATATTGATATCTATAATTTAGTTTTATTAAAGTAGAAAAGAACATTTTGATGTTATATGAAAATCATTCACCTTCAGAAATCCTTTCTACCATAATATGTCAAATCACGGTGTTTTCTTGTAAGATTCAAAGGATTTTAAAAACCCAGCTAATGCAGAGTTTATAAATCTCTTTGTTGTTTGTTTATGGTTGCCAAGCTATACCAGTATTTCTTATTCCTTACTTAATCAAACATGAAATAATCATCTTATTACATGTTTATAGGGTTAATGTTTTACACCGAAAATAGCTGAGATCGATAGCACCATAAATAGGCTGACTCCGTAAAAGTTATCAAATTTAACATCTACCACTGTGGCTTCTCTCTGCTAAGGTAAGCATTGTCAAAAAGATATACATTTAGTTTTAATTCATCTTTCGGAGTTGCATGGATGTGGAGATAATTATTGACATACTTTGCTTTTCAAAACTCTTGTGGCATAAAAAGCATGGGCATTATCTTTAAAGAAATAGTAATAAATTTTATAATAGAAAATAAAATAGATTGGATAAATGACTGCAATTATATCAGTTGATAAATTTCTTAGTTTAGAATTCTAAGTAGGAATGGGCATTGATTAGGTATTCTAAAAAACAAACAAAAATCCTTCTTGAGTAGGCAATGAATAACATGATTTGCTTTTCAACTTCTTTAAAAATTGAATTATTAATAATGAGATTGGTGATTACAAATTCTTGTCAAATAAAATACATTCAGCATTTCAGATATAATTTATAACACTTATTGATTGGATTTTCTTTTGAGGGATAATTTCAGATCCACTGGATCTATATTGGTAGACTACTATTAAGGTCCAGATAAATCTAAGGTAAGGAGCCAAATTAAAAGGAGATGCAACAGTGAACCTACCAGAGGGGAGGAGGGTGGGGGATGGATGACATAGATAAAGGGGATTAAGAGTACACTTCTCTTGATGAGCTCTGAGAAATTTATAGAATTGTTGAATCAAAAAAAAAAAAAAAAAGAGAGTTATGAAACTGGAGAAGCCAAGGAAGAAATGGTGTTACTATACTGGAATAAGAAGTATGAGTATAAACTTAAACCTTCTAAAGAAATCTGATTGCCCTGAATGAAAGCAACAATGATTGGGCCTCAAGCAATTTTCTTACAAACAGTTGATTATTCTTCCTGGGAATGACCTCCACCATCTCTCATTGACTCCAGGCTTATACTGAGAATTAGTGTCCAATAAATCCCAGACAGAGAAGCACAGAGAGAATTCTCAGAGGAGATGGCCTATATACTGATTGTGTTACTGATCTACTGGCAGAATGTGTTACAATGTTTATGGGCAGAAGTCTGGAAAGCATAGATAGATAGGCATGGACCTTTAAGGTGCTAGACAAAGGCAAGCAGAACAGAAGTCCTGACTATGTCAAATCTGTTGACATGGATGACATCAACAGAGAATCAATTTAATATTTTTACTCACTCATCAGGGACTCGTTTATAGGATCTGTTAGGGAGGCTAATTGATACTTGTACTAGGGAGCTGCCTCTATTTTTGACATTGAAATGTCTGAATCCCCCAACCTTATCGTAGGGAAAAAGGTCTAAAGAATGAATGCACAAGGGAAATGGGGATAATGTTAGTGATCACAGCATGGCCGTTCATGAGGAACAGTTAGTTAAGTGCACACAAATTACAGAACACATTACAATGTCCCATATTCTAAAACAGTTCAATTGATCTGCACTCTTTAATGATTTCAATGTCAAAAAAGATAAGGATTGAGAAATTCTTTCAGATTAAAGGAGACTAAAGACACATGACAAATATAGGCAATGTGCGATTCTGGGGTTGGATCCAGGCTCAAAAAGAAAATGACTCTACTGGGACAACTGGTAAAACTTAACTGTAGACTGTACATTAAATAATAGCATTTTATTACTAGCAAATATCCTGAATTTGAAAATTTCACACTCATTGCCTAAGAGAATACTCTTGTTCTTAGGCAATATAAACAGAACTACCTGTGGTTTAAAAACTTATGATATCTGCAACTTACTTTCAAATAATTCAGAAAAGTTCACAGCACCAGAGTCTCCCTCTTGGTTCACTTTGTTGAAGTGCCCTACAATGGGTCAAAGTAATAACCTGACTCTTTTCTCCATTTTCCCAAAGGCTCCTATTTTCATTGTTCAGAGTTATGCTGTACTAGGGCATGGAGAGTCTACAAATATAATGTGAATTATTAGAGATTGTCTTTGAAATGACCCTACACCCTGGAGATGCAAAACCACATGACAGTACTTTGACCTGAGTAAGGATTTAGGAAGTCAGTATTTAATTTTGCCCAGGTGATCAGTGGGTTAGTGGGGCTGTGGAACCCTGATATTCACTTCCCCAATTCTAGAATGTATACAGGGAATAAATGTCATTAGTAACTAACTGGTAGATAACCTATGCTGACTGCCTGGTCCATGGATTGAGAGATAATATTGTAAAAAACCCAAGTGTAAACCCCGACAAACTCTTCTCATCCTACAAAGACAGTACACAAAAATAAAGTATTCACTCCTTGGAATATTCCAGAGATTAGTGCTGCCATCAAACATTCAAAAATTGTAAGGGTGATAATTCCTACCACACCTAAGTACCACTGATTGGTTAATGCAAAAGCTAGATTGTGGAGGAAAGTTATAGATGATCACAAACTCAATCAAATTCTGATGCTGATCACTGGCTGATTGTAACTACATTCCTGGATTTGTTATCATTCCTGGAAAAAGTCATTGTAGCACCTTATATGTGCCATGAAGTAATTGACCTAACAAGTGCTTCTTTTTCCATACCTAACAGTAAAAATAATAAATTTCAAGCACACCATTTTTTCCCAGTTTGGATATTTGAAAAGATTTACCAAGCTCCACAGTGTATATTTAAGTGAGGCTTTTATTTAAAGACAATCCATGGATAACAGGGAAAGAAAAAGAATGCGGGCAAGCATCAAGAGTCTCAGGAGGGGCATCTAAATAACCCAAATCCCCTCATAGCTCTATCTTTGTGCATACCTGAGCTGAGCATCTGAGTATCCCCATAATGTTTGCCAGGTTATTGGCTTTGGAAGAATTCCAAGGACTTATTGGGAGAACTACAGAAGTCCCCTTGGTCAATAATCAAGACATGCTTATCAAACCAGTTGGGCCAGTTATGAACCATTAGTTTGTACAGGTCATTCATTCATTTATTCATTTAGCCTAAGCCTTACTCCATGAAGATAGTAAACCTCTGTTTTATGTTAGCCTCCTATCCTTGCCCCTTCTATACACTTTTCTAAGACTCTCTCTTTCCTAATATACTGCTGCATTTGGTTTGCTAATATATTAATTGGCCATATATGCCCATAGTTGATATCTTTCCCAAAGCTATTCAATTATTCCATGGTATTTAAATAATCATCTTAATGATGCTGGTTTTCCAGTTTACATATAAAGACTGTTTTTCTGAGTTCCAAGCTCTTATATATTACTGCTTACTGCCTGCTCCCACTAAATATCTAGCAGCCACTTAAAGCTTAAGATTTTCACAATAGTTTTAATTATATCTCCACCTAAATTATCCATTTCTCTATTTTAGTGAATAGAACTGGGACACCTTTAGCAGCTCACATCATAAAAACTGGCTCTAGGGGCACCAGGGTGACTCAGTCAGTAGGTAAGCTTCTGCCTTTGGCTCAGGTCATGATCGCGGAGTCCTAGGATTAAGCCCCGCATCGGACTCCCTGCTCTGCGGGAAGCCTGACTCTCCCTTTCCCCACTCCTCCTGCCTGTGTTCCCTCTCTTCCTGTGCCTCTCTCTGTCAAATAAATAAATAAAATCTTAAAAAAAAATAAATAAAAAACTGGCTCTAATCATCAATTCCTTATTTTTTTTTTTTTTTAAGATTTTGTTTATTTATTTGACAGAGAGAGATAGCGAGAGCAGGAACACAAGCAGGGGGAGTGGGAGAGGGAGAAACAGGTTCCCGCTGAGCAGGAAGCCCGATGCGGGGGCTCGATCCCCGGACCCTGGGATCATGACCTGAGCTGAAAACAGATGCTTAATGACTGAGCCACCCAGGTGCCCCAATTCCTTATTTTGTTTACACTTCCCTCTATGTACATACATAGTACCTCACTCCTTAGTTCCATTCAAGCACGCATCACACAATATTATGTCTGTACCTTGGCCTCCACTGAAGTGTAAATCCCATAAGGTCAGGGCCCATGTCTGTACTTTTCAGTGCATGGCCCAAATTAAAGTCTCAATAATTCTTAAATGAATCCATGAATAATTAAATATTTGGAATTGCTTTTAGAGTTTGTACATTTGAATTTCAGCAATCAAAAAAGTATTGTCTCTGCAGATACATTGTAGAAAAAAAATACTCTATGAAGTAATAGCTCTCCTCATATGAAGAAATTGCATGTTATACAAACACATCATGAATTAAGAGGCATTAGCATAATGTACTCCCTCACTTATTAAATTTTTTAACTTTCTCAAACACGAGTAATTTTTAAAATGAAAATGTTTCTGGTTTAACAATGAAGATTAAGGTACATTCAGAAATGGTGTCGTCTTTGTGATATTTTTCCTGGCGAGGATGCAGTAACTTCATTCACTCTAAACACCATAACAGTCACTGAAATAGAAAGATTCCTGGGAGAAGATACCTTGCTGTCAGTGGTGTTTAGCTCTTGTCCTAATCCTTGCTAAACCAGTTATTCTAATTAACATTTCAAACAAACATCCCAAAGGATAGGCTCAAAGTACAATCTACTTTTCTTCAAAGGGGAAACCCTCTATTATCCCTCAAGAATAAACCCTTTATCTTCCTGGACATCCCTTTAAAATACTGAACAAAATCTTTTTGAGAGACAGCACCTGAATCTGCAGGCTCATATATTACCTACCTCGTGAGTTTTGCATTTTAGAACAGCTGTACCTAAACTGATCAACAGGTTCAATTCACTTTCATCCAGAAAATGGTTTCAAAAAATAACTTAGGTTGAATGTTAAAATGTAACTGGTTTTTGTAATTACACAAAACCTAGTTGATAATGTTATGCTTTCTAATTACAGATTTTTAGTAATTAACTTTTTTTCAAAATTATCACCGTAATACCAATGTCAAATAAAGACCTGTGAAAACAGGTGCTGTTAAGGTTATAAAATCAGACTATCAGACCATCTTTGTTCTTTTTCACTTGCATACCAATAATTTGATAAATTAGTAGAATACATTTGATAAATGTCCAACTCCCATGAACAATGCAAACTTTCTTCTCTGTAAGTATAGGTTCTATCATGGGATTAGGAACACCAAAAAATATTTTAAAACATTTTGGACAAAAGCACAATTTATTATCATATATGCAAATACTAACTAATTATTAATTAATTAGAACATTTTTCATTATTTAAATGAATATGAAATAATCACATATAATGTGTTAATGCATTTAGTTACTCATGGAAGAGTAGGGATGGATTGCATGGCTACCCTGCAAGGTGAAATTCAAAAGAAATATCTATATAAGAGGACCTAAAAAGCTGTGCTTTCATGGGAATGAAGCATTCTTTTGAAATTGCTTTTTTCTTTTATATTTATTTGTGTTGTTCTTGAGGAACTGACCTTCATCCATCCCAGCGACTCAGCAACCTCACACACACCAGTTTGCATTAAAAGTGCATTTTTTCAGGGGCCATATTCAAAATGTATTTATGGTCAAGGCCACTAGTTGTAATTACTCAGAATAGTTAAAAAATCTTCTATATAAGACTGTAATAATTACAGAGTGCCTTTGTATGTATGCTTAGGCATAGTCAAGGTTCTTTTGATTAAAAGTTATAAAAGGTCTTTTACATTAATATTTTTTTGCAAAACAGAGAGTTCATTGACTAGAAATCATCAGTTTCTCAACAGCCCACAATTGTAGGAAATGAGAGAATAAAGAGACTACCAATGATGTGCTCACATAAGCCATTAGACATAGAAAAAATAAATTAGCCTAAGAGTTGTCTATAAATCAAGACATCTATACTGGATATAACTAGAGATATTCAATCACCTTAAAGCGTAAAATAGATGTTACAATATAAAGCATTCACTGTAAATAGAGTCAATCAATACATTTAATGACAAAACATACAGGCTAACTTTGCCTAGTATTCAAACAGCTACAGTGACAATCAAATGCAAACTAGGCCAGGGGTAAGTCATAATCAATCCTTTTATTACTTACACCGCAACTGAAAGATGGATTCTTAGACCGATATTGATCTGGTGGTATTTACTATCTAAATCTGTGGTTCTAAACTTTAGCATGTATTAGAATAATCTGGAGTGCTTGTTAAAACACAGGTTCTTTGAACCTAACCGGAATTTCTGTTCAGTTCTAATTTTGATTCTAATTCATTCTGACCCATCTGGAATGTTGGAGTCTGAGAATTTTATTTCCTAGCAAGTTCCCAGTTTCTTATTTGATACCCACTAATTAAAACCATATATCAATCTACATATTATGATTTATCACCAAGTAGCCTTCAAATTCCATGTAGCTCGCTCACTGGAAAAAAAGTTTGTCAGATGATATGAAAATCAGGTTCCCTTGGCTTTTATAGTTTGATTTAAAAAAAAAAGCTATTAGCATTCTGGTTCTATATATCAACTTTCGATTTGCTTAAATCATCTGCAAGATTATTCAAATATGGGCTCTAAATAGATTAATTTTTTTAGGCTGCACAATCACCTGCTCAAAAAGATATGAAGTCTTTTTGCTGGCTTTTCCAAGTTGGGAGCCCAAATGTTAAATCTGCAAAAGAATACCTTCACTATTCTCTAAGAAGCATTTCTCTTCAAAGGATTGGCAAAAGTAAAACTAAATAATTCTAATAATCCCAAGATATTATTAAAACTAATCTCATTTCACATTTTAGGGTCATGGCTATTTCAACAACGTAAGAACTCCCATAACGTATTTGTCAGCATCTTTTCCTTCACCCAGGAAAAATAAAAGACAATAGATCTACCAGAAGCACAGAAAAGCACAATCTAAGTAAATTATTCTTTTCTGATATGATTTAAGACTGAAATATAGTCACTAAGTTGATGGAGTTATTTTATATTATTTATATTACTTCATATGGAATCTGTTGTTTAATTTTGTATATCATTAAGCTTTTACCTAGACGTTGTAGACCTGGTACAAGATATCACAAACATGAAGGCAAAGAGAAATGTTAAAATGGACATGGAATTAAGCAAACATCTGAATCTTTAGATTTTTGAATGCCCAATATGAATTTTTGCTATTCAGAAAGAAATACCATTTTTAAATAAATATATAAATATATATATATATATATATCAGCTCAAGGAAATTAATTATGTAGCAGTGACATTTGCTTTTTGTGCACACGTGCACATGCGCACACGCACATACAAAGCCGATGTTTTGAATCTAAAGCGACATTAAGTTTTCTGAAAGCCTCAAGCTGTTAAAGATAAGGAAATGATTCCTATAGGATCAATACTACTCCAAATCAAAAGTAGTATTGGCATTCCAGACAAACCCCAAAGTTCCTGGTGTCTCTAGATTTTCATTTATTGACTGACCCATTAAACTATTGATTTGCAGGTGCATATTGTTAGATAAAGTTGTTGTGTAGACTTCGCTTTAGTAAGGTCTTCCCAGAAATGTCAAGAATTAAATTTGCCTGCAAACCATTTAAAAAACAAACAAAACAAAACAAACAAACTTTCCAAGTAGTTTCACATAAAAACTCATCTCTCATCTATTTAATGTTACCTGACTAAACTCTAGATTTTTTAGGGTTGCACAAATGTTCGAAAATTCCTTTATGTACGTTTATATACTTATTATCGGACTTAAATTGTCCTTTTGGGAAAGAATTTAATATTTTTTTGCCATTTCAAAATATATCAGCTTTAAACTTTTTGGAATATAAAATATTAAAACAATGATAAAAATGAAGATCATTAATTTCCTGGATAAATAATACAGAAAAGAAGACAATGCATATTTTCCTAAAATAAACAATAAAAGACCCTGTTCCTGAAAGTTCTTCTCATCTACATTAGTGAGATGTCACCAATATCTACCTACACTGGACAATATGAATTTGGTCCTGTCTTGCTCATCATGCGATTTTTATGTTTTATTTTATTAAAAATATTTTTTAAAAGACATATACATGATCAGTTACTTACAGGAGCTGAAAGCAAGGCAAAAATGTAAAGCAAGTATAATAAGCTAATAGAGGTCTGTTTTGGCTTAAAATTTCTATACTTAATCTTTGCTAAAAACCTCCTTGGGAGAGGTCATTAAGGAATTAAACAAACCAAGAAGGACTATTCAATTTTACTATTAAAATAAGCAAACATGTCAGAATGTGCAAAATTCAAGCTTACATTTAATTTTCTGTGAAGGAAAATCTAAAGAGTATTTTTCTACCTAGAGATTTTTAGAAAAAAA
Source organism: Mirounga leonina (assembly GCF_011800145.1). Taxonomy (NCBI): domain Eukaryota; kingdom Metazoa; phylum Chordata; class Mammalia; order Carnivora; family Phocidae; genus Mirounga; species Mirounga leonina. The sequence goes on from NW_023270431.1 coordinate 17,112,435, forward strand.
TCAGACCAAACCAAAGAAAAAAAGGAAGAATTCCTTGATTTAATCTGCTAATATTTCAAATGGTTCATCAGAAAACTTAAAGATACATTACATTTATTTGCATCTTATCTTTCATGATAAAATACTCTTTCATCTGAGGATATATACAAGTACCTTTTTTGCTGCTTTTGATTTTGGAGGCTAGTATGGAGAAAACAGAAAGCATCTGCCATTCCTGGCAACACAACCATGTGTTCTTATTTCATGAAAATAGTCTATTCTGCACAGAAAACTTTCCCTCAGGGCATTAGGGGGCAATAAGGGTGTATTTTTATTCTAATACCCTAATAAAGCAAATTGTATATAATTAGATTTCGGAATGTCATTAAATATGTCCATGTAAACCTAATAAAATTTCATATCACAGTCTTGTTTACTGAAATATAAATTTAAACTCCCAAAAGGATTTTGCAACACCTAAATGTGAAATCCTTATTAGAACATAGTAAATTATACCCATATATTATTAAACACACACACACACACACACACACTTTCCTGAATTTCATAGCTACCCAGGTAAACTTTTTTTTTTTTAATCTAACTCTCAAATCACTTCTATTTATTCTTGGGCTGTACTGCTGTCCTATTTTTCCCCTTGTCCCCCCCCCCCCCCCCCCCCCCCGCTCCCAACTCACATTAGCCTAGGCTTAAAAGTACTACAGTCACAGAATAGTATCTCTGGTGTTTTTTCCAAGCCCCATATAAGTGAGCTTTACCTTAAAGGGATTGCGGAGATCCACTCGTACGTTTTGATCCATCAGCTACACTTTCTTCATTGAGTCTAACTCTTCTTAATCAGTCTTTCTCTGAGAATAATCTCTATTGCTTCTGCTATTAAAAAACAAAACAAAATAATGTACATAAAGAGGTTTCATCAATCAAATTGATTACAGCTTCCATTTATGCCCACTAAAAGTGGTAGCATTGTTCCTGCAACTCCAAGATGGGCTGTCAATGCTTCACACTAGGGATAGAGCCTGTGTGTGAGTCTGCTTGAGTGAAGGACACACATTTTGACAAAAATTATACACTGAAGTTACCGAGACTTCTGGAACTAATGCTAGTAAATATGCATTCACTTTTCCTGCAAGATTTTATGATAAAAAAAATACTGTCAACCCTTTCATCCTGTCTCAGGTATGAATCTGATGAAAATTGGCTAGAGGATGATGTGATTGACATATCTATTCCTGGACTTAATATGAACAGTTCCCGTTTTAATACTTCAAGCCCTTTTGCTTCAATTCCTTTCATCTTGAGGTTTTTGTTTTTGTGTTGTCGTTTTGTTGTGTCTTTACATGACACTCTATTAGACTCTTCTTTATGCACAGATTTGTCTAAAAGTTTAGAATCAAGTTCAGCCCTCTGGTACACACAGACATGATTATAATGGCAAGGAATTATCTATCCCAGATATTTAACAGTGCATCTGTCTAACATAACTACAACCATTTCAAGCTACCACATTATTCAAATAAGGTTTTAGGTTCTGTATTTCACATATAAGCACAATTAACTTCTGACAGTAAATTTTTAACTAATTACAAAGTATCCATCCATGCAAGATAATTGCCATATAAATGTTTAGTAGCCAATCTGGTGCCTTCATTCATAATTAATATTATAAAATTGACATTAAACGCTTCTACACTACAGACATGTGTACAGAAAAATTTGATAAACATTTAATTATTTATAAGTACACATTATAATTTGTACTATATGAAAGCATTTAAAAAGAAATAATGGACAGGTAAACACAAGCAGGAAGCTAATTATATATTAAAATATGTTTATTGTCCCTTAATAGCCAAGCCATTATCAGCACCATGACTGACAGATACGGCATCTAGACTAAACTATCATTTATTTAGGATAATCTTTGCATATTTTATGTTTATAACAAATAATCTGTTGCTGATTTTTGAATGAATAAACCTCAGAATCTTAGAAATCTAAAACCAGAGAAGATTCAACATTATTTTGTTTAGTGCCATTATTTTATAAATAAACTAGAATAATTTAGTGATAGATTCAGACTAAGCATTCATCTTCGTAAGTGCCACTCCCAGAGTCTATTCACTATTCAATGCTGCCATTATAAAAAAATCATCTTATAATGTAATTAGTGTTTACTATTATCAGCAATTGAGAATATTTATACTTGTATTTATGTACTAAGATTATTATTGCCCTTAAATTTATAGAACTGAGCTCTAAATAATAGTGTGTTACTTCCTTTTTACATTAGATAAGTTTACATTAAATAAAACACAATTATTAGTATTACTACAATAATATAAATTAAATTTTAATTGTAGGGCAAATTTCAAAATAGAGTTATGTAAGAAAAAGTCTCACTCATATTTTGGTTATGTGATTATTCTTAGATTTTTACATGTGAAAATATTTAATCTATTTATTGTTTCATTAGAATACAAAGACAGTGTTATGCACATGTTCACAATTAATATTATGCATTTATTCAACTAAATATAATTTTGCTGTTCAAAATGTGGAGCAATATAGTATCAAGGTGATTAGTTTGATAAGGAAATCTAACCTGTTGGCATCACTAAATTATGTGTTGCGTTAAGTATGTAATATTTTTCTTGCAGCCAGTGCTAATTAAGTCATTGACTTGAAGAATAAATTAAAAAAATAGCTCCAATAAACTTTTTATTCATTTGTTATTTAGCTACTCATCTCTTTGGACCATGTTTATATTTATTGTATATACTTATATTTAAACTTGTATGAATGTCTTAAGCATGGAGTCTCCTCCAATTACAAATATCTGAAAATAAAAAGTAGAAGTAATGCATTTCCCCTTGATTCTAGTTTTTAAATTAAATAGTGAATGTACTGAAAAATGTATCTGGGATAGCAGCATATTATTAATTCTTCTAAGGAGGCCAAATATATTTCAGGAAGATGCACTGAGCTAGAGTTGCTGCAGGATACCTTCTTTCAGGGTTAGTAATCAAAAAAGAAAATTAGGGCGCCTGGGTGGCTCAGTTGGTTAAGCGACTGCCTTCAGCTCAGGTCATGATCCTGGAGTCCCAGGATCGAGTCCCACATTGGGCTCCCGGCTCAGCAGGGAGCCTGCTTCTCCCTCTGACCCTCTCCCCTCTCATGTGCTCTCTCTCTCTCTCAAATAAATAAAATCTTTAAAAGAAAAAAAAAAAAGAAAAAAATTAAGTCATAACATCCTCAAAAAGAAAGTGTTCATATTCCTCTAAGAATGAGCAATATTATCCTGCAATATATTATAATTACAAGTATAACATATTATATTTACATATTATACTTATATAATAAATTATCTTCTTTAAGTTATAGTCCACATACTCTGTTTGTTAACACTGACCACAGAGGTAGTTCAGGAAAATTAAATCACCAAAATTATGTGCCAAATAATGTCTAAAAATTGTGTAGTATATGCACAGTTAATTGATCTCAGGAAATTAAAGTTTGAGGAAACCTTGGTTGTGGCAAAATTATTCACTATAACACTTTGAAAGTTTAAGATTATATTTATTGCATTACCCTTATAAACAACAAATATAGAATTCTATAATCTAAGTCATTTGAAGTACAATTTCACATATTAATTTTGTCAATAAATCTTTAAAGATGAGTTTTTGAGGTTAAGAGCCTTATTCATTTCCAGATTAGCACAAAGGCATTCAATTCTTTTTTTTTTTTTTTTTAAGATTTTATTTATTTATTTGACAGAGAGAGACACAGCGAGAGAGGGAACACAAGCGGGGGAGTGGGAGAGGGAGAAGCAGGCTCCCCGCAGAGCAGGGAGCCCGATGCAGGACTCGATCCCAGGACCCTGGGATCATGACCTGAGCTGAAGGCAGTCGCTTAATCAACTGAGCCACCCAGGCGCCCAAGGCATGCAATTCTAATCTGAGAGAATTGCATTAAAACAAAACTGGGCAGCATATACACATGATAAATGCATTGAGAAATGCAACAGTTATACTTAACTTTAAGAAAAATATACCTCAAAAAGATTCAGAATCTATTACTGCAAACTAATGCAGACAATGTACCTTCAACTTCAGAGTTAATTAAAATTTATGTCTTTTATTATATTTATGTTTATTTTCATGCTGTACACACACACACACATTTTATTACAAAAGCAAGTTGAATATAATTGGTATATATAAACATTTGGATTCCCAGTAGTAATTTCAATATAGTCCCAGCTAAATTTTAATACTTGCACACTTGTCATCTACTTATCCTAATATATTAAGAGTGCTACTGGTTATTACTCTTTAAGTCCCTATGCTTTTCTTTAATTTTCACAAAGACTTTTTGAAGTTATTATTCCTTTTGTGAAAATTGAGGCTCAAGGGCGCCTGGGTGGCTCAGTTGGTTAAGCGACTGCCTTCGGCTCAGGTCATGATCCTGGAGTCCTGGGATCGAGTCCCGCATCAGGCTCCCTGCTCGGCAGGGAGTCTGCTTCTCCCTCTCACACTCCCCGTTTGTGTTCCCTGTCTCGCTGTGTCTTTCTCTGTCAAATAAATAAATAAAATCTTAAAAAAAAAAAAAAAAAGAAAATTGAGGCTCAAATTAAGTAATAGCTGGTACTAAATGAAAAATTCCTGTGTTGAAACCAGGTTTGTGTGAATATCCATGCTCTTCTAGCTGCATGTTGGGAACACTTTTTTATACTAGCACATTGATGTCTTATAATTTCCAAAAAAATAACAAATATCTGTTATACATGCCACAACTAATGTTCAGGATATGACTGCTAGAGGCCATCAAAAATATTTATCACAATTGATTATATTTATAAAGATAGTGAATACTTTAAAGGGGAGGGAGTATGCTTTAAAGAGTATTATTTGCAGTTTTTAAATTCTTTATTTTAAACAAATATTAATTGTTGTGTTGGAGATGTCTTAAATTAGATGGTGAATCATAAACAAAGCTATAAATGAGCTGCATAGGAAGGCAGAGACCATGCTCCTGACACTAGAGGTTATTACCATATTATGAAATTAACACTGCCATGATCTGTGGTTTCCTTAATTTAGCTGTTCCATGCATCTCCCCCTTATGTAATGGATGATTAATAAATTTAATTATATATTTTGATAATATAATATTACAGTAAAATATATGGAGATCAAAACCATAATTACTTGTATAATAAATAATATTATAATTGATTTCTGGTGTGTTATATATCTATTTTTTTTATTTTTTTGCTGCTTGCTTATAAAATAATTGCATAATTAATTATAAGAGTGACAGGTTAATTTTACTCTGAGGCAATTTACATATGAATCAAATCAGTAGTAGCAAAATTCCTAATAAACTTGTAACATTATACAAATAAGATATTTGGCACTATCTCTTTCATGACCTGTAGATTTTAATGAATGACAATATTTAATTAACATTTTCTTATTTTAAAAAGAGTTTATCAAAGTGGAAAATACGTACACTGCCCATGCTGTAGACCCAATCCTTTAAAAATCTAATTTAAACTCAAAACAACAAATTTCCAAATATCTTTGATTATTTAAATTTCATTTAAATGTTACAATTGCTCATACTGTCCCGTGGAAACTTTTAAAAGTATAAATATAAAGTAATATCTAAGCATTAATTAAATATTAGATATTTATTTGTTACTTGAACTCATATTTTCCACTCTGAGAACAATCACACTGTTTTATGGACAGTTAATGTTCAATAAACGTTGAATGAAGGAGACATCGTTAAATTAAAATGTATGAGCTACTGGAGGTACAAGAGAGGAGATAGTATATTATTTGAAACTCAGGATTTGGGATACAGTAAGCAAGATAAGCCGTAGCCTATTCCAGAGGACTTACGGTAGATAATCTTAAATAATATGTTTTTAAAAATGGGAATAAATATGAAGATAATTCTACTGTAATGCTACCAAGCTCTAGAGACACAAAGTGGCAGTGAAACACTGCATTGTTTGTAAACTATTCTATAGGAAATATTTTAAAACTGTTTTATTTTGATCCTAATGATTTAAGAAACTCAGGTTTTAATTTTTAAACACTAGCCTGCAGTATCTTTGCGTGCTCATGTAATCATCTTACGAAATGGACCTCCTAACAGTAAACATTAGAATGATGCCTATCGTCTTCAGGTCTGAACCACAGAAGCTTCTTTGACCTGGCTATGATCCGAGGAAGATGTCAAGGAGAATGGAAAAGACTCTCCTCTCAATACCAACAGCTTGTTTTTCACTGACATCTCTCCTTTACTGTATCCCTATCTACAAGCTCTAGTGCGGATTCCTGAAAGGCCTTTAGCTCAGAATGAATCTAGACCTGGAAAGTGAAGTAAGAGGGCACAGTATAATGAAGAATTGCAGAGGTTGTTTGCTTCCTTCTTTTTAATAATGTCTCTTGGATAGGGAAGTCAATAAACAATGATTATGGTACAAAGGAAATCAGAGACATCCTGACATAAGTGACATTGGGGCAGAAAGAGAGATGCCTCAATGGCTTTACAAACTAAGGTCTGGGGAGCATCTAACAAATGTTATGACCATACAGAAAACAGACAGTAGAAATATGTTTATACTTTTATGTTTTTCTGCTACCAGGAATAATTACAAATCTAAGGGTTTTAATGAAGGTGTTGTGTGTAAAAACAAAAACCTCAGAGGATGAAATGAGTTTTTGCCTTTGAAGTTAGAAATCCCAATAATGAAAGGTAACTGGAGAGATGAGTTGCAGGGATAGTCCTTAAAATGGTAACAAGACTCGGGAATATCTAGGAGGTGGCTTAAATGGCAATTGAACAAAGTATCCCATTTAAGAGTTCCATTTAACAGCATAAGTGATGGACCGTTTTGCCAAAAGAGTGTAAAAATCAAATCTAGAATAGCTTTTTAAATCTTTTTATTTTGAAATTTTACTGGACTCTTCTTCCTTTTTCGTGACATGCTGTTATATCTATGTTATAATTTTGAATTAAAGTTTATTTAACTGAATCAAGTTAGCATTGGTCTAGTACTGAGTCACTTTTATCTGTAACTGGAAGGAAAGCTAGACAACAAGGATTATGTTACCTCAAAGCAGAAAAACTTCTAATAATATGCACATTAAGTATTCTCATAAATACTTAAAGAAAAGGTAGGCCTGGAATCCTAAAGCCTATAAGCATTAATACCCTTATACAAATGTCCTGTGTTTTATGTCACTGTCTTTATTCATTTATATATGTATATCTTCATTGATAAGTCATATTTCACTTTTGAACTGTATTACCTCATATATTTCTAGACGCTTCTCATAGAAAGTACATTATAGAAAAATTGGTTACAGAATAATTAGTGTTGAAATTGTAATTTATATTATATATAATATTATATATTATATTATATATAAAGATATATATTATATATTATATATATATTATATATTATATTATATATAAAGATATATTTACATTTACCTAATGGCATTTCCAGAGAGTGCTGTTAGTCAATATGATACAATAGAAATTAAGATCATTTATAACTGAAAGTTTTCACCAAAATACTATATTAGTGATAAAATATGAAATAAATTGAATGAAATTAAATAAAGCTTAATATGATCACTACAAAACACATTTCTAACTGAATATGTGGTATTTAAATGTTGTTTGGGTACTTATAATGAATATAAATATTTTTATATTTACTTAGAGTGACTCATAATAGATGGTTCATAATCATTTTTCTTTCAAGAAATGTATTGTTTTGATCAGTAATTTTTCTTTTTTAAAAAAGGGAATAATATTAAAATGTTTGAAAATAAGGTCTCATTTGTGTACCAGTACCGTTTATTTTCTACTTGCTGTATTTCCAAAGTCAAAGCCATCATATTAAAATTTCCTCTATATGTTATTAACTTAATATATGTTGTTTATGCAGTTACAGATATTTTTACAACCTTATATCATTGAATTAAAATAAGTGGAATCAATATTGTTGCCAAAAAAATAAATGTCTTACATATGTAATATTTATTTACATATTCATTACAGAAATTAAATATAGAATTTTGAAGCTTGAAAACCAGTAAATAAAATATCTGACCTAGTATCTGATAACCCTGAGAAAATTGACAAATGTCATGGAAAATTAAAAGCCAGTAGTTGATGAAGAAATAATTTACCAATGTATATCAAATCCTCAGACACTATGTACTGAAGATTTAAGTACAAACCTTCATAAGTTAATAAACAAGATGAGTGTTTTGATATAGATGGAATAAAAACAGCATTTCATAACATTTCCAGCATATGAAATCCAGAAGACTATTAAGACAAGTTTACAAGCCTAAAATCCCTGGGTAGCTTAGAAGCATCTACAAAGCATCTACAGAGGAAGTATGTACACTCAGATAGAACGTGCCGGGATTGGGTTCATTTTTATAATGAATAATACATCAATCAATATTCTTTACATCATCTTGCCAATTACTCAAAAAATTTTTGCAAAGACATATTGAGAAAATCACCATCCACAGCTCATGTAAGATAGCAACACAGCTTGTGTTTGATGGACATCACAAAGACTATGAAATCTCACCTTCCTCTCTCACCCACAACAAATAAATAAACATTTAAAAATAATCCTATTGAGGTTAAAAATAGAACTACCTTACGACCCAATAATTGTACTACTAAGTATTTACCCAAAGGATATAAAAATACTGATTCAAAGGGGCACATGCACTCTGCTGTTTATAGCAATTATCAACAACAGCCAAATTATGGAAAGAGTCCAAATGTCCATTAACTAATGAATGGATAAAGAAAATGTGGTATATGGAATATTAATCAGCCATCAAAAGAATGAAATCGTGCCATTTGCAATGACGTGGATAGAGTTACAGTGTATTATGCTAAGCAAAATAAGGCAATCAGAGGAAGACAAATACCATATGATTTCACTCATATGTGGAACTTAAAATACAAAACAGATGAACATAGGGGAAGGGGAAAAAAAGAGAAGGAAGCAAAACATAAGAGACTCTTAACTACAGAGAAAAATTGAGGGCTGCTGGAGGGGAGGTGGGTAGGGGATGGGCTAAATAGTTGTTGGGTATTAAGAAGGGTACCTGTTGGGGCACCTGGGTGGCTCAGTTGGTTAAGCAACTGCCTTCGGCTCAGGTCATGATCCTGGAGTCCCAGGATCGAGTCCCGCATCGGGCTCCCTGCTCGGCGGGGAGTCTGCTTCTCCCTCTGACCCTCCTCCCTCTCATGCTCTCTGTCTCTCATTGTCTCTCTCGCAAATAAATAAATAAAATCTTAAAAAAAAAAAAAAGGGTACCTGTTGTGATGAGCACTGGATATTATATGTAAGTGATGAATCACTAAATTCTACTCCTGAAGCTTGTATTGTACTATTACATTAACTAACTAGAATTTAAATAAAAATTTGAAAGAAAAAAAATAAAAATAATCCTGTTGAGACTCTTATCCAGCTTTTCAACTTGGTGTTCCTACAGAGAGCAGCTCTAAGAACACCACATGCTTTGGGGGTTCCAAACCCACAACAGTAAGGATTAAAGGTCACATCACTAAATTAGCAGAACTTATAAATAAAACTGCCACTAATTGGTTTTCTTTAATAACATTTGTGAAATAGATGAAAAACAGTGAACTATGCAAATGTTGTTGTGCAGTGGTTTCAGTCTCTCTTTTGCTCTCCCTTTCCTGCCCTTTCTACTCTCACACCAAGCTCTGTAGACAAAACTGCTTGTAATTTTCAGGTCCTAACTTTACTCCAGTTCTAGCTCTAACTGGACCCATAACATTCACTAGTCCATTAATAATTAACATCCCTCTACAAGAAACTGAATTTTAAAAGAAAATTCCTAAAAGAGAAAACCCTTATTAATAATATCATGAATACTGGAATTTCAAGTAAAAAAAAAAATGAAAATTTTTACAGGGATTAAGAAGGCAAAATTATCTCCAAAGTCTTCCAAGCTTGTAGTTCTTTTGAAAAAATTTTCCTTTTACTTTTCTTCTCTTTTTAAGAGAAACAAGAAAGTGAGATTTAAAATGGAATTGGGGTGCGGCGCCTGGGTGGCTCAGTCTGTTAAGCATCCAACTCAATTTCGGCTTAGGTCATGATCTCAGGGTCTTGAGAATGAGCCCCATGGCAGGGTTCTGTGCTTAGCAGGGTGTCTGCTTCTTTCTTTCTCCCTCTGCCCCTCTTCTCACTCATGTGCTCTCTTGGTCTCTCTCTCTCAAACAAATAAATCTTAAAAAAATAAATAAATAAAATTGAATTGGGATGGAATTTTGGAGAAGTGAAAAAGTGTAAATTCTGCTTTGGAGTAGCCATGGGCCCCAAACGATAACCAAACTAAATAATGCCCGGGGGGGGGAGGTTTGGGTGAGAAAAATTGACAAAAGGAATCATAAAATAGTGAGGTTAAGCAGCAAAACCAATTAGAAAACTACTCAGAAAACCAAAAACTAGGATACCTCATATATGCTCTGGGGGAGGACTAGATAAGGCTAATTTGAAAGATAATAATAAAGCAAAATAGAAAAAGACTTGGTGATCTATGAGAGGGGGCCAGCAGGAATGTACCCTCTAGGGCATAGCAAGTCTTCTTTTAGGGCTCTCTTTAGTTCTTTTTTTTTTAAGTTTTTTTTTAAAGATTTTTATTTATTTGCGAGAGAGAGACTAAGAGACAGAGAGCATGAGAGGGAGGAGGGTCAGAGGGAGAAGCAGACTCCCTGCTGAGCAGGGAGCCCCATGCGGGACTCGATCCAGGGACTCCAGGATCATGACCTGAGCCGAAGGCAGTCGCTTAACCAACTGAGCCACCCAGGCGCCCGGGCTCTCTTCAGTTCTCACCAACTGTGTATGGTTGTTCTATCCTGCCTAACACATTACCACAAAACCAGTGGCTTTGAATGCTCATTTATTGTCTCACAGTTCCTGAAAGTCAGAAGTCCAGGTATAGCTTTCCAGGGTTTTCTGCTCCTACTTTCACAAGGCAAAAGTAAAGAAGTCAGCTGAATGGTGTTCTCATGTTGAAGTTTGGCTAGAAATGGATCTGCTTCCAAGCTCCAAGACTGTTGGCACAAACTTTTTCTTGTGGCTGTAGTTTTCAAGGAAGTCTCCTTCTTCATGGCTATCAGGGGAATCTTCTGTTCTCTTAGTCTTACATAACACAACATGATTTTAGAAATGACTCTCCTATTACCTTTGACTAAAGAAATCAGGTGTTGTCTATCCCATCACCTTTGCCATATTCTTATGTCTAGAAACAGGTTACAAATGCCACCACACTTCAGAGGAGGGAACTATACAGGAGTGTGGATCACTGGTGGTCATCTTAGAATTCTGCCCACTATAAAGGTTGCGTCACTCTCCAGAGAGAGAACCCTCAACACCACCCTGAAGAAGAAAGAGAAATAATTTCATAAGTCACTGTTTTGGGATGAGTTGTGTTATCTCCAAAATTCATAATTTGAAGGCCTAACCCCCAGTGCCTCAGAATGTAGCTATATTTGGAGATATGTAATTAAGTTAAAATGAGGTCATTTGGGTGGCCCCTAATCCAATGACTGTGTCCTTGTAGAAAGAGGAAATTTGGACACAGATACACAGGAAAAGACTATTATAAAGACACAGAGAATATCGCCTTCTACAAGCCAAGGAGAGAGACCTCAGAAGAAATCAACCTTGCCAACACCTTGGTTTCGGACTTTTGGACTGCAGAATTATGAGAAAATAAATTTTTGTTATCTAAGCCATCTAGTCCGTGGTACTTCATTATGGCAGCCCTAGCAAACTAATATAATCAGTTTCCAATGAGCTGATTTTATCATATTTTATAGGAAGGCAGTTTTCCATAGTAGCAAGCTCGTGTATAATGGGGCATGATAATACATCATAGCTGACCTCTAGATTGAATGTGGCCTCTCTCAATTTTCTCCTAGTTAAACAGATTAAAATACTCAAAAAGATACAATTTTCATGAGTGTGTGGAAATAACTGTACCTTTAAAGACTTTTTAGTGGACAAATGTACAAAAATGATCATTTAAAATGAACACAACACTTGACCCATTACTTACTCATTGTTTATTTATTGAGTACTTAAATTACTAGGCTGTTTGAGGTGCTTAGGATATATCAGGAATATAACAGACAAAAGTTCCCATTGTTCTGAATCTCATAACCTAGTGAGAGGAGAGAGAAAAACATTAAACAAATAGGTAAATTATAAAGTTTTTCGTTAGAAGGTGATAAGTGCAGTGTGAAAATTTTTAAAAAATAAAGAATAGGAGACTGTGGATCAGGAATAAAGACTGAAGGGCTGGAAACTTTTCATGTGGATGGTGATCAGAGCAAGAATGAGCAGTTGGTATTTGAAAACAGATTTACAGAGGCAAGGTGGTAACCTTCCACCATATGTAGGGAAACAGAGTCATAGCTGTGGCCTGGCATGCCTGAGAAACAGCAAGAAAGTTCCTGTGGAGGAAGTGGACCAAGTGAGAATAGGATTTATAGGGGATGAATTCTGAATAAAAATGGGAAGATTTTGGTATATTTTGAGCAGAGAGGTGATATACTGGGAATTGGATTGAGGTTGGGTTGTAGGGGAGAAATGTTACCATTTGAGAAGGTATGGCAATGATCTAGGTGAGAGAGGGTGGTGGCTTGGAGAGCTGGAAGAAGTATTCAGAGGGGAATACAGTCTGGATTTATATTTAAAGCAATAGACAGTAGCATGTTTTTTTCCTTCAAATTCATTCTCAAATAGACTTGCAAAAGTGAATGAAGATGTATGTAAAATGATATGCACTAGATAATGTTTAGTAATAGAAAACAACTGGAAATAGCCCAATGCCTACCAAAACATGTATTTTTAAAAATTCTGCCAGATCAGTAAAATAAAATTCAACAGTCATTAAAAAATAAGGTAGGCATATAGGTGTTAACATGAAAATATGCACTAGGCATCTTCATAAATGAAAACTGTAGAACAGTTGTACACTATGATTTGTTTAAAAATAAAAAGATTATAAAAATATAGAAGATTGTATTATGGTTAGAAGTCTCTTAAGCTAATTAAGATGAAAATAGAATTAAATTTAGTAGAGGAAGAAAGGATGTTACTTTTTATTTTTATATCTTTTGTTACAGTTTGACTTCTATAAACTAGTATGTGTTAATTTGCTAATGATATTTATTATTATATGCAATATTTTTTGAAGGAACAAATTATACATAAATCTTCTCCCACAATGAGAATCTTTGACCTTACCTTACAAACAAAACTCACAGTGGTAAGCAGGAGACTAAGGATCATCCTAAAAATGAGTATTGATATCAGTGAACAAACACTTAAAATCGCATCACAGAAGATAAAGGTATTCCAGTGTTAATGCTGGAAAATGCACTATGAAAAATAATCAGGAGCAAAAGTGAAATAAAACCAATCGGTATTTGGTTTTGCTTGTTCGTTGTGTAAAGAAGCCTGGTGAGCTACTACCAGCTGTAAATATAGCATTTCTTTGGTTTCACAGTTGTGTAGTGGCTGCATATTAGACCTATCTAGAATAAAATGATTTAAATGAATGAAGTATTTAACAGAAATTTTCCTCCATTAGGAGATGCTGCTTCTGCCACTTTCCCCACCTCAGGCTAATTCTCTTTTCCATCAGTTCCAGACTTATGGCTTTTTATTTCAGGCTGGCAATCTGCACTTGCTTTCCCTTCTGTTTTTCAAGCGACTGCTCCCTTTCTCCAAATAGGCCATCCAGAAATTTCTGAAGGACATAATTTTCTCCTAGGCTTACAACATTCTCATTTTTAGGTAACTATAGAAAGACTTAGTTACTACTTCCCAGTTTTTGTTTTGCATTTCTTTAAACTTCTATTATTGATTTGGCACCATCATAATTTTTTTTGTATACTCTAGGTCCTATCAGCTTAGTTAACAGATACCAGTTATAATGAAGTCCATTAATAGCACTGTTTCTGATTACTCTTTCAACAATAAACATTTAAAAAAATGCTTTGAAGGAAATAAAAAGACAGCTAGTTTGCAATGTATAGAATTGTTGAATCACTAACTTGTATACCTGAGACTAACATAATATTGTATGTCAACTATACTTCAATTAAAAAAAAAAAAAGACAGCCACAGAAATTTGACTGTGATCAATTTGACCTGGTGTATTAGTTTGCTAGGGTTGCTGTATGATACCACAGATTGGGTGGTATAAACAACAGAAATTTATTTTCTCAAAGCTCTAGAGGTTAGAAGTCTGAAATCAAGGTGTAGGCAAAATTGCTTTCTTCTGAGCACCCTGAAGGAAGTATCTGTTTCAGGTCACTCTCCTTGGCTTATGAATGGCTGTCTTCTCCCTGTGCCTTCACATAATCTTCTTTCTGTATGTATCTGTGTCCAAATATCTTCTTCTTACAAGAACGTCACTTTTACTGGATTAGGACCCATTCAATAACCTCATTTTGGGGCGCCTGGGTGGCTCAGTTGGTTAAGCGACTGCCTTCGGCTCAGGTCATGATCCTGGAGTCCCGGGATCGAGTCCCGCATCGGGCTCCCTGCTCGGCAGGGAGCCTGCTTCTGCCTCTGACCCTCCCACCTCTCATGTGCTCTCTCTCTCTCATTCTGTCTCAAATAAATAAAAAAAAATCTTAAAAAAAAAAATAACCTCATTTTGACTTCATTACCTCTTTAAAGACCTATTTCTAAATACAGTCACATTCTGAGATACTAAGGGTTAGAACTTCAACATATGAATTTTAGGATTGGGACAATTCAGCCCATAACATCTGGGTTCTACCTTCAGCATCAAATTTGCTACCACAAAATAGAAATGACATATTAGAGAAATTTTGGAGTGACATGTCAGTAACTTCAAGCTAAGCCTGCAATGGAGGAAATACTTTTATCTGGTGATCAGAGTTATAATACCCAGACACATTCTAGCAATGAAGCCACGTTATTAAAGCATTAATCAATCAATTCAATAGTTAATATGTGCCATACACATGCTTTCCTAACTTCAAAAACGGTGTCATCTCTTAGAATATGCAGTACTTTGGGAAAGTCTTGTTCTTTAGGAATTAGGTAGAAAAATGATATAAGATGTATGGCACCAGCAAAACATGCACAATTATAAGAATGTAATTTATCTTCTACTTTTACCCATTCACAATCTCAAATATTTTATTTCTTCTTTAATTACCTCAGTTCAGACTCAATTTGTACCTTGCCCCTTTCCAAAAAACAGCTATAAATTCCTTCCTTCTCCGTCTACATGCAATGCCAATCCTGTCAAGTCCCTTAGTAATCTATCCAGTTATTATTTTAAGGAAATTTTATGTTCTCCTACAATCTTTGCTCTTGCTTCCATTATTCAAAATAATAGGCACATTGGAGATAAGTTGTATTAGTTTCCTATTGTTGCTGTAACAAATTTTCACAAATTTTCATTTGTGATTAAAAATAATGCAAAATTTATTTTCTTACAGTTCTCAAAGTCAGCAGTCCAAGTGGATCTCACTGGGTTAAAATCAAGGTGTCAGTAAAACTCTTGTTTCTTTTGCAGGTTGTAGGGGAGAATCCATGTCCTTGCCTTTCCCAACTTGTAGAAGCTGCCTGGTTCTCCTTCCAAATTCAAAGCCAGCAATAGCATGTTGATTCTTTCTTATGCTGCATCACTCTGACATTGAGTCTACTATCACTCTCTTGAGAATACAATGCACCAAACCAGATAATTCAGGATAATCTCCCCATCTCAAAGTCAGCTGATTAGCAACCATAATTCCATCTGCCACTTCAAATTTTCCTTGTCATGTAACATAACACACTCACAGGTTCTGGTGATTAGGATGTGGACATCTTTGGGAGCAGGGATGGGATCATTCTGCCTACTACAGGTTGTGAACCGAGGACTATCTGATGATAGATCCTAGGCACAGACAATGTTAAACACTGTGACTAAAGAGTTAGTACTTACTAATTGGGTGTTATTATTTTTGTCATTATTCTTGTCATTATCCTTATTATAGTGTGAGGTGGATCAGCACTAGGTAGTGGAGATTTGACAAGGTGGTCAGAATTTGATTAGATGGTCACCATGGAGTCATCCACCAATTCCAAGAGTCTGGCTACATGGTTACATAAGACAGGGGAAGCAGCATTTGGACAGAATGATTCAGACTGTAAAGAACCAAAGATGATCTGAATTTTGGAGCCAATGCTTCACTGCAGACAAACATGTAGAACAGTAAATAGAAGCATCATCAACAAATAGCAACTACTAAATATAGGGCAGTTTTGCATGACAAAGTCTAGAAGATCCCTTCACACAGGCTACAGCAGTGCCAAAAGCAGAAGGCACATCAGCAGATTGAACTTCACTATTTACCGAGGTTTTCCCCACCACTCCATGCACAGTATTGGGTGCTCACTGCAGTGAACACTGGGTGCCTGGTGGCTGACATTCAGGTGTGGGTCCTGGTACCCACAAGGTGACTGTGGAGTTCCTGAGGCACAACTTTCTATCTCTTAGTAGAGCGTCCATAGTTATAAACCAAAACCTCTGCTTTTATCCATATGCTATAGCTCTGGGCTTTTGCCAGCTTCACTACCATCCTGAGCTATTTTTAGAGTCTTGCCACAAATGAATTGATTCTCCAGAAAACAACAGTCCAGATGATATCAATAATCATAAAATGTAATCAAGGATATAATTTCAGATTGATTTGAAAAAAAATTCTATAGTTTGACTTATTCTTCTTTGAAGATATGGATATCATATAAAACCTCATTAATTTTTATTTTTAAAAAATCACTGAATTCCCTCCTATAGTATTTTTTAAATTCAGCATATTACTTTTATAGTGGATTATGAGAAGTTTAAAGTATGTATAAAAATGTAAAACTAATATAAAATGAAAAGAACAGTTAAAAGTTAGAAAAAACAAGTAAAAGAAAACTTTTTCACAGCATTTCTAAAACACCCTTTTTATCCTAGCAGTTGGTGAATTGTTTCTTATTCAAACAACCTACAGAAAAAAATTCTATTTTTTGCTTGAAAAGTGTGAGAAATTCTAGCCCGAAAAGGTACTTGTCATGAAGTTATATACAAATGAAAATATGAGCTAAGAATAACAGTACCATCTGAACCATAATTATAGTACAGTGTTATAATCTGAATCTACAGTAACTTTCTTTCTAGAAATAATTATTTTTTAAGAAGTGGAAACTACTTTTAATACTTAAACTAGCCTAACTCTTAAGGAATATTAAGATGCCAACTCTTTAAATGTTACTTTTCCTGAAGTTGTTTTATTTTAAATTTATGAGCAAGAATTGAGCCAAACTGAGCAAAAATTTATAGGAATATGTGAATTACAAATACAAAGTTAATTTTAAAGGCAACTGAAATGTTTAAAATTCTAAACTTACCAATAACTTAGGTAGCTGGAAAAGCCTTTAATACATACATAGAAAAATTTTTCACCAACCAGATATCTTTTTCACCAAAAATGTAAAATAATTATATGAGTTAGCTATCTTGCTTTATAAATTAGGAAATGAGCTCAGAAAGAATAAACATTACTTAACCTTATTTAATTTTGATCTTTTAAAAAACATTATTTGGGCACTTTATGATTACTTTAAATAGTTTTAGAAAAGGTTTTCTATGGCTGAGAGATATGGAGGGAAAAAAAAAAAACACCAACATTTTGGCCTTAGGGAGAAATGTCCATAGAGAAGAAAATTTAAAATTATTAATAAAAGATAATTTTATAATTTAAAGTTTGGGATGCACACACCTAGTGTTAATCCAGCTCAGTTACTGCTGTCTCTATTATCTAGTCCTTTATATTCAAACTGAATCACTATCTTTGACTTTTAAAGAGAGCAACATAGATGGTTCCTGCATTTTACTTAGTTGGGTGTTTCTAATTTTGTCAGAGCCAATTCCAACTGACTATGGGCAGTTGATACCCAAAGAATTACATGTATGGTAGAGCTATATAAAAAGGTCAGCAGATACGGGCAATTGTAAGTCAACCCAAAACTGAAGCCTCCTGTTAATCTCCCAAAATGGAATAGTCAAGGAATAATAATTAACAGAAACATATATTCCTAGGAGAATTCCACTCACAATTTTTATGTTCGAATTCTCATCAAAGTCAGGTATATTTACTTAATTAGAATACTTATTGTATTCATTAGGAATAATTTCTTGTCATTTTCTTCATATCACTTAGCTATTTTCAACCTCACAGATGTTTTTAGCACCCTATGATTGCTTCATGCTAATCATATTTCTTTCAGCAGTATCTTACATGGCCAGGTAATATTTAGTAATTTAAAGCCCCAACTAGGGCAGGGCGCCTGGGTGGCTCAGTTGGTTAAGCGACTGCCTTTGGCTCAGGTCATGATCCTGGAGTCCCGGGATCGAGTCCTGCATCGGGCTCCCTGCTGAGCAGGGGGTCTGCTTCTCCCTCTGCCCTCTTCCCTCTCGTGCTCTCTGTCTCTCTCATTCTCTCTCTCTCAAATAAATAAATAAATAATAAAATCTTTAAAAAAATAAATAAATAAAGCCCCAACTAGGGCAAAGCTTTTGCTCCTAGGTAAAAACATTCAAATTAGTAACACTGCATCTTTCGATATTCAATTTTATTCAATATTTCACTCATTGTTACAATGAAATATTTATTATCTAATCACAGGAGACACATTAAAGTCTCAATGTTTGGACTGTATCATAAACCAGGGATTCTCAACTCTGCCTGCACATTTGAATCATCTAGGTTTGAACTATTTAAAAGTATTGATTGCCCTGCCTTCACCCCAGAACAACTGATTCAATTGCTGGGTGGGGCCCAAACATGGGTATTTCTACAGTCTTCACAGTTGATTATAAGAATATTGAGATTTGAGAACTGGAAGTTTCACAAATTAAATTTACATGGAATAAGGACTAGCGCTTTCTTTTAAATTAATTCCACCACATTGTCTTTTGTACATTAAAGTTTGTGATACAAATCTCTAAATAATGTCTCATTTAGTTTTTCTGTCATACATATTTGATGAATTTTCAAAATCTGTGGGGCACACAAAGAATCACTTCCCTAATCTAACAAAACAACAGCAAATTCACAGAATCTTCTCTATATATATTTTTAAAGATTTCATTTATTTATTTGAGAGAGAGAGTGAGAGAGAGCAAGAGCAGGGAGGGGGGCCAGAGGGAGAAAGAGAAGCAGGCTCCCCACTGAGTAGAGAGCTGACCTGGGGCTTGATACCAGGCTCCTGGGATCATGACCTGAGTCAAAGCAGCTGATTAACCAACTGAGCCACCCAGGCACCCTCTCTATATTTTTTATAAAGCATTTTTAGTATTGTATATCCTCATAAAAATGAGAGTACTGTTGAACAATATTCTAAAATGCATGCTTAAATTATTTAAAATATTATCAATTCCATTATGAATATATTTGAAGTTTGTATAATGCAAATACAGCCACAATATAGGAATATTCTTAGTTATAATGATAATAACAATACAAAAAAACACTTTCTTTTAAGAGATAGTATAACATAGTGATTTGGTTCATGATCTCTGGAGCTAGGCTGTTCAAATGTCACATTCAACTACTTACTAGTTATGGGAATTTAGAAAAGTTATTTAGCCAAAAAATGGAGGTATAAATACTCAAAAATAATTTTGAGCATTAAAGATTTAATAGGTAAGGCAATTAGAACAGGACTTGGCCCATTATAGGTGTTATAATAATATTTATTCTTATTTCAAAACTAAGCTATATTAATATTAAAAACACCAATAAAGTTTCTATGATCACATTTCCCCCCTAGAGATACAAAATATGGGTCTGAGTACCAAAAGGTTAAAATGGGAGTAAGCCCAGTTACTATCACTCTTAATGTCCAACTTAGGAATTTGTGCTTCCTGTTTCCACAACCTTAGGCTATGTGGGTCTAGAAGTCCTATTGACAGAGGAAGAATTTCCATTAAGGGAAATAGAAAGAACTCCCTTAAACTTTAAGTCATGGCTACTGCCTTTTTGCCTTGGACTCTTTGTGCCAAGAGACCAGCAAGAAAGGACAAGAAACCTATCATGGCAAGGGCAAAAGATTCTATTCTTCAGAAAGAGGTAAGGTTGCTGTTATAAAATGGAGTAGAAAATAACACAATAACACATTTGGCTTCCAGATCATCACTAGGGCCTCTCTTGGGGTTCTTTTTTTAAATTTAAGTACAGCATCCTGAACCTCTGAAAAGCATGGTGACCAAGGGCCACAAAAGAAGTAGACCATTCAGAGATGTAGGTTCTGGTTACTCCACTGCCCAAGTCACTTCACTGAGGAGAGATGCTATTCAAAGGTGATGGGAATCTAGAATGAGTAGTGGAGGAAATAGGCCAGCTGTAGTGGTGGAGATAGTAAATTTATTATTATTATTTTTTTTTAAGTTCCTTTTGTAAGGCTCTCCAGGAAATGAAAACTACCAAAATCTTGGAGAACTGGTGTGAATTTATTTTGTAGATGAGGTAAACTTACTTCACGGTGAAAGTGGATACAAACCATGGAAAGAGTGTGCAGTCTTGTAGCCACTTCTGGAAAGTGTGGCTGGTCTCACCAGAGATAAAAAAATGCAAGTGTTCAGGAGGGAAAGTGGTGCCTCTAATAAACAAGAGATATATTTTTGAGGGTGCCTGGGTGGCTCAGTTGGTTACGCATCCTACTGTTGGTTTTGGCTCAGGTCTTGATTTCATAGATTGTGGGATGTAGCCCCGTGTTGGGCTCCCTGCTCAGCAGGAAGTCTGCTTCCTCTTCTCTCTCCCTTTGTCCCTCCCCCCAGCTGCCACACATTCTCTCTCTCTCTCTCAAGTAAATAAATAAATCTTAAAAAAAAAAAACAAAAAAAAAAAAACCAAGAGGTCTATTTTGAAAAAGTTGTTAGGCAAGCAAAAACAACAGATGTCCACTGTAGTGAAGGAATATTGTTGACAGGACCAAACCAAAACACCAGATGTATAAGAATCCCATGATTTATTGAAATGTCCTGGAATAAAGATGGAAACCAATAGCAAATGAATCTTAACCCAGACTGGAATATTTATTATAAATAAAGAGTTATGACAGCATTAATATCTAAGCCATTCATAATAATTTCTATGAAGAGCTACCTAGAAAACTCATGACCCAGTAACAGATTAAGTATGACTGGGGTTTTTGCCATTTATTTGAGGAAACAGTTTAGCACATAAATATACCTTTTAAAAAAGACTCATTTTTAAGCACAGAACTTGAAGTATCGGTGATGTCAGAAAGCTTTCTGCAAGAAAATTTTATGGTATGTATCAGTGTATGGCTTTATAATTTTATGTGAAAGTATATGCAGTATTACAAGTATTCCACCTCTATCCCATCAACCCCTGACAGTGTGCAGTTTCTATTATTTTTAAACTTATCCACTAAGTCTTCCTTTGTCCAGCAAAGTCTTTCAAGTCTTCCTTTTTCATGCCTTTGAAAATACACACTACATAAGGTAGATTCCAAGTTCATTAACAATCAGAGCATTTTGGTGATTATTTAAATCTCATAAATATTTTTATGAGAGTCCCATCATAAAGACATTTATTTAAATGAATATAATTAATATAATGTTTCAGATTCATTAAACTTAATTTATTCAGTTACTCCCTGTGATATATCATCATTTAAAAAAACTAGCACAGGCACTTTAACTTGCAAAGTAAATTTGCCAATTGATTGTACTGAACTTTTGGAAACCCTGATGCATATTACTAAAATTAATTTTACTTAATCTGATTTATTTGTTCTTGCATAGATTAAGTTACCATGCGTGTTTTAAAAAAAGTAAAATGCTAAGAAATGCAATTTACAAATTTAGTCATTTCTTCTGCAAACAGGAAACAGGTATCAGCATATAACCAGTATTATTATTGGATATTTAAACATAATTTGATCATTTGCTTCCAAGATCACATATCCTTCTATTCCCAAAGGTTGATCTGCTCTCTATGGGTACTTCATTAGGGCAGTGCTATTCTATGTGGAAAAAAATGACAACAGTTTCACTGGCTAAGAAGAGATTTATATCCAAAGGCCAAGAGAACTGTCAAAGACTAAATTAAAATCACCCACCGACCTTACACTCAAAAGAGTTCTGTGAATCGCTCATCAGTAAGCAATACCCACAATGTGTTCATTATTGTTCCTTCTTTGAAGACACATCAAATGATTTCAGAATCACTCACTGTTATTAGTGTCAAAAACAGAACTAATATCTAGAGTTCAATAGTTATTTATAACTCTTTTGCCTTTAGCCAGAGGGTATATAGTCAAATATTGTGTTGAAGAATTAGATTAGCTTTTTTTTTTTTTTTCCTGCCTTCACTGTGGTTATTTTGGTCTTTTGAAATGAGTTGATTTGCCTCTTATTTTTAATACCATGTTTTTTCTTATCTTTCTTGATTTTCTATATTTTTTGAGCATGTGAAAAACTATGTACCAAAAGTCAAAACTAAGCAAAAATACTCATAAATGTGTCATTTCCCCATATATTCTATTTATCTCAATTACCCACCCTTTTTATCCATTCCAACCTATCCTTTGCTTAAAAACTAACCTTATTATTTTCTGGTTTATTTTTCTTGTGCTTGTTTTACACAAATGAGAAAACATATAGATATTTTCTCATTTTTTTCTCTTACTAAAAAGCTAACATACTATAGACTCCCTTTCATACTTTGTTTCTGTTTATCTAACAATATATTCTAGAAATTACCCACTATAAGTTCAAACAGATCTTTTTAGAGAGGATTTTTCTACAATGTATGATATACCACAGTTAATGCAACCAACATGCTGTGTATGGGTGCTCTTAGGTTGTTTGCAATATTTTGCAATTACAAATAATGCCATGATGAAATACCTATCTTCATATTGTTGGAGGCATGTTTTCAGGATAAATTCCTAAAACTGGAATGCTAGTCAAAATGTAAATGTATATGTTGTGGTTTTGTTACACGTTCATAAATTCCTCTCCCAGAAAGTTGTACAAATTTGCATTTCCATCAGTAATTAGAATTTCTGCTTTCTCAAGCCTTGTCAACAGAATGTTTTCAAATATATTCACATATATATGAAATGTTAGTGTAGGGCTTATTTCCATTTCTTTAATTATGAGGTAGGTGGCACATCTTGTCATATGTTGAAGAATTACTTTTACATCTTTATTTGTATTGTCTATTCTCGACTTTCCCCCATTTTTACTATGGGGTCATTTGTCTTTTTTTCCTAAAAATCTTAGGAGCTCTTTATATGAGACATTAGCCCTTCATCTGTCATACATGTTGCAAATATTTTCTCCAGTTTCTCAGTTATCTTTTGACCTTTTTATTATGATGTTTTACTATGCAAGAAATTATTGAAATTATTTTATGTGCTCATATTTATCAATCATTTCTTTTAACACATTTTTTATTTTGAGTCACTTTTAGAAAACATTTCCCTATATTCAAGTTATAAATAAATAAATCCATTCCTGCTTTCTCTTTCTCTTTTTCACTTTCACTGTTATATTCTAAATTGTATTTCCCTAGGAATATATTTATTTGCAGAAAGATGTGAGAGTATTATAATTTTTCCCATTTTCTTCTATTTTGATAACCATTTCCACATTGTCATTTCTATTTTGTAAGTTTGTGGATTTTTTTTTTGTTTTTCTTAAGTTAACTAATGCTGTATATTTAGTAATTTTTTTCAAATAAAAATCATAATTATTTTATTTTTGTGTCATCTATTCCTGTTTTTACCTTTATAAATCCCTCATCTTACTATTAGCTTATTTTGTCATTTTTTCTAGTCTTTTTTAAAAATTGCAAATCTAATTCATTTATTCTCATTTATGTTCCTTGACCAAGATACTTGGGACTATGACATTATGCTATTTGCTGCTTTAAATGAGTCCATATGTTTTGAGAGAGTATTTAGTACTTTTTAAGAATGTCTCAATTTTCAGTGTGTACTTTCACTTTAGTCCAATAACTGTCTAATAGAAAGTTTTCAAAATTCAAGATGAAATGGCCTTTTACATTTTCATATAACCTCCAGTCTTATTTCACTGTGATGAGAGTTTTGTCTGTAATACTTCTACTTTAAGGAACATAGTTATATTTTCTTTGTGACTTAATACACAAAGTTTCATGAACACTTGAGAAATTGTATTCTTTATTTTTATGATATAAATAATACATATATCCATATCTATCATCTATCATCTATCTCTATATCCATATCTATTTTATTGATTGCAATTTAGTTATACTTCCTTAATCTTTTTCCCTTATATTATGAATGCTGTTAATTTCTGCTCTTCATAGTGTGTTTCTTTCTCTATCTCTTTTCCTTTTGTATTTTCTGTTTTATAAGGTGATTGTTGTGATTTGTGCACTGGCATTTATAAATGTTATATTTCTTTAGTAAATTGTGTCTTTTTTAAAATTATTTTAAAGATTTTATTTATTTATTTGAGAGAGAGTGAGAGAGCATAAAAGAGCGTGAACACAAGCAGGGGTGGGGGAGGGGCAGAGGGAGAGGAAGAAGCAGGCTCCCTGCTGAGCAGGGAGCCCTACACAGGACTGGATCCCAAGACCCTGGGAACTTGACCAGAGCAGAAGGCAGATGCTTAACGGACTGAGCCACCCAGGCACCCCTAAATTGTGTCTTTTAGAATTAAAATTGCGTCTTGTCATTTTTAATGTTTTTTGTTTAAATTCTAATTTTTAAAATCATTGTGATAACAACCCCAGACTTTCTGTTGTTTCCAATTCTCAGAATACATTTGTCCATCCTTTTCTATTTAGCCTTTTAGATTCTTTTTTAAATAATTATGTATCGTACAGTCACGTTTTGATTTGTTAGCTAAATGTATCTTTTTCTCTTTTATACGCAAGTTACATCATAGTTAGGTTTATTGATATGAAAATCGTTTTTGTTTGATGTCAACTTTGTCAACTTTTATGGTATAAGATATTATTTGCGCTTATGTGACTTTTTTGCTCTTTTACCGAAATGTCTTTTTTCATTTAGGATGGCTTAATTTTTTTGTTCTAGTAGTTACCTTTGTATGTATATCTTAAATACACTCTGTTTCTATTTCCTAATTTAACCTTTACAATCCAATTTGTCAGTTTAAAATAATATAACTCCAATCTTTTACCTACATGGCAATTCATGAGCTTATTCCCCATTTCTCTTTCCTTCTCCCTTCTATTTCTTGCTTTGTCATAATATATCACACATAAAACATGGCATATTGTACAGTATACAACATATTTTTCTTTGTTTACTCTTTACCCACTCTTGTGTTAGTCTTCAATTAAAATGAATGTTCACAATTAGTCTTCCTGCTTAAGTTTCACCAGTCATTTCTTGGTTGGACGGAACTCTGCTCTACGAGAATGCTTGAGAAGGACTCATGTTTAGAGAATTTCCTGGTCATCTGAGTGAAGAAAATGTTTTATTGCCTTGACATTTGGAAGACAGCTAAGTTAGTTTCAAATTACTGATACATATTTCTATAAACAAGTTTTATAAAATGCCTCATCACTGGTGGAATCTGATGTCAGTCTAAATCTCCTAATCTTTTATGTAATTTGTTATTCTGGCCAGGAGGCCCCAAAGAAATTTTCTTTAACTATAAAGTTTAATAGAATTTCTATAAAATGTCTAAAAATCAATTTTGGCAGGTTAATTTTCCCTGGTATACTTCGTTGGCCTTTAATACGTAAATTCAGGTATTGTTTTGTTTCTAGGGGAAAAAAAACTGGATTACAGTTTTCAATATTAGTTCAACTATTTTGTTGACTTCTTCAAAAAATCCAGTTAAACATATGCTAGATTTTTTTGTCTGTCTTCCATTTCAAGAATGATCTCTGACTATATTTTATTTCTTCCTTTTACATCATTCTTTTGGCTGTTCTGTTTTTCTGTAATTGTCCTTATTAAGTTTTCATTTAGATCTATTTGTTATTGAATTACAATTATTAATCATTTCAAATATTCTTTTGTCTTTTTCTTCAATTTATTTTCTTCAATTTATTTAATATTTTTTTTGTTTTCCCCTATTTATATTCCTTTTTTTTTTTTTTTTAATATCCCTGAAATGCTTGGTGGAGTAATCTAACTGGGGTGTAGTTTTAACCTGTAAATTGAATTGTTTTCTTTCTTAGTCTCTGCTTACTTTTTATAGGAGTTTTGTAGAAAAACTTACTTGTCCCTTTGCATTTCGGTGACTAACAGTTTGGGTGGTTTACAAAGCACCATCTTCATGAGTGTATTCCACTATAACAAAACATAGCTTTTTTATTTCTTCAGGAAAAACTTGCATTTATTTCTTAATATTTTAAAAATAAGGGGCGCCTGGGTGGTTCAGTCAGTTAAGTGTCTGCTTTTGGCTTGGGTCATAATCCCGGGGTCCTGGGATCTAGTCCTGTATTGGACTCCCCACTGAGTGGGGTGCCTGCTTCTCCCTCTCTGAGCTATGCCCTTCCTCCCCGTCTTGTGCACGTGCACTTTTCTGTCTCTCAAATAAATAAAATCTCTAAAAACAAATAAAAATAAAAATAAATAATTGCCCCCAATTTGCACATAGTTTTTATTTTGTTTTCAGTTTTGTTTTCTAATAACTTTCTTCAAAGTAGTGATTCTACTAGTAATTGTTTTAGTAGGTGTCTTGAAAATCTCCATTAAACTTTCTGTACATTTTTTACAATAGCATTTTCATTTGAATTGGGTTAGATTAAGAAATATCAATAAATTATTTTTAGTCCAAAAACATGGCTTCTTTATGAATGACTTTTTGAGGCAGGAGCAGTAGAATGGCAGAGTTCTGGGCCTTTTAAGTTTTAGGTAACCTTCATGGTTTTCATGCTACTAAACTTATCTTTTTATTTTTCAAATAAATATTCACCCTTCCTTCTTACCCCTGTTCCCCTGAAACTTACCCTTTAAAAGACTGCCTTTTGAAGTTCCATATTCACTTTGCACTTCCTTCCCTGTTGACTTTTCTGATCTACCGAAATGTTCTTCTTTATTTTTACAAGTAAAAGAGGTTTCCTCTTTCTGTTAGTGAATTTAGGTCAATCTTAATTCATTTACTCTCCTACTCTTTCATTTATCTAAGGTTTTCTTGAACTGCTTTTGTTCTCTAAGAATGAAAGGTTTGGTCAGAAGGATGAGAGATAACTCTGATAAATTGTTTATTATTCTATTCACAGGTGATTGAAATTCTGTCATTCTTTTCCAGTTACACCAAAAGCATAGATTGTACCTAGTTTTGTTTGTTATTATTACTGCTATTTTTTTCCAGATGGTGAGAGATTTGAACTTATTCACCCACCATTAATTTTGCTATTAATGATTCCTAGCCAGTTTTAAGGATGGCATTTTCTGGGTGCACCTGGGTGGCTCAGTCAGTTGAGTGTCTACCTTTGGCTCAGGTCGTGATCCTGGGGTCCTGGGATCAAGTCCCTCATTGGGCTCCTTGCTCAGTGGGGAGTCTGCTTCTCCCTCTTCCTCTGGCCCTCCTCCTCACTTGTGCTCTCTCTCTGTCTCAAATAAATAAATAAAATCTTTTAAAAAAAGATGGTATTCTCTGATATTAAGTTCCAGATCCCCATTTTCTATAAAAAGACATGTTGAATTTATTTTACCATTTTTCTTTGGCCTAAAGTCTACATTCTCCATTGTGTTTCCTTAATTCCTCCAATTTACAAATAATTAATGCAAAAGCTAGTAGGCTCTCCGAGTTTTTAATCCTACAAAAGAAATACTGAGAGATTGAAAAAGCATACATTGAGGGCGCCTGGGTGGCTCAGATTGTTAAACGTCTGCCTTCAGCTCAGGTCATGATCCCAGGGTCATGGGATCGAGTCCCGCATCAGGCTCTCCCTGCTCCTTGGGGAGCCTGCTTCTCCCTCTGCCTCTGCCTCTCTCTCTCTATCATGAATAAATAAATAAATAAAATCTTTAAAAAAAAAAAGAAAAAGCATACATTGCTTCTTCTACGTTGGCTCTTTAGCTATTTCAGAAGTAGATTTCCATCACTATCCTGTGTGCGTGTATAACTTCCATTAGTTTCTGCCTGTATATACTAATATCTTCTTTTCAAGAGTCAGGTTTCTAATTTACCAAAGCAATAAAATTTAACATCTGTGTACACAAATTACACATGAAGCTTAGACATGCATGATAAAGAGAAAAGGGTAATAGGAAGTGGAATCAAAGTTTATTAAAATATGATTTTATGCCTGATTTGGTTAGAATTGGCCTGATTTCACTTGCACGTCACATCAGCAGCTGCCAATTTAGTATAATTTGAAGCCATAAATTACTGATGACAAAATATAATTAAATTTCCTATCAAATTTAAGGAGCTTTGAAGTTCTTTTGTTGTTTTAAAGAGGAAGAAAAACCTTGTGACACATAGTCAAGGTTATTATGTAAAAGAAGTATGCTCTATGTTGACTTTAGGAACAAAACAAAAATTTTAGAGAGATGAAATGACATTTTCTGTCTTCTATTCAATAATTTGGTAAATCCCCCATGTTTCTTTCTCCTTTTCTTCCTCCTCCCATCCCCCAACCCTTCTCCTTCTTCCTCCTCTTTTCTTTCTCCTTCTCTTTCTTTACCTTCTAATTTACTAAGGTCTTACCCTTCTGCCATGAACTGAGCTGTATTCTGGCTAACATGGATCACAAAACAAATATTAGAAGTTTCAGAAGAATTTGATATGAAAGAACAGCATACTTGGAATAACTAGGTCAATTTCATATTTTTTCTTCTTTTTGAACTATAGGAAGTTTATATTTAACTGGATTGTCATAAGAATAAATATAGAGTGAGGCAATCTTCAGCAAAATGATAAAGAAAATGGTATGATGAAAGAATATGTGCAGTGTTCTAGAATAACATAGAAAAGCAAATTGCAAATAATACATAAAAGAAGTAAGAATAATTTAATTTTGGATTGTTTGATATATTATAACCTTAAAGTTAAATGGTATCTTTCAATTACTGGTTATATCCAAGGATACTAGCAATGAGTTTTTCACTCAATGAATTCCTACAGATTTAATTTTGTTAACATGGACTGGGTAAGATTACTAACAAAGACAATGAAATTTAGAAGAATGCAAGTCCTGTGATTAAAAACTCATTCTTTTTGGCTCTATACAGGAGGAATGTCCAAGATGAGGTATGTTCCTTAAAGGGAAAATGAAATCATAGTTGCATTAGAGAAAATGTCTATGAATCTTTAAAAAAAGATTAGAGAGACACTTATTTAAATACAGATTTATAAAACCATATGCTGTCAGAACCAAAGGAAGCTTGAAAATTGCCTAATCCAACCCCTACTTATATATTTACATACATAAATCCAAGGGAAACTTGGAGAATGAGGAACATAAAATAATTTTCTAAAACAAATTCTGGTTGTTCAACTGAAAGAAGCAGAATGCCTTCAGTTGTTTAGTAATGTCCAGAATTCTGGGTAAGTTCAGCATGCAATGGAGATATTAGTAAAAGAGAAGTTGGCAATTTAATGCAATATGAATGCCAGAAGCCAGAGATAGAAGCAAGTCCTTCATGAGAACAGAAAAAAAAAAAAAAAAACAATAATGCAAGGATTGAGTGGCTGGCTTTGTCCTGAGTTTGAAACAAATGAGTTCCTGTTATCAGGGGTAGCAAGACAAAGTCAGTTTCCCTGGGAAATTGCACTCCAACAATAGAGTTAGGCTAGAAGCCAGTTTTCTACCAATTGATGCTTTTTAAGGTACAGTAAAACAAGACAGTTGTAAAGAGTTATTGTCCTGTCTGGGTTTGGGCGAGGCTTATTTCTAAAAAGCTCTGTGGACTCTAAGTTGGAGAGAAGAAGGAACTGGCCAATGATGCAACAATTAGCAAATAGCAGGTTTAGAACTAGAACCTGGATTTAGAACTAGAACCCGGATTTAGAACTAGAACCCAGGTTTCCTAATACCTGGATTGGTGTGTATTTCACTATAATTCCTCAACGTTGAATGTTCTAGGAATGTAAGAATCAAACATTTTTTATATTTGCAGCAGAGTTTTATCTTAGGTAATAAAATTTAAATAAATATTTTCATAAGAACAAATAAAAATACTGAAAGCAAACCAATGAAACATACCAAAAGTATGGTACAAAAATTCAAATTGTCTACACCAAATAATAAAATCAGTATAGCCTTCTCCTTCATATTCATTAGCTTTCCATTTCAAATGAACAACGTTTAAATGTTATAAAAGTAAAACTATGAAGGGGCACCTGGTGGCTAAGTCAGTTAAGGGTCTGACTCTTGATCTCAGCTCAGGTCTTGATCTCAGGATCTCGGTCTCAGGGTCATGAGTTCAGGTCCCGTGCTGGGCTCCACACTGAGTAGGGTGTGAAGCCTACTTAAAAAAAAATAAAATAAAATATGTAATAACTGAAAGAAATATAAGATGTAGTTTATTATCTTAGAATGGGAGAGTGTTTTCTAAGCAAAACCCAGAAGCAATGAGGAAAATAATTTTTAATTTTTCTGCATAAAAGCTTCTGTATGAATCAAATACTATAACCAGAGTCAAAAGAAAAAAAAAGAAACAATGTGGGCAACACATTGGAAATGAATAGTTCTTTGTTTCTTTTCATTATAGAAATAGTTCTTATAAATCATATTACTGGAAAAATGACCAATTAATAACAAGCAGTTCGTAAAATAAAGGAGTAAACAACAGCTAATAAACAGAGGAAAACAGGGCCAATCCCATTCAGAAAACAAGCAGAATAAAACCAAACCAAACAAACAAAAGAGAAAACCAAAGACAAACTCTCATATTAGCAAGTATTGATAGCAACAATTCTGTTTAGCAATTACTGTGTTCGGCAGTTTGAAGAAAGGTTTTGGAAGTGACACCTCGCTTACAATATTGAACAAGAGAGGTTATGTAAAACTACTTACTATTTTCCCAGTTATGCACTACCTAGGGAATTTAAACACTTGTCTTTTTTTTTTTTTCCATATTTGAAATCTCACAGTGTTCAACAAACTCTGAATGACAGTAAGAAATATTCACTACTTTCATCTGATGCTATAACGTATAGCCTCACTAACCTAAAGTCTTCTGAACTTTATCCTCAGTTGCAGAAGTCCAGGTCCCTTCCAGAACTTGGGGTCTCTGATTTGGGTAATGTCTTCATTGTTTTTTTTTTTAAAGATTTTTTATTTATTTATTTGACAGAGAGAGACACAGCGAGAGAGGGAACACAAGCAGGGGGAGTGGGAGAGGGAGAAGCAGGCTCCCTGCAGAGCAGGGAGCCCGATGCGGGACTCGATTCCAGGACCCCGGGATCATGACCTGAGCCAAAGGCAGTCGCTTAACCGACTGAGCCACCCAGGTGCCCTGTCTTCATTGTTTTATTAACGAAACATTTACTGATTTTTTTTTCAGATAATAACATGCAACCACTCCAGGTAGAGTTCTAAACATGCTAATTAATATATATTGCAATCCTTATCCTGTAGAAAAATATACTAGCAACTATTTCAGAAAGTTCAATTACTGAGAAAACCACCCCCTGAATTTTGGTCAATAGTACTGATACAATCTTTTCCAACTTTCCTCTAATGTTTATACTTATACACAGACTTAAAAAAAAAAAAAAAAAACTTATACCCAAATTGAAGATTGGTGAACACTATATTGGAATCTAGATGAGACACACAGTACCTTTAAGACAGATGGAAATGGATTGAGAAAAATCTCTCTAAGGTTAAATTTATGGTAGTACCATGGCATATAAGGAAAAAGCCATTGCACCATACAAAAAAGAAACTATATACCCAATGTGAAGTTACATAAACCATATCATTAGGAAAACTGAGCTACCATAATCCTTTTCTACTACTTACAAAAGTATGTGAAATATTTTTTGGATTTCCCCACCCACCTATTCTCATCTAGTAATCCAACAAAGAAAACAAAAAAAACAAAGCAAAACAAACTGGCAGAATAAAAGACTGCCTGATAAAATTGTAGTATTTTGGAATGGTTAGTCCTAAAGTAAATAGGCATAAGAAGTAGAAGTTCTGAGTGATTTTACATAAAGGCAATTTGTGTATTTCACATCCTGTTTACTCCTAACATTAAGAGTCAGCCTAGTAAGTTATTAGGAAATGCTACATAGGACAGTAGATTTGTACTAGATCTAAAATTATTAATAATTGGGGATTTTGAAAGTTTTGACAGTTGCTCACAGTACCTTGAGATCTAGCATAAACTTTGAGAAGGAAATTTATCCGTGTACAAATGGGAAGTCTGTGTTAAGGGGATCTTACTGATCAAGTCTCTAATCATCTCTAGTCTGGAAATATCTCATTTTAATCAAGGGTAAGTAAGGAGAAAATAATGAAACAAGTTGGAACTCACAAAATATATACTGAAAAACTAAAGAGAAAAAAGAGCAACTGGGGATCTGAAAAGCACACTTCTAAAAATAATTCACTGTTTTCCAGTTCATTGGCTAAAGGAAAAAAAAATGCTTATTAGATGCAAGGAAGGTAATTGTTTTATATCTTCAGTAGAGTATAATAAGACATGTCCTTTGTGAAACAGAAGTGTATGAAAGAGAAGTGAAAAGTCACAAAAAAGTGTAGCTGGGATCAAAATAGCATGATCTGAAAGGAAAATCAAAACTGATAAGGCACCAGAACTCAAATACAACTGAGAGCCATAACTGAGATGCTGACTGGAATTGCTTCCCTAAAACTAGTATCAATGAAAAGAAAGGCAAAGGTGCTCCCAGAATGAAAGTAAGAGTGTGAGGAATCAAAGCATAAGCAAGAACATAATAAGAACAGAAAATAAAAAGATAATAAGAACAGAATGAGATGAACAGATAAATGAATGGTATTACAGGCTGAGAGATCAGCACAAATAGAACAAGTACCATACCAAAAATCTTAAAAAAATAACAGAAATTAAAATTCATAAGGACAATCAAAGAATAATGAAATATGACCATGAGCTTTTTATTTCAGGAAAAGAATAATTACTCGTTATCTGAAATGTACTAAGGACATCAATAAACCAAAAGGTAGGGGGGCACAACTATTTCAGTGGGTGCTAAAAATGCATTTTGTAAAATTCATCAATTGGGGACTAAAAAAAAATTTAGTAAAATTAAACTCTGAATAGGAAAGAAAAAAAAATCCCGATTTCAACATGGTAAAACTTATGTCTCAAACCAACACTCAACACCAATATAATAAGCAAACACAAAAACCATTTCCATTAAAGGGGACAAAATGAAGACACTTACAGCATATTATTGTTTTCAAAGCTATTGATAATGTAATAAATTCAAAGAGGTGGTTCATTATACAATTAAAATTACAAAAATCAGTAAGAATCTTTTATTGTAAGATTAACTTTATAAAATATACCATGGGAAAATGCTTCTTTGAAAGGGACATCCAAAAACAAGAAATTCAGCTACAAATCTTAACTGGATGTTATGCAAAAACAAAATATAAACACTTTACCATACTTACCTAGATTCCATATTATCTAGTACCTTTATACATCTCTGACATCAGTGTAAGCCTTCCCCCTGTCCCCACTAAACTTAAATAGATTCACTGGCCACTTTGCCTTCCCTTCACCAAGCTGTTTTCCACTTTCAAGCTCTTTCATAGGCAGCTCTCTTTGCAGGGAATTCTTTAACATCACTTATTTACTTTATTTTGCCAAATCTAGCACAGGTTCAAGATTTCCTTAAATTCTGCATCCTCAGAAAGTCTTTCCCAGGACACCTATCAAATTAAAATGCATCCTACCCCCAGGCACACACATGTTGTGATCCCAGCAATTTCATTATAGTCTTCATAGGTAATTGTTCTATTAATCACTTTGCAAGTATTCTCCTACATTGTAAATACCATAATGACAGAAATCACATTTAGAATATGCAGACATTTCATAAATATTGGAAAGAAAGAATGAAAATAATGATATGTGGTTGGGACTATTCTTGGATGTTACTCCATATGCCCAGATTGACAAATAAGTTTCAGTCCTTTAAATCAAATTCCTGATTAGCAAAGTAATTCTGAAGTTGAAAGTGTTAAATAATCAATAATGGCTACGTTCAGAAAAATTCCTAAGGATTCAATAATTAATAACATGATAAATCATTTAACAAAAGGCAGATAATTCTGTTGATTTGATAAAAAGCTAACCACTTGTGAAAGATATGCTTCATGCTTATCTTATACATCAAAATTAATCCTACAGGAATTAAATTCTAAATATTAAAAAAAATAATGGAAGAAAATCTAGCTAAATATTTATACTCTCACTGTGAGGGAGTCAATGATAAGGATGATATTAATCATTGCTTAAAATACATTTTTTAATAATTTTAATTTAGAAATAGTCAAAACAAAAACACAGTTGAGATAGCATAGTTAGGAAAAATTTTTAAATATATATAAAATATAAATGATTAATAGCCTATATATACAAAACAACAAATTCACAAAAAAAGTGAAATACATTTGAAATGAAGTTTTGTTAATTTGGCAAACTGAAAATTAATAAAAAAAAGGATCCACTAACTGGTGTTTGCTAGGGTTTAGCGAAAAGGATGATCTCAAACATGGTTCCTAGAAATGTAATATGAATGGATACATGCATTGGCAACACTTAAATACTTGGTATTTTCTAGTCATCCCTCTGCTTCCAAAATTCTATCCTTTTTTTTTAAGATTTTATTTATTTACTTATTTATTTGAGAGAGAGAGAGTAAGGGCACAAGCGGGGTAAAGAGGGCAGGAGAGACTCTCAAGCAGACTCCACACTGAACGTGGAGCTGACAGAGGACTGGATCTCACAACCCTGAGACCACGAGCTGAGCTGAAACCAAGAGTTGGACACTTAACTGACTGAGCTACCCACGCACCACCCCAAATTCTATTCTTAAGAAATAACCATGGCTATGCTAAAATATTTCTGTATGTTCATCACTGTTTTTTTTCTAACAATCATGAAAAATAAGAACCTAACTGTCCCAAAGAAGATATTTTTAAAATAAATTATGACATAATGCTAAAATGCAATTCAATCAAATTATGTGGTTTAGAAACACATTAAATAACATAAAAATATATACTTACCAACTACATATTGTTCATCAGATAAAAGATGAACAGTTAAGACTGAGATAATTTATTATTATATTCATATATATACATACAAAGACAAAGCCTAGGTGATATAATTACAAGTGCATCCTCAAAAAATTCTACAATCATCCTACACACACAGAGTTGGTTATTTCTATTTAAAAGGAAAAAAAGAATCCCACACAGTTAATTGTCTTAGGAGATTTACTGGTCAAAACTAAATTACAGTTCTACAACTTACCTGTGGTTGTTGTATGAAAAAATTTGTTGTTTGTGTTTTATTTTTAATGATCTAGATATAGTCCACTCTATATCAGTATATACTGAAAACAGTGATTGGAAAGTAGTATAATCACCCACTATTTGTGTGTTGCTAGTTAGACTAGTATTTCTTTATAGCAGTGATAGTAGGCACTAAAGTAAAGTCTGGAAAATTCATTCTTTTTAATTCTTAGAATACTGATCTTTTTAAAAGAAATTAATTTTATCCAGAATTGTATATACATTAAAAATATTTAAACCCAATGAATTTTGAATGTTTCATGGTATTATTCAAAGGAATACAAATGTATATATAGATATATAAACACTTCTATTTCAATTAATTCTAAAATGTTTCTAATGAAGTATTATACATTTTATTGGTTAATATAATGTATACTCTACTCACATTTCATTTTTTATTATATTTTATCTATTTTATTTCATATTTTATTTACATATAACTTATTTTATATTTTATTTCTAATCATATTGGTTTACTCATTTAGAGACAAGGCAGCATTGCGTTTTTCATTGATTCCACTTTGAATAAGATACGTGTGCTCACAGAGAAGTCAGTAAATTTTTATTTTATCTCACATAGAGATACACAAACACAAAGGTTTTGCGAACAAAATGAAGCTTAAATATTTTAATTAAAGAAGTATTTTCAGCATCTGCAGATAACAGAATCCTAATTTTCAAAGTAAAGTTAAAGTCTAAAATATTGTTTAATATTAATGACTAAAATATAAGAGACATTGTGGTATATTTTATTAATATTACTCTAATTTCTTATAAATTCAGTTTACTGATTTATAAAGCAATCAGCAATAAAATGAGATATTAAGAGGAACATATTATGTCAGCATAAATGTTGGAATAAATGTTAGGAATAAATGTTGAAACTTTATAGTAAAGTCAGCAATCAATTCATTTCTGTATTTATATTGATAACACACTGATGTAAAAATTCTTTGTACAGAAAAAAGTTTTAAATGATAATTTTAAGTTACCAAGAAGTACCAGAATCCTCTTTAATTGTACTATGTCTGATATCTGAGATTGTAGTAAAGAATATTATTTTCTTCGAGTTTAATTACAAACCTAACTGGAACTCTCATTCATTATTAATAATTTATATAATGATCAGTCTCTTCAAATCAACCCCAAACTGCTTATAATATCTGAAGTTCAGTTGTAATTCTGTAACATTTATCTCTCAAGAGCATATCTACTTACCCTACCTCATATGCAATTCAAGGTGTCATGTGTAGAAATGTAGTCAATTTGCATGATTTAATGCAAGTAGCTAAGCTTAAATTAAAATAAGCAAGTAAATACCTGTGCAGAGCAACAATCTCTCAAATCAATGACATGTTTATATAAAGTACAAAGTACATGGAAATATACTTCATTCTGAATTCTGCATAAAATAACCTAGTGTTGCAACATTTAACAAGGGTGTTAGTCTTCTTTTCAGGGTACATATGTGTCTGTACAGCTTTTCTCTCTTTTAGTTAAAGGTTGAACAATAGGAAAAATGTAATTTATATCGTAAGATTCTAATTTATGATTTCAGATTTCTTGAAATCCTTCTCCAATTTGAAAAACACTATTGGTCATATTCTGACTTCAGTACCTTTGTGTCTTTGCACATTTACTAGGGAAAAAAAATAAAGAAGGAATAATTAATTCTAAAATAATTGAGCACACTAGATTGTGTGTCTCAAAACATAGTAACTAATCTTTCTTTTTTCATTGATTTTGATGTTAAGGAATATATTGAATAAAACAGCTAACTACAATAGATTCATTAGAATCTATTGATTCTAATGAATCTAATAGATTCATTAGAATGAGAAATTTAGTGATCTTATGACACAGTTCCTTAGAAGAAGCTTTGATATCATTTATAATAGTATTCTTTTCTTAATTTTGTTTTCAGATTGTCAGCTCCCATCCACCTTTCTAATACAGAGAAGGGTACTCAATAAAAGTGTGGTTAATAAATATGCTAACTGACTTCTTTTGTAAAGCAAATCAGTTGTCTATATTTAGGTCCATATTATACTCCAGATGTATCTTATGTAAGATTAGTAAATCATTGGTCTATCAGGGAATATTGTTATAGCTGCTAACTCTGGCTTGTTATTTAAGGGAATTAAACAATCCCTGTCAGAGATTACTTTTCTCACCTTTCATTGAATCTCAAAGCTTAAAAAGTCAAAATAAAACAAAACAAAAACCCAATATGTATATCAATAAGCTGACCTAAAAATAAACATAATAGGAGACTTCCTATGTGGTTTCCTTACTGGCAAATTCAATAAAGCACTTATATTTTCTCTTTTTAAATAATATTGCCATATCTATAAATATCAAAGAATTCCTGGCTTTCAAAAGCACTGGACATGCAATACTAAAAATATACCAGTAACTCCCTTCCAATTTCTTTTTTACAGGATGACACAAATTTTTCAAAAATTTAACTAACTTGAACTAGGAATATAATGTAATTAATCTGGGTAGAAAAGAGTTGAAAGAAGGTTAAATTCTATTTCTGCTCTTAATAAAAATATAACCTCAAGTTATGAAATTTAGCATGCAGTCCTTTGGTCATTAGGCTGATACTTTTTCATGACGGGTCTGCAGAAACCCAAAGGCAAGGGCACTAAGTTTTCATCAAGTGCAAAGAATTTGCCTCAAAATTTGCATTCAGTGAACCTTAAGAAGCATGGTTTTCTCTAGCTATATAACTACCTACTACTACCATTTATTTAAGCATAACTGGTGATTAAAAGTCTATTTGTATGCAGATGGAGTTAGTAAAGGTGTTTTAAACTTCTCAGAATCATAAAAAAAGACAACATGTTTCCTCAGGAGAACAGACTTGGACTCAATGGTAAGAGTAGAGACAAAAATCTAGTATCTTTTTATCATTAAGACATATTCATTGACTAGGTTCTAATAAGCCAAGGTTTCTTTGTACTTCATTAAGTGGAGAGAGAGGGAGAGAGGGAAGAAGAGTGGGAGAGAGAGAAGCGGGGGGAGAGACAGAATAGGGGTGGACTATTTAGAAAGGGAAAAAATTTTAATATCCAGACATTTCTCCTGTATCAAAGAACGATGCAAACAAACTTACTGTCATTTGCTTTGCTGACCTAGAAAATAAACATAATAGAAGACTTCCTATGTGCTTTCCTTACTGGCAAATTTTAAAACACACATTTAGCATAACAATGTCTTTTCTGTCAGTATGTTTGTTTTGTTTTCCTCTGTTTTGTTTTAAACCATTCTCTTCAGCTACATCTTATCTCTAAAGACAGAAAGTTGCTTGACTTCCAATGTACCTAAGTCTTAACAAGCAACTCTCTCTCTCACCTTCCGGTGTGATTGAAACCAGGTTGTTTTTCATTAAGTTAAAACTTGGCAAAATCAATTTCTCAGTTCTTTGCAGTTTGCTATCTTATTAGACAAATGATCTTGTAGAGCAGAATGTGTCGCAATCGCACACTAGACTCAGGAAATTTCCCATCAACAAAGTGCACAAAGAACACTGGTTCTTGGAGATAGAAAATATCATCAAATAATAAGAATTTACCTTCATCAATTCTAAGATTTACTGAAAGCTTAGTTATACAAATATAATCA
Organism: Mirounga leonina; assembly: GCF_011800145.1. Lineage (NCBI taxonomy): Eukaryota > Metazoa > Chordata > Mammalia > Carnivora > Phocidae > Mirounga > Mirounga leonina. The sequence goes on from NW_023270431.1 coordinate 17,151,729, forward strand.
AATTATATGAAAACACCTTAGTATATTTTCCTTCTGTAAAATAATATAAAGACTTTACATTGATAAATAGGCACACTAAATATCTTAGGCTTTTATTAAAATGATTTGTAATATTTTTATTTATTTTTTTAGTTTTTTTTATTATGTTATGTTAATCACCCTACATTACATCATTAGTTTTTGATGTAGTGTTCCATGATTCATTGTTTGCGTATAACACCCAGTGCTCCATTCAGTATATGCCCTCTTTAATACCCATCACCAGGATGTCTAAATGACAGATATTATATAATTGATATTGTTTATAACACAGTAAAATAATGGACACAATTACTTTATATAGCTGTACAATAATGTATGCTACATAATAGTATAATTGGCTTGCATTCTTCATTTTCTAATTAATCTAATTAATAGATTTTCTTTAATTTTACTAATGCAAAAAGTAAAACTGTCTCATTCCCTACTTTAAATTTTTTTGTAACCAAGCTGCAGTTAGGTTTTAGATTGGTCGGGAATTTAAAACTTAAATTAATTCATACTGACAGTAAAGGAATCCTCTGAACAGTGAAACAATATTTCTTGATAGTCTAGTTATAGTCCTATAATAATAAAACTGAAGCTTTGATCAAATCTCTCATATTTTTAGTTTTTAAGCAAATAGATTCAATGAACTATATTCTTCAACAAATGCTATTATGATACTCCACTATACTTATTTAAGTATATTAATATAGGCTTACTATATTAGGTATATAATATAGGTTTATTATATTATATACTTTATAACTATATCTTTATCAAATATATAAATTTTTTTAAGAAGTAATAAGTTATTAAATACTAAGGAAATGCCTACTGGCTTAATTCATTCTAAAAAGATGAGTTTAAATAAGTGAATGAATTACATGAATAACCTTTTTTGAAAATGTTACGTTTTATTAAATGAAGTTGTTAATCCAAATGCTTTATCTGAAATTCGGTTTCTCACATTGAGGAACTAACTACACATAAATCAGCATATATGAGAAATACAGAGTTCTGGATTCAACAGAAGTTTCTAATAGACATTTGAGATTTGTGAATTTAAATAACTGGCATTTTTGATGTGGGCTTATGTGATTGGATGGATGGATGCATAAAGGTGAGATGATGAATAATGTTGAGAGAGAGAGACAGGGAAAAAGAAGAGAGAAGTAAATCCCTTTTCTAAAAACAATATTTATCAGCCTTGCTCAAAATGTGAATATAAAGGAATATTTGAATGTTCTCCTTTAGTCATAACATACTATGTTTAATAAACAAAATCCAAACACTTGTAGCATTACCTATGAAGTATGCATGTTTAAGAGCTTGCAACAGATGTAATTCCTATTTAGTTATAGCTTTATTTGCTTATTTGAAGCCTGCACATAAATACTGACTTTGAATATAGTGATGGAAATGCGCTCTGCTAGGCATCAAAAAACTTAAGTTATGATACATTACTGAGCTGAATAAACTATGGTAAATTATGTATTTCTCCTGATCTCAACTGCAAAATCTGGGGATTGCTCTAAATTGGAGTTGTGTCTCATTACGAAGTCTGAATATTTTTGGTAACTTGCAATCAACTTTGTTGAAATGAAATAAAACAGAATACAAAATATTAGGGTGTATCTTTATGTTAAGTCTATTTTGTTTATGAAATATTTGCTATTTATTCTTGATACACATACATTTCTTACTGGTTAGTTATTGTCAAGTTTGAAAATCATGTTCAAGTAATTTTCCAAGCAATAGTCACATAAGTGGAGTAAATCACCGTGATTTTGTCCTGACCTTGAAAGATTCAGAAACTTGACTTTCCCTCAACCAATTTTATCAGAGAGATTGGGATGAAACTAAGTCTCAGTACCTATCCATTGAATGATCCGCCCAACCATGTATTCAGCAATTATGTGATGAGTGCTTGTCTACTGTCATGTTCTCAAGATATAAGCATACAATCGTGAATAAAATAATGTCTGTCCTTATACAGTTCATTGACAAAAGACAGTGTTTGTTCACTCAACTATTTGAATCTCTATGTATTCACATACCTATATCATTTATTAACTGCTACATAATGCAGACACATTTTTGCCAATCTATTATTTTCACTTTTATGTTATTTTTTGTAAATTTAAACTTTCTGATTTTTTAAAAGATTTTATTTGAGAGAGAGATAGAGATAGAGAGAGAGACAGAATGAGTAGGGAGAGGGGCAGAGGGACAAGCAGACTCTCTGTCAACCGTGGAGCATGATGCAGAGCTCAATCCCAGGACCCTGAGATCATGACCTGAGCCAAAGTCAGGAGCTTAAATGACTGAGCCATCCAGGTGCCCCAAATTTTCTGATTTTTAATGCTTATCTTATAAAATCAGCATTTATATCTTCTAAAATGTCTTATTTTATCATGATCTTTGGAGATATTCCTTAATAATTACAAAAATATAATTTTATAATTAGCATTTCTATTAAACTCGATTTTATATGTTATATGATAGAAGCTTTGGAACTAAAATAGTCTTCAGATTTTTATTAATATATAACATTACTCGATTTCTCATAAATTATTATACATTTAATTATTATCTATGTAACATGGTCTTTTTCTGTGCTTCTTGTTTTAGCTATATTTGCATTCTGATTTATAAATATATCTCATGAAATTATAATTAATCTGTTTCCAAAGTTGAAATATGATCATATTTCAGTAGTCAACTTTCTGATCCTGAGGTGGCTCATCATAATACATGAAATGTAGAAAGTCTGGTGAAGCGTTGACATTACCAGAAGCTCCTCAAAGCAGGAAGATAATAACCATGTTATGTCAATTTACTCCCATCTCAGGAAACAAAAATTATATTCTCATCTTAACTTTCATTTTTGTTTATTTAGAGTATTTTTTAGTTTGCCATAGTTTTGTGTCTTTTTGGCATCATGGCAAAGAACTTTTTTTCTTTGCCTAATTCCCTAATTTATTGTTAATAATTTACTGATTTCTTTCTGCTATTATCTAATTTCCAACATATACACCTTTAAAGTACTTTCAGATCATTTATAAAATAATGAACTTATTACTTTTATCTTTATTTCTTTGTAATATTACACATTTTCCATAATTTCACTTAGCCTATATTACATACATTTGGATTTGCAGTTATTTTATATTTTTTAATTTTGTATAAGAAAATTTGGTTAGTCTAAGGTAGTATATAACTTTCATGGCTGTATTGTGGGGGAAGAAAAGAAAAACATGTTTCCTTCTGTTTCTTTACTTCTCTCCTTTCTTCTATCCTCTTACTTTTTCTCTGCTTTTTTACAAAAATATCAAGGGTCCAATTACATTTGCTACTTCACAGAAAAAGATGGATAAGCACAGTAACAGGCACCCAATAAATGCTTTCTAACTGAATAAACAGATTAAAATCATGCTATCTATAAAGCTATGATGGTGGCTGTGATTAAACATATAATTTGATTTTAATAATCTTAGAGACTTGGAATCATACAATAACCTAAGTTTGATTTGCTTTCTTCTTTTTCTTCTTTTTTTAAATTATAAGTTTAGCTTCGAAGGAATTACCTATATTCACTTATGAGTTGGAAATTAGACAAGAGAATGAAATTACTCATATGTAGTTATTAAGTTAAAACAAGGAAAGTTTTTGTAACAATAATATTTATCCAAAAGTTGGGAAGTGCTGCCTCTTAAATTAGCATGTTTCATGGTACACGATGCCTTTTACATCTTTGAATAGAGAGTGAATGCATTTTTAAATTCCAGCATTGAGTAGGAGGTTGAACTAGTTACATAGAAGGGAATTTTTCAACATTGATTATGGATTAAATATTTCACCAAATTTACTGAAGTGATCATATGTATGGACATCATGAAACTCTAAGTCAGAGAAAGACAAATGCCTTATGATTGCACTCATATGTGGAATTTAAGAAACAAAAAAAAAATGAACGTGGGCGAAAAAAGAGGGGCAAACCATAAAACAGACTCTTAACAACAGAGAACAAACTGAGGGTTGCTGGAGGGAAAGTGGGTAGGGGGATGAGTTAAATGGGTGATGGGTATTAAGGAGGACACTTGTTGTGATGAGCCCTGGGTGTTATACTAAGTGATGAATCACTGAATTCTACACCTGAAACTAATACTACACTGTATGTTAACTAATTGGAATTTAAACAAAAACTTGAAGAAAGAAAAAAAAAGAAACTCTATAGAAGAGTACAAAAGAGTGCCCCTTTAAGACCATCTTTCTATACACAGTACAGAAGAGTATTCCTTTTGAGACACTTTCTATAAAACCACACTACAGAACATTAAAGAAAGAGAGATCATGAGTTGGAGTGAAAAATAGAAAGCAAGAGAGAAAAAGTTAAATAGGTATTTTTGCTATAATTTTACTGACTAAACAATTCCAAAGTAAACATGAGGTCAGAACTGTGTATCTGCTTTTTTTTCTCAGTTAACTGTGCAAATGTCATGTAGTAATAATAAATTAGATGCTAACAATCCATACATTTTGGAAAAATATTGAATAAAACATAAGCTAACTATTCCATCTAATGCATTAAAATTATGGCACAGTAGCCCTGTTATGTTAACAGACACTCAGTAAGTTGCCCTCAGCATGTAGCATAAATACGGTCACAAGATAGTAAGCCATACCTTCAGAAGATGTTAAGGTACAGATGAAAGGGTATTATAAACCTTTAGAGAAGGGTGAAATACTTTTAAAATTAACTGGAATATATGAATTTTAACATTTCCTATCACTGGTAACATATTGCAAGAAAATGTTCTCATCATCCACAGGTTATACAACTACAGCCACACTTTGGCTTGAAGTATTTATAAGTAATTTCAACAAAAATTTCAAACTACTAGTTTTTAGTCCCCATAACAAACACTGAAATTTTATATGCTGACTTTATTATCTATTCCCCAATAGATAAGTAGGTTTCAAAAGATAAATAATGCCTTACTATAGCTTGGTATCTTCTGTGCACATACATTTCTAGATGTATAAAAAGATTTCCCAAAATGTACCAGAGCATGGAGGGTTTTATGGGAATCCTTTTCCATATCTTCAATTTCTATGTTTTTAAGATTTTATTTATTATACATACACACACACACACACACACACACACATATATATATACATAGAGAGAGAGAGAGCATGTGCTCCCACAGGGGGGAGGAGCAGAGGGAGAGGGGCAAGAAGACTCCATGCTGAGCGTGGAGCCCAAGATGGGGCTTGATCCCAGGACCCCAAGATCATGACCTAAGCTGAAATCAAGAGTCAGATGCTTAACTGACCGAGCCACCCAGGGCCCCCATATATTTAATTTCTGTGTGTACCCTATTCTTAACAATACCTGTCTGAGAAGGATCTGGATATAAGACAGTTTCTCTTCCCTGTCTGAACAAATCACAACCCAATCAGACATTTCCTTACCTCAAAACTGAATTTTATTATTCTACACTGTGCTAGGATGGCATGCTCATGGGCACATGATTTTTTTCTCATTGTCCTAGGTGATAAAAATGTCCTAAAATTAGATCATGGTGCTAGTTGCTCAGCTCTGTAAATACACAAACAGCTACTGAATTCTACAATTTAAATAGGTAAGCTTTGTGGTATGAAAGTTATATCTCAATGAAACTGTTAAAAACAAACAAAAAGCTAACAACAAAGAAAGATGGTACAGGACACCAGGTCCAGGACACCTAACAGAGTGAGAACTGAAAATGTTGAGAAAATGAATGACTAAAGATTAAGTCACAAATCCATCAGTAGATCAGGCGATTTGCTATTCACTTTTATTTTATTCTTTTTTCTTTTCTTTTCTTTTCTTTTATTGCAATCAACAAAATTAAAGAAGTAATTAAATTGTAAGGTAACAGATTGTTATAAATAATTTTCATGATCAATCACTATGTGCTTCTTGACATAGTACTCAGAAGGAATTCAAAGCACTGAATGACATTTTTAAGTTTAGAAAAACACCTAAGAACAGAAACTTCCTTTTATAGCCATCTCTTTGATTTCGATGTATTTCAATATAAAATTATATGATCATATATGTTATTTAAAGTTCATCTCCAGTCAGAATTTACTTTTTGTACTTCATAATTATTAATCAAAATGTATATTGCATTTAAGTTACTCTGATAAATTGTGTGCAAAATAATCCTAAAAATAACAAAGAAGGAAAAATATAATTCATTGAGTTTCGGGTGGTTGTTGTTGCAGGGAAATAAGACAGGGTGATTATAAAAGAATTTCAGAATAAAAATAGATTAGAATAAAATTCTGTGGGGAAAGTGGAATAGAATTATGAGTAATTCTATTAATTCAATGAAAAAATATCATGAAATAAAATTTTGGCTCTCAGAAACAATGTCATTCATTTCATGTCTTTTTTAAATGGATTATGGCGGGGGGGCGCCTGGGGTGGCTCAGTTGGTTAAGCAACTGCCTTAGGCTCAGGTCATAATCCTGCAGTCCCGGGATCAAGTTCCCCATCGGGCTCCCTGCTCAGCGGGGGATCTGCTTCTCCCTCTGACCCTCCCCCCCCATATTCTAACTCATTCTCTCTCTCTCTCAAATAAATAAATAAAATCTTTAAAATGGATTATGGTTAGTATATTTAGATTTCACAAAATACATTTTAAGTAGTCACATAAGAGTTTTATTTCCAAATATCCATACTATACACTGGAAATGAGAGGGTTTAAAACTATGTAAATAAATTAAAATATTACTGTAATATTAATATACATAAACATAAAATCATGTAAGGAGGTAAAAAATATATTAGGTAGTAGGCATCCAAAAAAACCTGAAGGATCCCATTCTTTACCACTGAGATATTCATCTATATCCTAAGGAATGTGCCATCTTTTAATGAGTCTATGTGTTAATGCTCACAAGAAACCTATCTTATTAAATAATATATCCAGAAAAATAAGATATAATTATTCTTTGTATATTACTTGAACCAGTATAGCCATTAACCCTGGAGAAGCATTTTTTAAAATAATGTTTAAAGAAGTGATTTATAATTTATGTTGGTTTTTCAATCCTTTATTGTACATTTTCTTTTAGTTCTCTCATTCATTATTTAATATACATGTCTAACATAGATTCTCCTTTTTAAAACCATCGAAACAATTTAAAACATATCAGGAAGTAATCATTTTTTGTAATCTGATTTTCTCATTCTAATTCTCAAGTTTAAAAGGAAAAGCTTTCTAATAAAATCATAGTTGACATGATATTTTCCAAATGTCATCAACTTTTTCTTTTTACATACATCTTTAATAGGCTTTTCCTTTTTTCATACATATTTTACTGCAAAAATGTTTGCCATCAATATTAAAATGTGAATTATACCCATGCTGGGGTACATAGCTTTCTAAATGCTATCAAATCCAATTCATTATATAGTAGTTTAACGGCATAGATCATTCATTCATATTTTAATACAAATTTGCTTCCCCAATCAATAGCCTTTAAACTACCCTTATTCTTGTCTTCCTACTTTTTTTTTTTAAAGATTTTTTATTTATTTATTTGACAGAGAGAGACACAGCGAGAGAGGGAACACAAGCAGGGGGAGTGGGAGAGGGAGAAGCAGGCTCCCTGCAGAGCAGGGAGCCCGATGCGGGACTCCATCCCAGGACCCTGGGATCCTTACCTGAGCTGAAGGCAGTTGCTTAACCAACTGAGCCACCCAAGCGCCCTGTCTTCCTACTTTAATTCTGGAATATAGAGACAAGTAGTTAGGGTATTTTTGTGCTACAAATTTCTATAGAAATTTTAGGGAATGTGCAATACAGAAGAGACAAACTGTATATCTAAGTAGTAATTATGAATCAATACTGAGAATTGAATGCTTATTTAACATACTGTATCATTATGGAAACTATGAGTTTCAAAAATCTGGACATTTTTTAATTGATTGTTTATAAAATGCTTCCAAAATAAGAAAAAGATATCATTTAGCACTTAACTTTTGGCTGAATATTAGAAGTATAAGTCATTTAAATGTATAATAAAATTCATGTTGGATTCTCATTTAGTATTTGTAAATAATGGTTTCCAAAACCCCAAAAATATTTTAAACCAATTAGTAAAATTAGACAAAGATGTGAATGCATAGCAACCTAATTATATTCTGAATTCAGAAAAAAAATTCATAAAGTTAATAAGCAAATAGTACTTCAAGGTCTATCTTTATTCATCTGATTTTAATTCTTACTTGATGTTACATTGGAGATTGAAAGATTGGCTAGTTTGAGAACATGTATGTCTCTTTCGGTGCTGCTTATTTATAAACTATTAGTCTTGAATTTGTCACATGCAGTTGACACCAAATGAGAGTAGAACAAAGCAGACATTGGTGTGGATGGCTACAAATCCTCCTTCATAATACCTGTTATTTCCAGATCCCATTTCCCTTATATTCCTGATTTATGACTCATTTTCCTCTTTACAACCTGGTTCTATATCTCTAATTCAACTCCGAGTGCCATTTTTCCGTGCATGCTTTAGTTTCCTCATTGATTATGGGCTCCTTTTTTTTTTTTTTTGCTATACTCTCTTATAAAGTCAATGTTGAATGTTCTGTTCTGTCTGTCTCCTGGAGCTCCTCACTCAATGTAAATCTCAAAATATTTCTGCCAGACTCCAGCTAGCTCAACCAGCATTTTTTAGACCTATAATGTCATATTTAGGTAAATGTGTCAGTGTGTAACAGTCCCATTAATTCAACATTTTAGGAAGCCTACTATTGCTAAGAAATGTCCTAGACACTCAAGAAAAAAATTAAAGCTCTAGAAGAGAGATCAAAGGCAAAGTTGAAGATAGATTTTCTTAAACTTTACTGTATCTAGAGAACAACATGAAGAATATAAGTAAGGGGTGACTGCAAACTGAGTCACATCTGCCAGTTTAATTTAGTGGAGTTGGGAAATGCATGATCATTACTATATTAGTAAAACACTTCTATATAATTAAACTCATTTATGCAATTGAGCCAACTGGGCTTGCTTCCATAATATTGCATTTAAATTTTGTTAATTTTGAGAAACCATCAAAAATGACAATCCTATTAGAGAATAAAAACCCTCTACAGATTCAGTGCTTTTTCAGACCATAAGCTGAATTCCATATTCATTAGTACTAAATAAACAACTTGAAGGTATAATTATAATTTTATAATGAAGAAAACTTTAATTTACTATATTTAAGAAAAAAAATGCTAGGAATTCAAAATTCTGCACACAGGATGTAAAAAGCTGGAAGAAGTGCTGCTCCCAGCTTACAATGCAAAAGATGTTCCACTCTTCATTGAGCAGTCAAGCTATGCCACTGGATAGAATATCACATGAATGTGGCCACGGTTCAAAGGCAGATAAGTGCTACCCAGGGGAGAAACCAGGGCATAATGTAAGGTCCCTGAGAATAGACAGCACACACATTAGGCTCAAGAGGTACAGGGTTTACTTACAGCAAGAGGAAAGAGAAATTGTATGTATGACTCAGCCCCTTCCAATGTGTCAGTCCTCCAAGGCCAGTGGACCCCTTCTGCAGCCAAGCACCTCACCTCCTGCTGCAGTGGCAGGATCCTGACCCTTCTTGTGATCACGTCTGAAATACAGAAAGCTGGGGGAGTCCTTAAGGGCCACTGACACACATTTAAGCAAAACAAAAAACACATTATGTCTGAAAGAGGGAAAGATATCCCACACTACCCTCACAGCACAGGCTATGAGGGCTCTTTTCTGCCAGTCAAAAATATTCTAAGCCCAAGTGCATTCTCATCCAGCCCAGCAGGAGGTTCAAGAGACTGGCATGACTGCCTTTCCCAACAGATGTGGACCAACTTGAAAATCACAATTTTTTTCAAACCTATTGGAGAGCTATCATTATAGAACGATCAAATGGCCCAAGGACACAAGAAACCGTCCCTGCAGGGACAAAGATAAAATAAGCATGTGCTCACCTAGGGTAAACACCTGATATGACTAAAGACTTTACCAGAAAAGTTGATATCTGACGAAGCTAAGTGTGCTACATACAGAACAGGCTCCTTCTCTATGAACCCTGCTGGGTGCTCACAGGAAAGAAATAGAAAAAGCCCTAAGAAATGTCTATGGTGTCAACCTAGGTTAAAAAAACAACTGTGCCTGTGGGAGCAACAAAGCATTGACCCGAATCTATTTCTTTTGTCTCTACTCTGGAACAAAAAGCCTTTGAGAGGTGGGGAATGGGAGGCAATAAGCATTCCCGCCTTTAATGTATTGATGAAAACTCATCGTAGCTAGGAAAACGGGAACAACATGGGGATGAAAAAGGCTATTAAAGGGAGGGTCAGAATTACATGCTGAGCCCTACATCCAGTGCAGGTGAGTAGAGAAGGCCATATTCCTTGAGAAACAGAACAAGGTGAGAGTCAGAGACGGGTTTAATCTGTACAACTGAGACTGCACACATCACTACCATCCCCACACCAAACTAACAAGCTTTGAATAACAACAAATAGCAGAACATTACTGGGAGAGGGACAAGAGAGGAACAAGAGCATTCAGAGAAAACCTCTCTGAGGCTCAGAGCAAAGGGAAGACCCAAAACTCAGAAGGAACAGATATCGCTGTGATAAGCCAACTGCCTTAGCACAAGCTTTTCCTACAGGACTTTGAAACCTGAAGAGAAATGAGGTTATCATATCAACAACAAAATCGAACCCACCACACCTTCTAGGTGGGTTAATTCACATGCCCGGTCAAAGGTATGTCCATTTCCAGGGATCAAAACCACTGACCTCAGTAGTACAGTTCCATATGAGATGTCTGGCTTTTAACTTCCAAAAACAACAACAATAAATATTATAAGTTAATAAAAAGGCAAGAAAAAAATAACACTCAGAAGATACAAAATGAACATCAAAATTGGTCTCACATATGACACATAGTTAAAGAGTCTAACAGAAAAAATGCCTCTACCAAATACATTGAGCCATTAAAAAAATCTATATATTGGACTTTATGAAAATTTTTAAAAATTATTTTTTGCTCTGTGAAAGACAGTGTTAAGAGAATGAAAAGGCAAGTCCCAGACTAGGATAGAATATTTGCCCATCTTGTTTGTGACAAAGGATTTCTATCCAGAAAATATAAGGAATTCTTAAAACTCAACAGTACATAAGCAAAATATTTTTAAAAAATTAAAAAATAGGCAAAAGATCTAGACAGGTACTTCACTAAAGAAAGATACACAGATAGCAAATGAGTTTATGGAAGCATATTCAATAAAATTATTTAAAAAATAAAATTTTAAGCCACAATAAGATACCACTACACACCTGTTAGAATGTCTAAAATCTGGAAAAAAAAAAAAAAACAAAAACCTGACAATATCATGTACTGAGGATGGAGAACAAATGAGACTCTAATATAATGCTGCAGACAGTGTAGAATGGTGCAGTCATTTTGGAAAACAATCTGGCCGTTTCTTATAAAGTTAAATATGTACCTACCTGTGACCCAATAATCTTGCTAGGTATCTCCCCTAGAGAACAACTGCTGAAATCCAAATAACTTCTACCCTAGAGAAAATAACTAACCAATAATCTTCAAAGTGCCAAAGGAATACAACACAAGTTTGCAGAACTATCACAGATTGGAGGAGACTAAGAAGATCGAATTAAATGTAATGTGGAATACTATTTTTGGATTCAGGAAAAGAAAAAAGATATTAGTGGAGCAACTGCTGAAATCGGAATAACTTCTAAACTTAGTTAACAATATTGTACAAAGAACAAATTCTTAGTTTTGATGAATGTTCTATGATTACAATAATCTTAATATAAGAAGAGGCTGAGTAAAGGATATTTGGGAACTCCTTGTAGAACTGCTGAGCAGTGAGTGGTCTGACTCATAAAAATTACAAAATAGATGAAAAAAATTGTGTGTGCATGTATCTGTGCCTATGTGTGTGATCATTGCCTTTGAAATCATGTAAGGATGGAGCTAATTCACTTGAGGAGTATAATCTATATAATTTTAGATCACTTGTAACTGCTAAAACAATAATAGAAAATCATGTCTAAATTTCTTGGTATGTATATTTATTTATAATATAATTTATAAATAATTATGAGCTTCAGGCTGGTTGAGGACATAGACTAGCTGAATGTATCTCTAAATCCTACAAGTGAATAAAGAGATAGAAAAATTTATAAATTGGGCGCCTGGGTGGCTCAGTTGGTTAAGCGACTGCCTTCGGCTCAGGTCATGATCCTGGAGTCCCGGGATCGAGTCCCGCATCGGGCTCCCCGCTTAGCGGAGAGTCTGCTTCTCCCTCTGACTCTCCTGCCTCTCATGCTCTCTCTCTCTCACTCTCTCTCTCAAATAAATAAATAAAATCTTTAAAAAGAAAAATTTATAAATTATACATAGAGCATTAGTACATATGTAATAATAATACATGTAATACTAATGCACAATAGTACATATGGAGCTATGTATCTGAGAAGGGTCGGTGCACAATGGAATCATGTTAACTCAGGGAGGCGCATGCTAGTATTAGAATTTCAAATGGAGCCTACGGAAAATTAAACAAACCATGAAGCCTAACACCATAAATAAAACAGTACTATGGATTCTCTGTTAAATTTGTTTGACTATTTGACATGTTGTTATGTTAATATCTATATTAACAAATCTCACATAACAGCCAAATAAGCAGTAAATGCCAACAAAAACAAATGAACAAAAAAATCCAACTGTTTATGTTTCCAACAAGAATTCTGAACTTTTAACACTGTTCAAGTCACACAATCCTTAGTTATGGGTTTTGCTGACATTAATTCACCTTATTATTTTGAAGCATTTCTACATATGTTAATTTGATTTTATGAGTCCTATTTCATAATGCACTTAGACATGTCAGCCCAGGCATGTTATGCCTAATTCACACTTCATTCATTTTGATACCATTTGGCTTTCAGCCTCATGGCTGTAATAACCTATCGTGTGTAAATAAATGCCACATGATTCACACTCTTTTCTGTCTGATTGCTTAATTATCTAAATACAATGGAAAGGGACAATGTGTTGAAACTTACGATGCATTAATTTGCTACAAAACATCTGGATAATCTTATTCTTTATTAACTGGTAGTCACTGATACTTTAAAAGCCCAAGGATGAAATACTTTGATATAAAGTTTCAAAGAAGTAAACTGAGTATGAAACATTTCATATAGGAAAACTGGATATGATCAAAATCTTGGATTTAGTTAAAGGATGGCCTCATAGTTAGAATCTTATATCTGAGAATAGAAATCAGAGTTTATCTTTATGGATAAATTCAATGAATCCCAGTGTGGTTAGATAACAATAGTAACATTGAAAAGGCACTTAAAGTGTGCCAGACATGAAATATATACTTTTCCTCTCAGAGCTACATTAGTAGGTAAATATACTTACTATCCTTACATTAGAGATGATAAACTGAGACACATAACCCAGAGTCTCAAGCTGGTAAATAGCAGAATCAAGATCTATATGAATACTCAGTCTGACTAAATATCTTACTCTGAACTACTAGCCTACCGAACTGAAATGAGCAGTGAAGTAAGAAGCTATGGCGTGAAGGGGGGAAATTGGAGGGGCAGACGAGCCATGAGAGACTATGGACTCTGAGAAACAAACTGGGGGTTCTAGAAGGGAGGGGGGTAGAGGGATGGGCTAGCCTGGTGATGGGTATTAAAGAGGGCATGTACTGCATGGAGCACTGGGTGTTGTACGCAAACAATGAGTCATGGAACACTACATCAAAAACTAATGATGTGGGGCGCCTGGGTGGCTCAGTCGTTAAGTGTCTATCTTCGGCTCAGGTCATGATCCCAGGGCCCTGGGAGAGAGCCCCACATCGGGCTCCCTGCTCAGCAGAAGCCTGCTTCTCCCTCTCCCACTCCTCCTGCTTGTGTTCCCTCTCTCACTGTGTCTCTCTCTGTCAAACAAATAAAATCTTTAAAAAAAAAAAAACTAATGATGTAATGTATGGTGATTAACATAACATAATAAAAAAAAAAGAAGCTATGGTGTGGATAGGCATTTCTGCATAACCATAGATTATGTTGCTTTTGTAATCATGCTGAGAAAGTTCTTCCTCACATGAAGGTTATATGTATTTTATTTTCTTCTACAAATTTCTTTTGTTTTTTAATTGAAAATTTTATCACCTTAAATTCATTTTGGCTTAAAGTATAAGGAAGAATACGCACTTTTTTCACCAAATGCTGAAATCATTTACAAATAATTAAGTTTCCCAAGGAAGGTCTTGAAAAGACCAAGACAAATACTGAAGATTACATGATTTCAGATGATAATAAGTCTTTTGGTTTAAATTTTATAAAGCATTCAATTAATATAGCAATTAATAAGAGATGCATATGCATAATATTAGAACACAAAATTATAACTGATGTCACCACACTTGGAAACTTAGTAATTGTGTGCTGCACCACGTTTGGACATCACTGCTTTCCATTAGGTCACTAATTCAAGATGAGAGTAATTTAGATGTCTTCAGAAAGGTATTTTTAAAACATCTTCATAAAATGTGTTTCATTACACAGAATTTTTAAAAATGGAGTTGACGTTCACTGGAGAGAGTTGCTACACATGAATCAAAAATACTTTATTTAGTTGAAGTCATTATCCATCTCACTGAGGAAGAATTTTGCTTAACATTGAGCTCAGTGATTTAGATAAATGGGGGGCACTGCCTTTGAAATTGAAACACTGATGACAAAATAGTCTGTTATTTAGCCACTAAGTATAATATTAAGCTGCCTTCTAAATAAAAGCTTGCTGCCTTCCGAATAATTTTTAAAACATCATTGGATTTAACATGTCTCCAAAGAGAATGTGAATCTAGGAAATAAAGCACTATTTACTCAAATTCCTTTCAGCTCTCTGTGGCATTGGCAAACTGTTTTTTTCTTTCAGTAATCCATAATCGTGACTTGTTGAATAATATATTTTCTGTTTTAATGTCTTGAGTCACCATAGTTTATAATGTCTTAAAGGTAAGAAAACAATTTTAAAAATGTTAAATGTGAGACTGTTCTAAGAATTTTCTAAATTATTCAACAAATTAAATAATTGAAGATCCCTAGGTAGGCCACTGACATTATTACCAAATGCTGATCCTTATTTGGACTTTCAGTAATTGATTATGATTAACTGAAATTAAAGTGAAGCCAAAAATTGTGGTGATTAGAAGTATTTATGAATGTAATGTGAAGATCACTTACATACAAACCACTCTCTTCTTGTTTATGAAACCATTCTCTATACGGGGAATGTATAGTTTCTAGAAAGGGATATCATAAAATCATATGTAGGAATGTTAATAGTACTCATTTTAATTTGGTGCTTATTTTAATCATTCCCTCTGCTACTGTAAAGAAATTAATTTACAAACCAATCTCATATGATACAAAAATAGCTTCAGTTATGATATTCACCAGAAAGGCCATATATGAGGTATAAGAATAAAAATGCTTTAAGTCTATGTGGAATTACTCAAAAGTCAGTATGTGAAATAAAATAATAGTATCAAATTTTATAATTTTATATAATGTAAAAAATTATAATGATATATAGTATAATAACAACTGTTATTTCCATTCTAATTAACAAGTATTGTAAATATGCACAGAATATAACTCTTATCCTTGAGAAAATCGATATTATCCTTCCAATGAAATCTCTTATCCTTGAGAAAATCGATATTATCCTGAAAAAATTTATCAAGAAAAAATTGAATACATTTAACATTTCAAGGTTAAGATGTGCTTATTTGACATAAAGTTTGAAAATTCATTTAAAATCAAAATAATATTATAACAATTAAAATTGAATTAAAATTGAATGTAAAATTAAAATTAAAATGTAATGAGTAATTTCTAGATTCACATTTTTTAAATGCTACTAATGGCATTTGAGAACTCATTTTTTAAATGCTACTAATGGCATTTGAGAACTCTTTGCAAGTAAAGTTCGAAGAGATTATTTAATACCACAACGTGAAAACACACTACACTTCCCTTCGACATGCCTTATTTAATAATTTCTACTTCTAAAGATTTTTATTAGATTGCATATGTAAGTAAGAAATTGAACAATATATCTTTAATGTAATTTAGAAAGTTTTAAAGATATGTGACTATCTTTAATATGTTTTCAAGCCGTATTACAAAATATATTAGACAAACCTAATTGTACCAATTCCTAAATTTAATTTACTGTCAAAGACTGGGACTTACCAAGCATCATGGTTAAAGTTTGACCCCTGGAGTCCTGAGTTTATCACTTACTAGATGTTACTTAATGTTTCTTTCTTTTTTTTTTACTTCATGTTATTTAATGTTTCTTTCTTTTTTTTTACTTTATGTTATTTAATGTTTCTAATCAGTAACTGTATTATCTATTAAATGATCATAATAAACATAGTTGTCTTACAAAGCATTGGTATACACACACACACATATATATACACACACTTATCTCAGTGATAGATACAAATAAAGAGAGAAACCGATATGATATACAGTTATACATACATATATGTACAAACCATATATGTATATGTGTGTGTACACACATATGTATATGTGTGTGTACACACACACACACAGACCTCTCACTTATCTCACCTAAATAAAAATTCAATAAATCTTAGCTTAATTTAGTCTGTCAAGCCAAACAAATAAAAATTGAATGTCTACTGGGTGCCTGGGTGGCTTAGTTGGTTAAGCAACTGCCTTCGGCTCAGGTCATGATCCTGGAGTCCTGGGATCGAGTCCCGCATCGGGCTCCCTACTCGGCAGGGAGTCTGCTTCTCCCTCTGACCCTCCTCCCTCTCATGCTCTCTGTATCTCATTCTTTCTGTCTCAAATAAATAATAAATAAATAAAATCTTAAAAAAAAAATTGAATGTCTACTATGCTATCCAGCATTGTATACTTCCAGGTACAAGTAGAACATTAATATAAAGAGAGTTCATTAAATTTTGAACAATTTTAATTGCATTTACATATAAAAGTTTTTCTATTTAGAGGGAACTTAACTTATTTGTATTTCTACAGCTTAACTTATTTGTATTTCTACAGCTTGTGTCCAGAAGCGTTCCTAATAAAATGCTTTTGAGTGATTGGATGAGTGAATAATATCTCCTTGGTTTCTACCTATTGGTAGAAACTACAGTCTCAGAAAGTTCTATAGCCCTGCCAATATATACCTTACTTTTATCCTGATGAGCCCTGTTCCACCTTCTGACCTGCAGTACAGTAAGATAATTTGTATTTTATAAGCTGCTAAATTTGTGGTGACTTGTTACAACAGCAATAGAAAACTAACACAAATTCTATGAAATATATATACACACACAGACATATACATTCCCTGTGAGCTATATATTTATTTATTTATAGGATATAATATATATATCCATATATAAATAAAGAAAATCATGAATTAATTTTATTGACATTGGATGAAAAAGAAATGCGATACATTTGGCACAAAAGACTAAAAATACCAATCTTGTACAGAATAGTGAACTATAAATGCTTAATTATAATACTACATTTTAGGTGGCCTCTGAGCAGAGCTGAAAAGATGATGTTGGAGGTAGTGGTGGAAACTTCTGCATAAAAGCTATGAGATAAAGTTAAAAGAATAGGCTGATAGACCCAATGAGGAATGAATATGAAGGGGTACGTAAAATGTGTGTATATGTTAACTGGGTTTTGTCCATATATAAACATGCATAACTCCTATGAAAGAGGGAGTAACAAATTGTCAAGAAATGCTGTTCAACTCTTGCAGGTGTCTTTCTGCAGCTTTAACAATCTCATCTAATATTTCTTCCAATTAGTTCCCTTTTTCTTAAAATACACATACATTTTGAACTTTTTTTAGGGATTAATTAGACAAAGTTATTTGAAGAAGAAAAGTTATGGTTGACTAAATTACAGATATTCCAATGTAATTTAATAGACTCCTGTGTGTGCCAAAATAACTAATGTTCAGTTGCATGAATACAATTATAATAAAGAAATACAATGTCTAAATTGAGAAAGATGACAGTCGTTCTGTATTAGATGTTTCATTACCTGCTCATCTCATATCTATGACTAAAAATTACCTCAACTATATCCCTTCTGCTAATGTAAGGCTGTGCCCCCCTTCACCCCAGTACACTCCAGCTTATTGGACAGATTTAGAATCGAATCAAGTTGCCCCTCCTGGGAGTCTGGAATTGAGATCCTAGAAAACCAACTGATTTATCTACAAGAAGCTAAAGCAGTAAGGTCATGTAGACTCAAATGTGAAAGTGTCATTTGGAAACACGTGTAAAGTGATGAGACAAAAAAAAAAAGATTAAGTAGAATAGTATACGTGCTGCCGAAGCGAGCATGAGATTAAGTAGAATAAAAGACTGGAGAGAGCTGATGATCTGAAGTAGAATAAGAATAAAAAACATAAAAACAGAACAAAAGAAAAAGAATCCATGAAGTAAAAAAATTCATGTGGGATCCCAGCACCTGTATTTCCAGCTCTGGTGCCCAATATCCATTTTATCCCCTTACTGGTGATTGGCTATCAGATTACCTATTGTCTTGAAATATATTCTTGCTTCTTTGGGCCACTTGAGAGCATCTTTACTTTTTTGTCAATATATGAGTTAAATTATTATTTTTTTTAATTATTCTAATTTGGGATAAGCATCTGCCTTCTGTTCAGGTCATGATCTCAGGGTCCTGGGATCGAGTCCTGCACTGGGCTCCTTGCTTGGTGGAGAGCCTGCTTCTCCCTCTGCCTGCCATTTCCCTGGCTTGTGCTCGCTCACTCTCTCACAAATAAAATCTTTAAATAAATAAATAAATAAATAAATAAATAATAAATAAATAGCTCTAATTTGTACTGAAAGAGCTATTCCTGGAGTTTTGATCCATTTCTTGATAACACATATTAGAATTCCTATAGGAATCGGAAAAGGAAGAGAAAAGAATGAGCAGAATTCTTTTTCAGAGGATATGTTTAGTCATGCATTCTAGATTCTGAGGGTCCACTGGTAACTCTCTGCAGATAATTGCAAAATTATCAAGTGAAAGAGGGAAAACAAGAATTGCATATACTATTGTCTGGAATCTTCTCAGATATAAATTTTGGGTCAAAATAAGGTAAAATTTTGAACCAAATGAAAGAAAGAATGAACTGCCTTGGAGGATGATATGGTTCCTCTTAGTAGTAGTTTCTGAGAATGTCTGAAAAAATACTCAGAGGAGGATTTAGAGGCCAATAAAATAAGAGATGAATGACTGAATTTCTTTCCAACTCTCAGATTTTATTATCCAATTATTTTATGTTAGTCATCAATCATATAATTTCTTTTATAACACAATATACTACAAACTGCTTATAGTATATTAATACATAATAATCATTTTAAATAAGACATATTAAAATATCCAAGAAAATAAAATATTTAAAATGTTAAAGCACATATTATATAAGAAAGACTGGTAGCACAGTTCAATAAATAAGCAATATAAACACACACAGGCAAACATATTCTCTTGGATGTACAACATAGACAAGTATATTTTAAAAGTAGGAGAAGAGACCAGCAAAAGAGATCTGTATTCCCTGAATCAAGGAAGAATCTCTACTTAGGTTTCTACTCTATAGTAGCTAATGACAACCAGTCAGACAAATATTTTTGTCCAGAAATAAATTTTTAATGCAATAGGCATAGATATGAATAAAAAATACAGAATAAAGTATGGAAAAACATGTGGATCTCATTTGTACTGCAAAGCTTATTTTAAGGTGTTATATAGGCAACTGGAGTGCCATATTAAAAGGAATATTATTTATTTTATACTACAAATAAATATTAATATTTATATATTATTAATGAGTGATCTGACTCAACTCAAGCTCAAGGTGGCCCACTAACTACACAGAGACCAAACCCTGCTCATAACAGGCAAAGAGAGACAGTTCTCTCTCTCCCTCTGCCTCAGCCCCTCTCCACATCTCTCTCTCTCTCTAAATAAAGAAATAAGTAAATAAATACCATTTATATATTTATTTATATATATTTATATATATATATATCAGTTATACATGTATGCATGTACAACTCAAAACATTTTAAACAACCTTGACTGATATTTTTATTAAACTAATGCAAGATAGATCTGCAAAATAACTATATATTCAGATTGAATTGGCTAATATTTATATATTTAACATTTAATCTGTTTAATATTTTGCAGTAAAAAATTTATAGGTTGCAAAGGCAGGTTCTCTTTAGGAAATACAGATTTATCATGTTGATGGAACAAAATGTCTCCATCCAAATGGAACCCCAGACTTCCTGGGAAGATGGTGGAGTAGGAAGAGCTAGGCTCACCTCATCCCACAGATACAACTAGATAACACTCACATCAGTGTAAATAACCCAGAAAACAACCCGAAGACTGGCAGAACAGACCCTCCACAGCAAAATGTAGAGTAGAGTTCACATCAAAGAGGGTAGGAAGAGTGGAGATGTGGTGGTTGGGAGCTAAATGGACCCGAGGGACTGTCCACAGGAGGGAGAAATCCTGGAGGTGTGGAGAGGGGAGAGAAATAGAATCTCACACCAAATACCCCGGGCATGTTAAACCCACATGGGAAAGATGAATCTCCCTAACATTTGGTGTGGGAAACCAGAAGTGCCTAATTTCACAAATTTTTACAATCAGTGGGGCTTACCACCTAGGACTTTAAAAATCAGTGGCCTCAGCTCTGGGATAGCCTGGAGGCTGACAAGAAGCTGAGTCCCTGTTAAAGAGGCAGGCCCACTGTTATTCAGCATAGAAGCAGTGCTTTGAAAAACACCAGGGGTATATGAGAAGGAAATTTATTTACTAATCTCAGAGCCAGGGCTTGGAGGGGCATGGATTATTCGGAGACTTCTCCAGGAATAAAGGAGCTGGCAGGTGCTATTTCCCTCCCCACACCTCAGCCTAGACACATGCACACCTGTGGGAACCAGAACAGTGCCAACACTCTCCACCTATCTTACTAACAGCATACCCCACCCTGTGCTCTTCTAAGGATCCTACCCCTACACCTGCAGCAGTTTCTAAGGCAGCTCTAAGCTCCTCCCAGAGCAGATCTGTGTGACTCTTGCTAAAATTGTGCTCCCTGCCACTATGCTCTCCTGTAGACCTGTCTCTCCAATATACCCTTGGCCAGAGCCATCCAAAGCAGTGCTACAAGCCTACAGTAAGAAAGCAGCCCCAGTAAGGGCCAGCACCACTAAAAAGTGACTCCTGCAGCAGAGAGAGGGGAAGATAACCACACAAACCAGTCCAACTGGGGCCCAAGCAGTGGGCTAGAGGTAGACATCAAGTCTGACTGCACAGCCCACATAGCAATAAATGTTTCTCAGGAGACAACACAGGGAAAGCACCCTGCAGTTTCGTACTACTGTATCTCTGGCAAATGAGTGATCTGACTCAACTCAAGCTCAAGGTGGCCCACTAACTACACAGAGGCCAAGCCCTGCTCATAACAGGCAAAGAGAGACATTGCAGCTGACTCTACTGAATGCAAATATGGCTCAATCACAACAGTAGCATATACACAACACACACAGTAGACACCCTTGAAGAACCAGGTTCTGGTGAATAGAGGACATTGTACTTCATGGCACTAGGACATCTTCTTCATAAGGCCACTACTTTTAAGAGCAGGAAATATATCTGGCTTTCCTATCACATAGAAACAGATACAGAGAGTTAGACAAAATGAGGAGACAGAGGAATATGTCCCAAAGGAAAGAATAAGACAAAATGACAGCAAGAGATGTAAATGAAATGGAGATAAGTAATATGCCTGATAGAGAATTTAAAGTAATGGTCATAAAGATACTCACTGGACTTGAGAAAACCATGGAGGGCCTCAGTGAGACCCTCAACATTGAGACAGAAAACATAAAAAAGAACCAACCAGAGATGAAGCATTCAATAATTGAAAATAAAAATACACTAGATGGAATAAATAGTCAACTAGAGGAAGCAGGTGGATTTAACAGACATATTCAGAACATTCTATCATAAAAGAGCAGAATACACATTCTTTTCAAGTACACATGGAACATTCTGTAGAATAGATTGCATATTAGCCTATCAGACAAGCCTCAACAAATTCAGAAAGATTGATGTCATACCATGCATCTCTTCTGACCACAATGCTATAAAACTAGAAATCAACCACAAGAAAAAATCTGGAAAGACCACAAATATATGGAAGTAAAATCATATGCTACTAAACAATGAATGGGTCAACCAAGAAATCAAAGAGGAAATTAAAAAAATACATGAAAACAAACAAACAAAAAAATGAACACACAATGGTTCAAAATCTTTGGAATGCAGCCAAAGTTGTTCTAAGAGGAAGTTTATAGCAATACAGGCCTACCTCAAGAACATAAATTTCAAATAAACAACCTAAACTTACATGTAAAGGAGTTAGAAAAAGAACAAGCAAAACCTAAAATCAGTATAAGGAAATAAATGATAAAGATCAGAGCAGAAATAAATGAAAGAGAAACTAATAAACAAAAAACAAAACAAAACAAAAAAGTCCAATAGAAAAAAATCAATGAAATCAGGAGTTGGTTCTTTGAAAATATCACAAAAATTGATAAACTTTTAGCCAGATTCATTAAAAAGAGAAAGAAGACTCAAATGAACAAAATGAGAAGTAAAAGAGAAGTCATAACCAACATCACAAAAATACAAAGTATGTCAAGAAATTTTATGAAAAATTACACGACAACAAACTGGATAATCTAGAAGAAATGGATACATTCCTAGAAACATATAACATCCCAAAACTGAATCATGAAGAAATAGAAAAAATCTGAACAGACCAATTACCGGTGATGAAATTAAATCAGTTATCAAAAACTCCCAACAAAAAAAGTCCAGGACCAAATGATTCCACAGGCAAAATTCAACCAAACATTTAAAGAAGCAGTAATACTTATTCTTCTCCATTCCAAAAATATAAAAGAAAAAAGAAAGCTTCCAAATTCATTCCATGAGGCCAGCATTACCCTGATACCAAAATGAGAAAAAGACACTACCAAAAAAAAAAAAAGAGAGAGAGAGAGAGAAAACTGCAGGCCAAAACTGCAGAAAACTGCAGGCCAGTATCTCTGATGATCTCTGATGCAAAAATCCTCAATAAAATATTAGCAAACTGAATCCAACAATTCATTAAAAAAATCTTTCACCATGATCAAATGGGATTTATGCCTGGGATGCAAGGGTGGTTCTATATTCACAAATCAATCAATGTGACACATCACATCAACAAGAGAAAGGACACAAACCACATGATCATGTCAGTAAATGCAGAAAAAGCATTTAACAAAGTACAACATCCATTCATAAAAACCTTCACAAAGTCAGTTTAGAGGGAATATACCTCAACATAATAAAGGCCATATTTGAAAAATGCACAGGGAACATCATACTCAATGGTTAAAAAAGGAGAGCTCTTCCCCTAAGATTAGGAACAAGAAAATGATGTCCACTCCCACCACTTTTATTCAACACAGTACTGGAAGTCCTAGCCATGGCAATCAGACAATAAAAAGAAATAAATGGTATTCAAATTGGTACGAAAGAAGTAAAACTTTCACTATTCACAGATGACATAATACTCTATATAGCAAAAGACTTCACCAAAAAGCTACTAGAACTAATAAATAAATTCAGTAAGGTCGCAGGATACAAAACCAATATACAGAATCTACTGCATTTCTATAAACTAATAATGAAGTAGCAGAAAGAGATATGAAGGAAATAATCCCACTTACAATTGCACCAAAAATAATAATTTTTTTAGGAATAAATTTAGCCAAGGAGGTGAAAGACCTACATTCTGAAAACTATAAAACACTGATAAAAGAAATGGAAGATGACACAAACAAATGGAAAGATATTCCATGCTCATGGCTAGAAAGAAAAATATATTGTTAAAAGGTCCATACTACACAATGCAATCTACAGATTTAGTGCAATCCCTATTGAAATCTCAGTAGCATTTTTCACAGAACAAGAACGAATTATCCTACAATTTGTATGGAACTACAAAAGACCCTAAACAGCAAAAGAAATCTTGGAAAAGAACAAAACAGGAAGTAACCCAATCCCAAATTTCATGTTAAACTACAGAACTGTAGTAATCAAAACAGTATGGTACTGGCACAAAAACAGACACATAGATCAATACAACAGAATAGAAAGCCCAGAAATAAATTCACAATTACATGGTCAATTAATCTTTGACAAAGGAGGCAACAGTATGCAAAGAGAAAAAAAAAAATAGTCTCTTTAACTGGTGTTGGGAAAACTGGACAGCAACATGCAGAAGAATGAAACTGGACCATTTTCTTACACCATACACAAAAATAAACTCAAAATGGATTAAAGACCTCAATGTGAGACGGGAAACCATTAAAATCCTAGAAGAGAGCACAGGCAGTAATTTCTCTGACATTGGCCATAACATTTTTCTAGCTAAATCTCCTGAAGCAAGGGAAACAAAAACAAAAATAAGCTACTGGGATTTCATCAAAATAAAAAGCTCCTGCACAGCAAAGGAAATAAACAACAAAACCAAAAGATAATCTACTGAATGGGAGAAGATATTTGCAAATGACATATCCAATAAAGGGTTGGTATGCAAAATATATAAAGAACTTCTACAACTCAAAACCAAAACAGCAAATAATCCAATTAAAAAATGGGCATAAGGCATGAAAAGACATTTCTCCCAAGAAGACATACAGATGGTCAACAGACACATGAAGATAATCAATATCACTCCTCATTAGGAAAATGCAAATCAAAACCACAATGAGATATCACCTCACACCTGTCAGAATGGCTCACATCAAAAACACACAAAAAAACTACAAGTGTTGCCAAAGATGTGGAGAAGAAGAAATCTTCATACACTTTGGTGGAAATGCAAACTGATGAGGCTATAGTGGAAAAAAGCATGCAGCTTCCTCAAAAAATTAAAAATAGAACTACAGTATGATTCCAGTAATTCTACTATTGGGTATTTATCCAAAGAATATGGAAAACACCAATTCAAAAAGATACATGTAACCCGGTGTTTATTGCAGTATTATTTACAATAGCCAAATTATGGAAGTAGCCCAAATGTCCATCAATAGATGAATGGATAAAGACAAAGTTGTATATAGGCATAATGGAATATTACTTGGCCATAAAAAATAATGGAATTTTGCCATTTGCAACAACAAAGATGGATCTAAAGAGTACAATGCTGGGGCGCCTGGGTGGCTCAGTCGTTAAGCGTCTGCCTTCGGCTCAGGTCATGATCCCAGGGTCCTGGGATTGAGCCCCGCATCGGGCTTCCTGCTCAGCGGGAAGCCTGCTTCTCCCTCTCCCACTCCCTCTGCTTGTGTTCCCTCTCTCACTGTGTCTCTCTGTCAAATAAATAAAATCTTTAAAAAAAAAAAATAAAATAAAGAATACAATGCTAAGTGAAATAAGTCAGAGAAAAACAAATACCATATAATTTCACTCACATATGGTATTTAATAAACAAACCAAATGAAGAAAGAAAAAAAAAAGGACAAACCAAAAAAACAGACTCTGAAATATAAAGAACAAACTGATGGTTACCAGAGGGGAGGTGAGTAGGACAATAGGTGAAATAGGTACAGGGAATTAAGAGCACATTTACCATGATTAACATACTACATCTGAACTATAACACTCTTTGTTAACTATACTAGAATTAAAATAGAAAAAGAGAGAAAGAGAGGGAGGAAGGAAGGAAGGGAGGAAGGGAGGAAGGAAGGGAGAGAAAGAGGAAGGCAGGCAGTCAAGCAGGAAGGAAGAAGAATAAATTATACAAAACGACTCATTTAGAATTCATTAAATATAAAAAGAAAAGTTGTAAAGATACAAAGGGTAAATACAATACAGTTATGATAAATTGTCACCTGTAAACTCATTTTTATTAAAATAAATAGCATATTTATTATTATTCAGCTTAAGCATTTCTCAGCAAATAAAGAACTCCTTTTGAATTTTCACCTTTGTTAAATATGCAGATGGTTATTAGTGTGAAGATGGACAGAGAGATGATATAGACAGATACAGAGATGATAGATAAATACATGTTTTATGAAACTCTTCACAGATAAACCTTACTGATTATTTTTACTTTTGCATTCTATGTTTGCAAAGAAGTTTTTCTCTTTGAAAAAGTTTCCATTTTTAAAATTTTACTGAAAGGAGGAGCTGGTTTCAATAAATCAAACTTCTTTGGGGCTAAAACATACAAAAGATAAATCTTCTTTTCATAGGATTCATTCTTGTGTTAAATACATAGAACCCCATGTTTTAATCCATATATCCGATCTTTTCAAATTAAACTATCCTTCTTCAGTGAAACTAATGAAAAGTAATTTAAACATATTGAACCATCTGAGGCTTTATTAGTTTTCTAAGTTGAATTACATTAAAATAAATATTCTTTCTTGCCTAAATTATTTCGATCTCTCCCAGCTGATATTAGTGATATGATATTGAAATTTCAATATTATTTTTTGAGAAATAAAATTGTTGATTTGTACAAAATCCATCTTATAAATCTTGCAGTTGGTATATTACCCAGTGTGTTCATTATATATTTATGTGAATACATCATGTTGCCTAAATATACATGCACATATATGTATAAATATGTATATATCTACATGAGTGTATTTTCATTATTTGCATCCACCACATTGTTTCTTTCCACTCTCTCAGTAATGCATATTTAAGTTGCCTCCAACTCTGCACCCTCTGCACCACCATGAACAATGTTATAAAAATCATCCTTACACATGTCTACTTCGGGACATTTGTAAAAATTCCCTGGGATATTCAGCCAAAAGTGGAATATCTCTACACAGATTTCTCTCCAAATTGTCGCACTAGTTAACATTCCCATCAGGTATGAAAGAGCATTCCTGTATCTTCACATACCAACCAACACTTGGAACCATCTAGACTCTCATTCTTTTTTTCAGTCTAATATGTGTAATATGTGTAATGACTTGTTTGACGTTTATTTTTTCTGGCTATCAATTGTATTCATTTCCTGGGGCTTCTATAACAACCACAAACCGGGAGGCTTAAAAAAATGTACTTCTGGGAAAATTCAGTCTCTCACAGTTCTTGGAGGCTAAAAGTACAAATTCAAGGTGTTGGCAGGGCCACACTCCCTCTGAATTCTCTAGTAGAGAATCTCTCCTTGCCTCTTCAGTTTCTAGTAGCTTGAGCATTCCTTACTTTGTGGCTGCATAGCTCCAATCTCTGCCTCCTGACATGGCCTTCTCCTTTGGTGTGTCTTCTCTTCTCTTCTAAGGATGCTTCTCGTTGAATTTAGGGGCCATCCAGAAAATCCAAGATAATCCCCTCTCTAGATCCTTAATTTAATTACATTTGCAGGGGCACTGGGTGGCTCAGTTGGTTAAGCATCTGCCTTCAGCTCAGGTCATCCCAGGGTACTGGGATCGAGCCCCACAGCAGGGAGCCTGCTTCTCCTTCTCCTACTCCCCCTGCTTGTGCTCTCTCTCTCTCTGTCAAATAAATAAATAAAATCCTTAAAACAAAATTAAAAAATAATTACATTTGCAAAGACTTTTTTTTTTTTTTCTAATAAGATCATATTCACAGGTTCCAGGTGTTAGGACATAGAAATATCTTTTGGAGGTCCATTATTCATCCCACTACAGCAATGGTTTATAGGTTCATCTTGTCAGCATTGTTAGGTTTTGCTCTTATAAATTTCCTACTCATTTCATGTATAATTTTTCTTTTATAATTGTTCTTTTTCTTGCTGATTTTTAACAGTTCTTGTCTATTCTAGACATTAATTATTTGTTGATTTTAGACACTGAAAATATCTCCTCACATTTATTTATCACTTTAGTCCTTGAC
This sequence comes from Mirounga leonina, assembly GCF_011800145.1. Taxonomy (NCBI): domain Eukaryota; kingdom Metazoa; phylum Chordata; class Mammalia; order Carnivora; family Phocidae; genus Mirounga; species Mirounga leonina. The sequence goes on from NW_023270431.1 coordinate 17,179,903, forward strand.
ATTCTTCAGTAAAATAAATATATTTTTTAAAACCTTAGTTTTGAGGTATTGCTTCTTAAGGTCAAAGATTAAAACTTGAGTGATACCCACTCTTCAAGTATTCAGGATGCTGCTAAACAACAGATAATCCCCTTTAAGGGAAAAGATGTTATATTGAATGACAACACAAATCTATACTAAATTTTTTTTATATACTAAATTTTTATATACTACAACAAATAATCAGTAAAACAATCAGCAAGACATTTTTGGAGAATTTTCCAATATTTTCCTTAACATTACACCAAAATGGCCACAGGTACGTGAGATCATTCTGTTTCTAATATATCTATACAGACTGTAAATATAGTGAAAAGAATGTTTCACTGATATCCCTTTTCATTGACATTACCAGTTGCCCTTCTAAAACATACAGACTATGGTGCTAGATGATAAATATTAGATAATGGCATTTTGCATTTTTGCTTAGATGTTTAAATGGGAAAAATTAAATATTTCCCTTTTACCTGGGGACTCACATATAATATAATTTAATTTAATATTTGATAATGCCACATAGTTTTTATAAAACATATTTTCATAAAACTAAAATACGATGTTTGACAATTAGAGAAAGTTTTAACAACATTTGGTTTAGGGACGGTATGAACCAGGATTACTTTTCTCAATTGTAACAGGTACTAGAATAAGTTGAAATCTGATAAAGTGTAAAGAAGTTTTTATTAAGAACTTTTTTTTTAAAGATTTTATTTATTTATTTGAGAAAGAGAGTGGGAGAGAGAGAGAGAGAGCACAAGAGGGGGGAGCGGGAGAGGGAGAAGCAGACACCCTGCTGAGCAGGGAGCCCGATGCGGGACTCGATCCCGGGACTCCAGGATCATGACCTGAGCCGAAGGCAGTCGCTTAACCAACTGAGCCACCCAGGCGCCCCTATTAAGAACTTTTTAAATTAAAGTTTTACTATTTTAAGTATCACCTAAACTACAACTTAGAAAGTACACTTCTTTAAAGTCATTAGATTTATATTATGTGTTAGCAAAATATTCACAGTAGCTCATCAAATAGTTTCTGCCATAAATTTTAAAAGGCTATTTCATATTGCAGTTAGCAGAGCATATGTCTCAGTGATAATGAATTTACAGTGTAATGTGTGAAGTGGACACTGAAAAGTAATTTAAGGGTTTAGAGTGATTTAAAAGTCATTTCCCTTTATTAGTTTGTAAGATAGAAGTAATTTATTTTATATTTAGGGCATTTCTTTTATTTTATATGTCATATGTGTTCATCCCCTTAATGTGGAAAGCTGGTAATTGTCATTTTGATCTATGGCCTTTACAGGCAATTTTACTGAAAATAAAATAGCCATTGCTAATAATAGCTTTATTGCCATTAACATATTTCATATCATGCTATAATGCAGTTGAAAAATTACATTAGAATGATATATATTCATTTTAATGAATTTAGAGTACATTGTTTTTTTTAAAGGTAGTTTATTTTAAAACATACTTTCACTCTATGATTCTAAATTAAAAGCTTACTTAAGTTTAATTTAGTAGTAGAAAGAGTAAAGCAAAGAAATGAAGTTTGCTTGAAACATATAAAAATTTTTCTACTTGAATTAAGTTGTTTTTCTAAACTAGATTTATTTATAAGGCCAAGATTTACCATGGCATTGTAAATAAGTTTGATTTTTGACCTGGTATCCAGTTGGAATTTTTTTATATAATAAACATTTTTAGACATGTTGGTTATACCTGGAACCAAAATAACTCATTTTGGAGCTGAAATACTTAAAGACTTTTCCAGTTCTCTTTTCTAATCTGTCAAAGTCAAATGTTGAATATTGTTCACAAGACTTTGTTTTAAATGACATACAAATGTTTAAAATGTTCACCTCTATTGTGGCCTCCATCTTCTATTTTCAGACCTATATGACTCCATTTGTTATTTACGTTCACGCTGGAGGATTAAACTCAGAAATAAACATATAAATGTAATCTCAAAAATGCACAAACGTATTTCAAGAAGAAATTCTGGAAAGTTTTTCAGGAGACTTCTCTGACAATTAAGTTTATCAACAGGCTTCCAATTGTTCCTTTTGCAGAATATGCATTTATAATCTTTTTGGGGTACACTAGGTTAAATTATGATTTCGTCTACCTCAAAGTCAAGTTAGGGTTCTTAACATCTTCTTCCCTACTCATAAAGAAGATTTCAAGTATACTATAAACAAATTTCTCCCTGCCACGAATTGTCCCATTCCTGTTTCTACATACTCCTTTACACATTCGAGCAACTAACAACTTTTGCCAAACTGTACCCTCTATCCTTCAATGCAAACTCAGATGAGCATTCTTTGGTTTTTATTCACTTATTTCATAGTAGTTTTGTGCTTCTAGGTCCAACTCTTTTGATTAGACCCTCTTGATGGGATTTGGTTACTGTTTAATCCCAGGAAAGTTAGATTTCATTGTCTGGGATCTAAGGGTATCTGCATCCCTCTAATAAACCAAGCCAGATCACCTGAAAAATACAGGGTTGGAACTTAGCAGTTTTTCAGTGATTTTAGACTCATTGTTATCATGGTGGGTAAATCAGCAGTTAGAAATTCTGAAATTGGGTATGTTTATAAATGGTTCACTATTTTGATGGTAAATCAAGTCACACTAATGAAGTCAAATGTAGGAGAGTGTTGTTATTCTTGGTATTAAGGATTATCATGATGGAAAAAACAAAAAATCAATTCTAGGTACTAGCAATTTTGGAAGTTCTGAATAAAAACTTCAAATTCATAAGAAAAGTGATAAGTTGTAATTTGAAGTATAAATAATGTTTTTATTTAAACATATTTAAAACCCATATTAAGGAATGATTTAAATGAGACTGGTCAGAGAATTTGGCAGACAGACCTGATAGATCTTTACATCCTAGGGCTACTCAAAGACATATGAACAAAAGCTATTCTCAGATTGTTAATTACATATCTGAAGAAGACAAATACAGAAATTAAAAGTTTCATAGTATTTTGGCAGATTAATTTATGTCTGTTAATTGCAAGTATAAAAAATAATTGGGCTTGTAAAAAAATTTTTTTAAATACAGTGTTGACTAAGAAATGATTTTGCAATGTCTTAAGAAACAGGGTTAATAATTATATAACTGCAGCATCAATCTCTCAAAACAAAAATATCCCACATTTGTTTATAAAACCCTTTTAGTAACTTATATAATGGTAATAATACCAGTGTTAATCTATAAAAAATAAAATAATAACAAACAATTGCTGGATTATACCTCTGAAAATGCAAGAAGTCAAGTGTAATTAGCTGCCTATAAAATTTTGCACTTTTTGGCTTATATTCAGAGCTGTTAAGTCCAAATCACTTACACAAATATACCATTACAATAGAAAACACATTTCCTGGCTTGCAGATATTATTTCATAGAAAATATTTTGAAAAACCAATTCCATAGGCACATCTATTTGCCAAAAGCAATGCCATAATATAACATAAAGCCTCACAACGTAATGATTTCATTCAAACATATTCATCTAGCAGCATTTACTGAGAGAAATAATAAGTGGAAATATTAGCATATTATTTTGGAACCTGAATATTACTTAGAAATATGCTTTTGATCTCAACTGAATGTCAGGGAAAAAAGCCTTAGTTTCAGGAAAATAAAATATCTAAGCTAATACAATATTAATTAATTGAGAAATAATTTCATTTTAAAGTAAAATTCACAATGAAATGTCTATATACCTTAATCTAATATATACTTAATACATACATACATGTAATCTTTTGGTATTTTCACTTACACAAGATTTATCATGAAGGAAAATAGTAACTGTATATAAATCCATAGTCAAAATGTTTATAATTGAATCATCACATTACCAACTAGTGACAGTTGAGTACGCGAAAAATATTTCTGAATATGATTCTTTTCAAAGGTCTGAATTCCTTCTAAGTTCAGGAATGTCTCAGAAGCAAGAATCACACTGACAGAGAAAGACAGAAATAGAGAAAGAGAAAAAGAGAGGAAGAGAGAGGGAGAAAGAGAGAAAGACAGGGAAAGTGAGAGAGAACATTAATACTTCTTTATTATTTTTTCTGTCTGTCCTACAACTAGGGTTCCTCTAGTATTGTATTATAAATTACTAACAGTTACACTCAAACTGCATTAGTTTGATGACTATAAAATAGTGTTTATCAAGAAAAAAACCATCGGGGCGCCTGGGTGGCTCAGTTGGTTAAGCGACTGCCTTCGGCTCAGGTTATGATCCTGGAGTCCTGGGATCGAGTCCCACATCGGGCTCCCTGCTCAGCAGGGAGTCTGCTTCTCCCTCTGACCCCCCTCCCTCTCATGCTCTCTGTCTCTCATTCTCTCTCTCGCGCAAATACATAAAATCTTAAAAAAAAAAAAAGAAAAAAAGAAAAAAACCATCAAAGCAGTCATTGGTGTTAAATACATGTACTTTAAATATAAAAATCATTGGATGAAAATACAATAAAAAAAGATGGCATACAAACAATAAGCCTAAGAAGGCTACAGTGGCAATAACAGCATAATATAAATAAACTTCAAGATGTAGAGTATTACCAGAGGTAAATTTAATACTTCATAATAATAAAAGAATACATTTGTCTGGAAGACTAGCAATCATAAATGTGTATGCACCAAATAATAGAGCTTCCAAAAACATGAACAAATTAAAAGTATTTAAAAGGGGGGCGCCTGGGTGGCTCAGTCATTAAGCATCTGCCTTCGACTCAGGTCATGATCCCAGAGTCCTGGGATCGAGCCCCGCATCGGGCTCCCTGCTCCGCGGGAGGTCTGCTTCTCCCTCTCCCACTTCCCCTGCTTGTGTTCCCTCTCTCGCTGTGTCTCTCTCTGTCAAATGAATAAATAAAATCTTAAAAAAAAAAAAAAGTATTTAAAAGGGGCACCTGGGTGGCTTAGTAGGTAGGCTAAGCGTCTGCCTTCAGCTCAGGTCATGATCCCGGGATACTGAGATTGAGCCCCGCATCGGGCTCCCTGCTCAGCAGAGAGTCTGCTTCTCTCTCTCCCTCTGACCCTCCCCCCAGTTTTTGCTTTCTCTCTCTTTCTGATGAATAAATAAAATTAAAAAAAAAAATAAAAGTATTTAAGAAAAAATAAGCAAATTCAAAATAGAGGCACTCCTCTCTCAGTAAGAAAAAAAGGGGGAGGGATAGGAGTAAAGATAAAAAAGATGAACAACCACTTTGATCTAATTTACATTTATAGGCTAATACAGTCAGCCATTGTAGAATCCACACTTTTCAACTGCATACATTATTCATTCACCAAGATAGATTTCACCTGGGGCCATAAAACAAATATCAAAATTTGAAATATTCTCTTACCATCAGGAATTAAATTAGGAAAAAAAATTCCAAATATTTGGAAATCAAACAACCTATTTCTAAATTAGTTAAATAAGAAATTAAGAGAAAAAAAGAAAATTAGACCACATTTGAAAAAAATAATGAAATTAATATTATACTATATCTTAACTAAGTGCAATTTAAATAAAAATTCTAAAAATAATGAAAATATATCATGTACATAAGGAAAGACAAATCTTGTATTTGCCTTGGATATTATGTGTGCCCTATCTTCTTATTAGTTTAACTGCCAAGGCCTCAAACTTTCAAGGCCTCAAACTTTCATCCTTTATTTTTCCATGGATAGAAATAAAAAATCTTGAAAAAAATCAATTTCTTTGTTGTTCTTTTTTTTTTTATTTGCTTTTTTTTTTCTTTGTTGTTCTTTCTAGTGCAAGTTGAGGGAAATATTTATACAATTTAAGTTGGCCCCTCTTGTCATAATGTAAGGAATCATCTATAAGAATAAGCCACCCCAAAATCTCAGTGGCTGACAGCAACAAATAGTACTTTTGTATGTTGCATATCAGTTGCCGCAGACTGGCTACTCTGTTCCACAGGTCTTCTTATTCTAGGGTCCAATCCAAGAAAAACTCCTTTTTAGGACATACCACTGTTGGGGCATTAAGAAAACAGCAGGATCTGCTAAAACCACAGAATGCCTCTTGAAATATTTGCTTGGGGTTGGCAAACTATCACTTCTGCTCATAATCCTTGTCTTCCACTCTATCTTGACCCACACGGAGATCTCCAATTTGAGTGTCAGAGAAAGAGGTGTTTTTACAGGTTAAGGTTAATAAGATATGCCGATATCCACTACAGCTGGCAAATATTTTTTTCAACATGGAGTCATTCACCAAGATCCTTCACATAGCAAACCTTCTCTATGACAACTCCAGTAAAATTATAGTAAAATTATAGCACTTTAAAATGTACAACTATATTTTCTATACTCAATAGAAGAATAAAATCACTTGTGAACACTTTGCCAGCTCTACTTCCATTTCTGGGAAACTGGTGATGGGTGTTACTATGATAACAAATGAGCTAGAAATCAGTCCTACAATTACCAAAACTGGAAAGCAAGCTTTATAATACACTGATGCTACAACAATCTGCTTTTGATATGTAATTTTGGTTTACGAAAAATACAAGGACAAAACAAGCTGTGTAAACAGATGTCTATGTATTATGGAAATGGCTTTCAAACTAAACCAGTGCCAGATAATCAGTGCCCTTTTCCTGTCTTGCAGTGGATATAAACAATCTGAAATCCTAATCTCTCTGTGGATGTAGTAGTCTTCTCTTTAGCTTAACCACTACTTATTTTGATCTCAGTCTTTCATTACTGTTCAGGAACAACTAACAAAATGCTGAATTATTCTTTCAAAACAAAGCACACCAGCAAAAAGAAACAGAGCTTCTTGTAGTACTTGATATAGGAATACCATAATCTTAGGCAAATTATGGTCAACATCAAGGAATATTCAAATTCTCGACGTGAGAATAATTTTTATTTTCATCCATGACTTTATTACAGTTCTTGTATTAGTCCAGTTTGTTTTGAGTAAGCAGTTACCATATGCCACTGTGCTAGATATAAACATTAGAAGTTGATTATCTGGCCCTTAAGAAACTCCAAATCTACTGAGAGTAAATGAACATGTAAAAATAATTCTAATATAATACATGTAATGTTCAAATTATGAAGTGATAAAGTGAGAGAAAGGAGAAAGTAAATTTAACTTATGGATTATTTCATGAATATGTGCCATGATAGTCCAGAAAATTCGGGCCACTCAAGTTCTTTTTAATTAGTTATAATTAACTAAATATGGTAGCATAAGCATTCAGTCTTAGAAGAATCTTAAGACATTCTCTAGTTCAACATACTTTTTAAAAAATTTATTTATTTTTAGAGAGAGAGAAAGTGCATGTGTGTATATGGGCCAGGAGGAAGAGGGGAGAAGGAGACCTGGAGGGAGAGGAGAGAGAGAATCTTAAGCAGGCTGCATGCCCTGGAGAGCCAGAGGAGGCAGGGCTCCATCTCAGGACGCTGAGATCATGACCTGAGCTGAAATCAAGAGTCAGACCCTCACCTGACTGAACCACCCAGACGCCCCTACATACTTTTACAAAAGAGAAGCATGAGGTCAAGATTCAGTTACTGACTGATCCAGAATGGGAACCCAAGCTGCCTGATTCTGAGTATATATTTGTTTCTATGTCTCCATTTTGTTATTTCTTACGACATTGTTAACTTTTTGCTTCTTTTCAGTTTTCCTTGCTTCTGATAGTGAAATAGGAACTACAGTATAGATCTTATACATGTTAGATACAGACTTTTTTTGTGTTTCTATATTGTCCAGTTTTTGCTCAAATATGCTAAAATATAACACAATTAGGAATATTAAACTTTCAGTATATAAAGAAACCATAACCAGATAGAAAGGTTTTTTTTGGTTTGAAAACAGTTTGTAAACAAAATCTATCCTCACATTCTACCTCCTAAAGGATTCACTGTTTGCTTAACAATCAAGTTGCTAATAGTCCTCCAGAAAAGTGCATTTGGCACTTCACTTTTTTTTAATGGTCCTGTTTGTTTGTTTGTTTGTTTTTAATTGGTAAAGCTTTGATCTGGCCAGTTCCAAATCTAACTTATGCTATAGAATTATTTCAGTGTTATTTAAACATGTTGGAGTAAATGAAGAAAAGTTCATTGAATAATTAACCAACTATTCAATACCTGGAAGTAAACCTCAATAAAAGAAAGAGCTAGTTTATCGTCTTTTAAAGAAGAGAAACAAAAAGAAAAGAAATAAAAAGAAAATTTCAGCAGTAACAGAAAATTACAGCATTGTATTTTGTGTCAAGTAAACTAAATGACTGGTTAAAAAGAGGAATAGCTCTCCAAAATACCATGCTACATATTTTTCAGTATTTTATATTAAAAACTTAGAAACATTTCACTTATGTGTGTATATACCAGAACTTACTCTTTAATAATATTTTTATTAATAAAATTTTTATTAATAATATTTTTATTTTTAATATTTTTATTAGTTAATGCATGTAATTTTTAAAAATTACAGGGGCACCCGACTGGCTCAGTCAGTGGAGCATGCGACTCTTAATCTTGGGGTTGTGAGTTTGAGCCCCACGTTGGGTATGGAGGTTGCTTAAAAATAAAAACTTTTTTTTTTTTAAAGATTTTATTTATTTTTTTGACAGAGAGAGGCATAGCGAGAGCAGGAACACAAGCAGGGGGAGTGGGAGAGGGAGAAGCAGGCTTCCCGCAGAGCAGGGAGCCCAATGTGGGACTCGATCCCAGGACCCTGGGATCATGACCTGAGCCGAAGGCAGATGCTTAACAACTGAGCCACCCAGGTGCCCTAAAAATAAAAACTTTAAAAAAAAATTGCAGAGCACCTACAATCAGCATTGTGCAAGATCTCTATTTACAAAGCATGTCTGCTCTTTCTCATCATTAACCTAGTACATAACAAGAACTGTCTATTTACCAACAACATTCTAAATTTATACTTTCCATGAGCTATTCCACCATTCTATTAGATGAAGTAAGTGAATTTCTACCTCTTTTAATCTCTACAAATTATCCTATCTACAATGATCTCTAGTTTTCTCCATTATACTAGAATTATTATGATAGGTAGGGAAATATTCTGCAAAATGTACTGTTGTGTTTTTCTTTACTACAATTCCTATAAGCAGCCTCCTCTCTTTCCATATTTTCTAACAGGGTCCTATTGCTATTCTGGGTGGGAGAATTTTTCTCTTTCTGTGGTCCACACTTCAGGATTTTTAGAATCCTTACCCTCGCTCATTAAATGCCAATAAAAGACCTAGTCATTTTGGAAACCAAAGCCACTTCACACATATTCCAAATGCCTTCCAAGGTGAATTACTGCAGGTGTAGTGGGTCAGACACACCCACATTGCCTATCCAGAGAAACAGAATTTTTTTTTTTTGTTTTTTTTTTAAAGATTATTTATTTATTTATTTATTTGAGAGAGAGAGAGAGCGCAAGAGGGGGTAGCGTCAGAGGGAGAAGCAGACTCCCCGCCAAGCAGGGAGCCCGATGTGGGACTTGATCCCGGGACTCCGGGATCATGACCTGAGCCGAAGGCAGTTGCTTAACCGTCTGAGCCACCCAGGCACCTGAAACAGAATTGTTTTATCAGGAAACCAGTTAGAAAGAAACAATAAATATTGCTTTACTATCCTTTTTAACATTAGAAATAAATTTTTGAAAACACATGGAAATTCTAAAACTTGAAGTTTTTTGATTTGCCAGGAAAAAAAAAATAATCCCAAAGGAAACAGAATAGTTAGGAGATACTAAATAACAGGTTGAGGAGAAAGTAGAGGAAAAGCAATTCACGCACCCAGTCTTCAGGGGTTAGGATTATTTGGGAGCAGGGAGTAGAGTGGATTAGGATCTAGAAGAAGAACAGATCCAGAGTAGCTCTTGGAGTGAAAGGAGCCTGCACTGACAAGGCTACTGGACTTCAGGTCCCAGAGCATAATGGCTCCTGAGCTGATGCCAATAGATACTCTGTTCTTGTTAGAGTGAACATGCCCATACATGTTGTGTTAAGAAGACATATCTGTTGTCCTTCTGACTGGCACAGGACTTCTGTCAACACCTGCTTTTGCAGCAGAATCCTTTCAAGCAATGTTCCATCTACCTATGTCCCTAAAATAGTTAAGCCCTGTGACCTATATGGCAACCATATTCTGTCAACTTCCCCAATCTAACATAAATATGTCCAAACAGAGAGATTGGGTTTCACGACATCTGAAAGAGCTGTGGTCCTGTGACAAGCAGTGTCTGTCCCATGAAAGTGATGAACATGGTGAAACCTTTTGAAATTTGTGTACATGATAAGCTTCCCACAGGGTCCCTGAGACTTGAGTTTCTGTATAACTTGGAGCGATTTCTACAATAAAAGACCCTTAATAAATAACTATTAGGTAAACACATAAAATAATTACTGTATGAAAAAAATCAATGCAAATAACATTTTTTTTTAAGATTTTATTTATTGGGGTGCTTGGGTGGCTTAGTTGGGTTGAGCAACCAACTCCTGATTTTGCCTCAGGTCATGATCTCATGGGTCGTGAGATGGAGGCCCGCCTAGGGCTCTGTGCTCAGTGGGGAGTCTGCTTCAGATTCTCTCCCTCCGTCCCTCTCCCCACCCCCGCTCTCTCTCTAAAATAAATAAATAAAGTATTTTTTTATTTATTTTAGAGAGAGCACATGAACTGGGGGAAAAGCAGAGGGAAGGGGAGAGGGAGAGAGAATCTGAAGCTGACTCCATGCTGAGTGCCCAGCCCCATACGGGCGGGGCTCGAGCTCACGACAGGGAGATCATGACATGAGCCAAAACCAAGAGTCAGATGCTTAATCAACTGAGCCACCCAGGCACCCTGCAAGTAACATCTTTTTAAAAGATTTTTTTTTTTAAAGATTTTATTTATTTATTTGAGAGAGAGAATGAGAGACAGAGAGCATGAGAGGGAGGAGGGTCAGAGGGAGAAGCAGACTCCCTGCCGAGCAGAGAGCCTGATGTGGGACTCGATCGTGGGACTCCAGGATCATGACCTGAGCCGAAGGCAGTCGCCTAACCAACTGAGCCACCCAGGCGCCCCTTTTTAAAAGATTTTATTTATTAATTTGAGAGAGACAGAGAGCATGAGCAGGGGAGAGAGGCAGAGGCAGAGGGAGAAGCAGACTCCCCGCTGAGCTGGGAGTCCGATGTGGGGTTTAATCCCAGGACCCTGGGATCACCACCTGAGCGGAAGACAGATGTTTAACCATCTGAGCCACAGAGGTGTCCCCACAAGTAACATTTAAAAAGAAAATTTATACCTTTAAAAATAGGTATATGCATCTATTTATCTATCCAAAGATACTTTTTTTTAAATTTTCCAACATCATTTTTTCATTATAGCTCCATATTCTGTTAATCTTCTAATATTGATTGCTTTTCTTATCTGATAACCTCAAGTAAAAGACAAAGGGAGAAAAAAACTTTGATTTTTATTATAGATCTCAAAAAAAGAAAGATCATTTAAAATCGATCTAATTTTATTCCTTTTGATAATTCTCTTTGGTTTCTTACTTCTGATATTCAAGAACATAAACACTTGTCTATCCAGTATATTTCTATTTCAGTAAATATAGTTGAGCGAAGGCTGTAGTTAACTCCAACAGAACTGTGAAATGTTAATTTTTTTAAATCTCTCAGTATAGCAATGAAGAAAAAAGCAAGAAACATTTACTATATAACATTTACTATAACATTTACTATATAAACTTCTAATTTATTACATTCCCCAAATCCATATATTCATCAGAATTTATTACTAGAAGATTTAGATGCATTTGTTCTAAAGATGTGTTGGCTGCAAATCTGAACAACATATATGTCATTCAGTTTCTTTTTTTATTGTCCAGCATTGTTTTCCTAATCCATACTAGTCAAACTTATATATATCAAAATTTGCATTTTGCTATGTATATATAATTAAATTTGATCTTGAAAACTTATCACCTACCCTTCTGGTCTCTGCACATTAAAGCTGATCCTTCCAGAGTCCCAGTACAGTTTATTCCAAAGCTCTCCTGTAATACAATTAGCTACAAAGCTAACAACACTGGACGATCAATTCTGAACCCCAGTTTTCACCAAACTATTCTTTACTGAGAGATGAAATTTGGTTGTAATTCTGGGTGATAGGTTATTTCCCATGTGGATACTGGCTATGATATTCTTCCATAAAGATAAAAAAGAAGGCCTGGAGCTGCTAACCCTCTGGGGTAAAATATATTATAATATAATATGGTATGATATAATTATCAATTAACACCTCGGATTATTTTCTTCCACTAGAGTAGTATTTAATGTAAAAAATAAATTATTAATATTGATTGACAGAAAATATATAGCGCATTCATAGTTGTGAAATGGTGAAAGTTTATATCCACTTTGCCTTATAAAACAACGTTAACCTATGTCCCTGAAATTTTCTCTTTTGGTTTTCAGACACCATTGTCTGCCTAAATAACCTCTATGCTGACTAAAGACTACTTCTGAGTCTATATTGTTTGCATTCCTCCTCTTTCTGCTTTTTAAATCCTTAGGATGTTGGCATTTCCTTTCTTTTGGATGATGAGACATCTAAGTGTCTCATCTTGGGCAAACTTACACTTACGGATTAAAAATACTCTTGTAGATTTCCAGATCTACAATTCCCCCCTTCTTCCTCAACTGTGAAAGAATATTTCTGACCATTAGATGCCTTTTTACTCTTGGCCCATCAGCAACCTAAAATCACCTTACACAAACTGAACCTCTCCCCTCATTGAAAACTTAGAATATTTTTTCAGTTAATATGATCAGTGATGTTTATACTTGTAAACCAGAAGCCTATGCTTCAGCAACAAAACTGTATCATATTAAATCTGTGAGCCATGCAAGGTTTAAGTTCTGTGAACATTCCATGTACTTTCACATTCATGCTGTTCTACAATGCTGTTTGCTCTGCAAGATCCTACATTCCTTGTTCAACATATGATCCCCAGTGTGGCATAAAATAAATGTCTCTTGTGTTTGTGGCATAGTGTGATGAGAGTTATCTTTTGCTTTCTTTACTTTTTTTTCTGGTTCATCATGTATTCATTCTGTGGTGTCTTATAGAAATTCCTTCATGGTTATTAGAAAATATAAAAATCAACTTGCTTTAAAATGGAAAAAAAAATCTTTTCCAAAGGAATCAACAAAGGGGCATGTAATAAGGAATCACTACCTAATGAAGATAAATATCCTCGCAAAGCTACATAGTAGTTTTTCATTTTCATCTAGTAAGACAGTTCAAGTATTTTTATGTCTTCCTCTCTTACTTAAATACATACTACAGATTACAAATTTGTTACAGCATGATTATTTCATCCTAAACATAAATATATACTATGACAAGTTATTTTACCAAAAATTACTTTCTTATGTGAATACTGTTTTTTCATATTGAAACATTATTATGTATTATTTGCTGATTACAAAGGAAATCCATTTCTAATGTAGAACATTGGAAGTTAGAGTAAGGCACAAATTAGACAATTTATTTATTACATATTTTCCACTACCCTGAGATAAGCATTTCTTAACACTGGGTCTATAACTTTCCAATAATATGAATGTATGGCAAAATTAAAATAATGTACACACAACTAAATAATGTCTAATTTTTAAAACAAGACAAAGGTGTTATGAATAACACTGGAAAAAACTAATTTTTATATATTTTACCTACAATTATATCACAAGTCATAAAACAGTACAAAGATATTTAAAAGGATCGGTCTGAATAAAAGCACTAATACCAAGTGTTTTTTTTTTTTTTTTAAAGTATGGTGTTTATATACTATGCATATTTTAAACTTTCTTGATGCGAAGATATATTTCCCACCATCTGCCAAGCAAGTAAATGATCCCAGAAAGAGAGAAAACTTTCAACAAAAACGATGACAACAACAACAGAAGGATTATGTTGGTAACTACACAGGAATAATATCCAAAACAAATAAAAAAATACATGTCAGGGGCGCCTGGGTGGCTCAGTCATTAAGCGTCTGCCTTCGGCTCAGGTCATGATCTCAGGGAGGGATTGAGCCCCACATCGGGCTCCCTGCTCTGCAGAAGCCTGCTTCTCCCTCTCCCACTCCCCCTGCTTGTGTTCCCTCTCTCGCTGTGTCTCTCTCTGTCAAATAAATAAATAAAATCTAAAATAAATAAATAAATAAATAAAATACATGTCAAATATTTTCTGAGTTGTATATCGTTGTTTTGAATATGGTTATATTTGGAGAAAATTTCTACACCTTGAAAATTGGAAAGAAAAAGTAACAATGCCTGAAAGAGGCAAAGACTTGTTTGTAAAGATTTTATCTGAGAAACGGAGGTATGTGAATGGAAGTTTTTTAGATATGGCTGCTGATCCCAAAATCCAATGACCATTGCTAGTTGAGTAGACCTCAGACTTCATAAATTCAGGATTTAGGAACAGATTCAGGGAACCTATAGGATCAGTTAATAATCTGTAGTTAGAAGAAATATTGATGGAAGAGTAGGATCAACTCACCACATGCTTCTGCACCACTGAGAACAGAGAAAGCAAGAACAGAGATCAGGTACCACATAGGCAAGATTTAGAGGCAGGGTTTTAGTTTTCCATAAAGTGGGGAGACCTCTAGTGGTCAGTAATGCAACAGAAACCAAGAAGAGAAAATGTAAACCTGGTCAGAATAAAGGAGCAGAGAAAGTATTATTATAAAAGATTTGATTTGGGATGTTAACATGGTTTGAGGAGAGAGTATGGATTTTAGTTAGATACATCTAAATTTTCACCCCAACATTTGGTGAATTTCGATATTCAAACTCCACACCTATGACTTACTTTTTATGTGTGTGTGTGACTTTTTTTATTATGTTAATCATCATACATTACATCATTAGTTTTTGATGTAGTGTTCCATGATTCATTGTTTGTGTATAACACCCTGTGCTCCATTCAATACGTACTCTCTTTAATACCCATCACCAGGCTAACCCATCCCCCCACCCCCTCCCGTCTAGAACCCTCAGCTTGTTTCTCAGAGTCCATAGTCTCTCATGGCTCGTCTTCCCCACTTCATTTTTCCCTTCCTACTATCTTCTCCTTTCCTTTTTTTTAACATCAAATGTATTATTTGTTTCAGAGGTACAGGTCTGTGATTCAACAGTCTTGCATAATTCACAGCGCTCACCATAGCACATACCCTCCCCAATGTCTATCACCCAGCCACCCCACCCCTCCCAACCCCACCACTCCAGCAACCCTCAGTTTGTTTCCTGAGATTAAGAATTCCTCCTATCAGTGAGATCATATGATACATGTCTTTCTCTGATTGACTTATTTCGCTCAGCATAATACACTCCAGTTCCATCCACATCATTGCAAATGGCAAGAGTTCATTCCTTTTGATGGCTGCATAATATTCCATTGTATATATATACCTATGACTTACTTTTAAAAAGGTATAGAAAAAGTTACAAAGATAATTTATTTAAAGTGGTTATCATAGATTCTGGAAGACAATAATAATATAATGAATATTTATACCTTTCAATCCTCCTTTTCTCCATCAAAATGTCTAAGGACCAAATGCAAGCACACTGTCTCAGAGTTTTACCTGGGAAGGAAGGATTAGGAAAGAAACGGTCCAGTGAAAAACCCAGAATCAGTAGCTGACCCACTGAATTAACATTCAGGAAATATCACTGTGGTCTATAACTGGACAATGAGGGCTACTGATCTTATAAAGTTTCCTTTAAAAATTAGGGCTGACTTGAACTCATAAGATATTATCTTTGGAATATGCAATTTTGAGGAATAGAGCAAATTAGAGAACAGTAAATAAAAAAGCAGGAGCTGAAGTAAATTCATAAGTATATTTCAGAAAACCAGAGAATAAAGAGATAATATACCTTGTATGTTCACCTTCTTCATTTAACTGAGGAAGCTAAGACATCAAATAACTTTTTGAAGGTACAAAATCTAATGGTAAAAATTGTATTTATTGATTGTCAGTTCAAGTATTCTGTGCAAAATCGAAAGACAACACCCTCATTTTCCAAGAAGATGGAGAAATTCTAAATGTGTATAAAAACTAAAAATATGGATAAAAAGAAAAAACTCAGCTTTTTCCTTCCCACGTAGGGAAAAAAAAAAAAAGAGTTCTTCCTCCTACATTTTTTCTTTCCTGTCAGTCTCCTTTCCTACTCACACAAAACACTTTACTTCAGGTCACCAACGTGTGGAGGTTTTCCCCCCCACACACAATTCTCCCACAACATCAGCTGGGTGACCTCTAATTTAACCCAATTCTAACACTATCTCACAGGGAAGGGCTCAGTCCCATAAGACTGTCCTCCACCCCCACTTCAGGTGGCAGTCCCAAACCCAGATTGTCATCTGGACTTCTGACCAACCAGCTATACAGTTGAAGGTTCCAACGATCCCCTCCTCAGGTTCAATTAATTTGCTACAGTGGCTTACAAAACTCAGAAAAACATTTTAGTTACATTTAGTGGTTTATTATAAGAGGATATAATAAAGGGACATCCAAATGGAAGACATGAGTAGGTCAAGGTATGTGTTAAGGGGTGTGGGAGATTCCATACCCTTCACATGTTCTCCCACCTAGAAGTTCTCTGAACTCTTACTTTTGGGAATTTTATGAAAGCTCAATCAGATAGGCATCAATCATTAACTCCATTTTCAGCCCTTATCCACTCTCTAGAAAATGGGGGATGGGGCTGAAATCTTCAAGCTTCTAATCATGGCTTGGTCTTTCAGTGACCAGCCCCTATCCAGGAGCCATCCAGCAGCCCACCCAGAGTCACTTCACAAAAGACATTCCTATCACCCAGGAAACTACAAGGGTTTCAGAAGCTCTGTGTCAGGAACTAGAGTCAAAGACCAAATATTAGAACAAAGATGCCCCTAGTGCTCCTATCACTTAGGAAATTACAAGGGTTTCAGAAGCTCTGTGCTAGAAACCAGGGGGCAGAAACCAATATATATTCTCCATTATCCCCCAGCAGACAATATTATTCTGTGTCCAAATTCAAATTTCCATAAAAGTTTTCCAATATTTTTTTAAGGAAAGCTTTAAAGAAAAACTGCAAACAGTATTAATGGACTTGAATACCATTATATAAATGAAATTAACAGTATTTCCTATTGCAATTTTGGTTTAAAAATAGTGTAAAATTGCATTTCTTAAATTCAGTGTAGTAAATGATAAAATTTTACTTTGTTTTTATTGAGGTATAAATGATATATGTTACATTAGTTTCAGGTGTACAATGTAATGATTCAATATTTGTACATATTGCTAAATGATCACAGTAAGTCTAGTTAACATTTATCACAATACATAGTTACAAAATTTTTTCTTGTGACCAAAACTTAAGATCTACTCTCTTAGTAACTTTTAAATATGCTATAGAGTTTTATTAACTATAGTCACCATGCTGACTATAGAAAATTTGATTTTCTTTAATTATTTTGAGACTGAGTGAACAAATTAAGAAGAATTCACAGGAAAGGAAAAACAGGAATACAATTAAAATAAGTATCTTTTTGTAAGGTATCACTTACATTATTATGGACTGAATGTATCCCCTCAAAATGTTAAAGCCCTAACACCCATTATAGCTGTATTTGGAGATGAGGCTTTTAAGTAAGTAATTAAGGTTAAATGAGGTCATAAAGTGGGGCCCCAATCCAAGCTCCCCAGCAGCCTCTCTCCCTTAGTGCCTACTCAGAGGAATGGCCAGGTAAGGACAAAGTGGCTGTCTACAAGCCAGGAAGAGAGACCTCACCAGAAACCAAACCCTCCTGGACCATGAACTTGGACTCTCCAGCCTCCAGAACTGTGAGAAATAAATTTCGGTTGTTTAAGTCATGTAGCCTATGGCATCTTGTTATGAAAGCCCAAACAAATATATACCCCCTAAAAATGTTGTTTGCTATAACTAGAATGTTTCTCATATCCCAAATGTCAAGTAAGTGATATGAAGAGAAATCAAACACCAAAATGTGAAATTTCAGGTATCTATGTTTTCTCTGCCATCAAAGGGGACATTTCAGCAATGTTGTCCATAAGTAAATGCTATGGTAATAATTTTAATGGAAGGATAATAAAATTATTTTCATATCTCTACATACCAGTAGAATATATTTTCTTAGGAAACAATTTCATCATTTTAAATTAGTACATAGTTTTGAAGTCAAAAAAGCTATCCAAATTACTCCATGAAATTCATTCTAAAACATAAGGATAAAGAATATTTATGGTTAATTAAATAATTAGTTACATAAATGAGTATTAGTCCAACCCTTTAATTTGAGGAAAAATATGATTTGGCTGAAATGTATTTCAATGTTCTATGTATTTTTCAATGATTTATATACACAGAAAATATGTTTGATAATAATTTTATTTTTTTATTTAAATTCAATTAGCCAAGGTATAGTACATCATTAGTTTTTGATATCATGTTCAGTGATTCATTAGTTGAATATAACACCCAGTGCTTATCATATCATATGCCCTCTTTAATTCCCATCACCCAGTTTTATGCATTTGTGCATTTACTTATCTATTTATGAAAGATCTGGAGCATTTAATCGGACATTGTGTGAAATACATGTACTTTAAAGGTGAATATGGTGGAATATAGTCTGTGCTGAGATATTTTAGCTGTATCACTTATAATTAGACATTGAGACCTTTAAGAAGAGAAAATAAGTGCTAACAATTTTGCATGCCCTATCTTAAGAATAGTTTACAACAGGGGCGCCTGGGTGGCTCAGTTGGTTAAGCAAGTGCCTTTGGCTCAGGTCATGATCCTGGAGTCCTGGGATCGAGTCCCGCATCAGGCTCCCTGCTCGGCAGGGAGTCTGCTTCTCCCTCTGACCCTCCCCCATGTCATGTGCTCTCTCTCTCTCTCTCTCTCATTCTCGCTCTCTCAAATAAATAAATAAATAAAATCTTAAAAATTAAAAAAAAAAGAATAGTTCCCAATACCTGGTAAGCAATTAATAATATTGGCCAAACAGATAAATAAAATGACATATAAAATAATGAATTAATATGAATAAGAAATCGGGGTGCCTAGGTTGCTCAGTTGGTTAAGCGACTGCCTTCGGCTCAGGTCATGATCCTGGAGTCCCGAGGATCGAGTCCCGCATCGGGCTCCCTGCTCGGCAGGGAGCCTGCTTCTCCCTCTGACCCTCCTCCCTCTCATGCTCTCTGTCTCTCATTCTCTCTCTCAAATAAATAAATAAAATCTTAGAAAAAAAATATGAATAAGAAATCTATTATTGTCTATATTATAAAATAATCTCACCCTCTATTACAAATGCTATAAATTTGAAAATAGGTAAGATGTAATCAACATTGATGTACATAAAGATAAAAGAGAAAAAGATTAAGAGAGCTGTTAATGAGTCTCATTTTAGAAATTTCACAAAGAAAAGAAAAAAACTGCTTCAGTCTTGTCAGATGCACTCAACTGCACATTTTCTCGTAAGACGCAACACACCAACTTGGAGAGAGTCAATATACATTGACCACCTTCTTCCATTTCCTGGATTTCAGTTTTGTGATTTCTGCCTGGTTTCCAATCAATTTCTTGGATGCGTGAGAACAATCTACTATCTAGTAATTTGAAGATAGGACTTTAACCTGGTGACATCATCATTGCTTACCATCAGGGAAACGCAAATCAAAACCACAACTAAAAAACTCGCATAACACTGTATGTTGACTATACTGGAATTTCAAAAAAAAGAAGGAAAGGATATAAAAAGGCCATAATGAGAAAATAAAGTCCATCCGCTAAGAAAAAAAAGAAATATTACAGTAAAGTTAGATGTAAATGTTATGGCACACAGAATGATATGAACACAGGTCTAGTCATCTCTATTATACATACATATATAGCACATAATTCCCTTTAAAACACTTTGTTATTTCATCTTTGTACAGTAGTAATTAAATCTGTCGATGCCATATAATATCATAAGTACCACCAACTTTTTCGTTACTCTCAATTTCCGAGTGTGATACTTATATAATTTTTAGGGGTTGTATTTCACAATAATAAGAAAAACTCGCAATCTCTCCTCTAGCTCCGAACCACTGAAACTACACTCACCTCCAAAACACCCAAGCCAAAACTAGCAGGAAAACCCGTTAATTCAGTTTGGGCTTTTACATGTGCCCATTTTAAGTATTTTCTGGTCTTAGTAATACAATGGTTAAATTTTTTATTTTCACAAACAATCCAAAACTTAATTATTCAGTTCATATCTTCGTTTCACAATTGTTTTAAGTCGGGTTCCCTTGAGGCCACCTGAGACAAAAATGCGTGTGCGGGTCATTCGCTAAGAAAGCGCTTCCGAGAGGCGGCAGTCCGGGGAGGCGCAGGGGGCCTTGGAAGCGGCCGCAACGGTGCCCAGACAGGACACCACGCTCCAGCGCTGGCCCCGCAAGGTAAGTTTTGCCTCAGTTTGTTCCACCCTAACACGAAGGAGTCAGGCCGCTGAGCAAATTACCTCCCAGACGCGTCTAGCTCCGGGCTGCTCGGAAAGGGAATAGCAGGTGAGACCCTTGGAGGAAAAGCACCCCGAAGATGACCCGAAAATGGTAAAGGAATCCTGGCGGATATGAGCGGAGCACTGACCGTCCCAGGAAGTGAAATTTAAAATCTCCAACCTCTCCCTTTGTTAAATGAGGTGCATGAAATGAAGTAGAAGCATAAGTATACTAAGTATACTGATAAAGTATACAGTGATGAAGTCAATACAATACGTATTATTTTTAAACATTCAATTAAATCAACCAAATTAAATCAACTGAGATAACGTGGGCATTTTCTTGAATTTACGTGAATAAATTTTGTATGCATATACATTTAATCACTTAAATGGTAACAGATTCTAAAATACTGCTTTTTAACGATTTTTTTTTTTTTTTTTTTTTTTTTTTTGAGAGAGAGAGAGCATGAAAGGGGGGAGGGTTGGAGGGAGAAGCAGACTCCCTGCCGAGCAGGGACCCGATGCGGGACTCGATCCCGGGACTCCAGGACCATGACCTGAGCCGAAGGCAGTCGCCTAACCAACTGAGCCACCCAGGCGCCCTAAAATACTGCTTTTTTAAGTGACTAATAACTGTTATTAAGCAAGATATTCATGGCTGTACTTCATCATTTTAACTGTATTTCATTCCTTCGTCTTTTTCTTTCTCTTCTCCCTCTTCCCTTTTTCTTATTCTCCAATCCTTCTTCTTTTCTTCATTCTCCTTTTACTTTGATCTTTTATTCTACACAAAATTACTAAACTATTACTATTAGTACAACTACTACCACCATCATCACCATCACCAAAATCATCAAATAAGATTTGTCTGACACTTAATGAAGAATCATCAGGTATTACTTAAAAATATTGCAACTGTATCTCACTTTTCGTTTTTGTTCTTAAAATATAGTTCATCAATAGTGATTACTATTTATTTCTTAACACACACACAAATAATACTAAGACCTAGGATGTAATTATTACTGATGTGGATCTGTACTTATATACCTGTGAAACCAAACTTGGGGTTAATAGAAATAGAAGCATAAGGGGAATGTAGGTGAAGTTACCTTTAAAAATATGTTTAATAATATGGATCAATAGGGTCTAAGAGCTCTGGAACATTCGGAGATACAGAGGGAGGTTTGCCTTAGGCATGTCTCAGACTAATTCTGGTAGAGATATATTTTAATTTTGTACAGATGCCTACATTGAGGCATTGGCTCAAATGCTTTGAAAAATAAAATATTAAATAAATAACTACAAAAAATAGCAAGAAATCAATATAAGATCAAAAATGATGTAGGAAAGATGTTATTAGGGTTTGAAGCTGATGGCCAAGAAAGAATTCTTGAGATGTCTTTGGGGTGCAAAAAGGTGGTTTTATTAAAGCACTGGGACAGGACCCGTGGGCAGAAAGAGCTGCCCCGGGATCATGAGGAGTGGCCCATTATATACTTTCAAGTTGGGAGGGGGTTAGGGATAGCCTAAGTCTCCAAGGAATTTTGGAAGCAAGGTTTCCAGGACCTTGAGCGGGCTAGTTATTGTTGGGAAAAGGTCATTTATTACCATCTAATAAAACCTTAGTTGTGAGATCCTTCAGATTATATATATATATATATATAGGCCAACACATGTCTTGTGGGTGGGGAGGTTTAGAGATAAAGGAAGTTCCCAAAGGAATTTTATATGTTAAAGTAGACTTACAGGATCCTGGGGGTTCGGGGTGGGAGCCTCAGGCTAGGATTGCCTTTGCCCTTAGCAAAGTATTAACATTGAGTCAGTTGAGTCCCTAGAGGAATGTCACTCTGCCTGTTTCAAGGACTTGTCATTGGGCTGTAGGTAGTAAGGAAATTTAGTAATTTTTTCTTCTTCCTTTGTTTCCCAAATCAAAAGACATTGCTTTTTAAAATATGAGTAAATGAGGGCGCTTGGGTGGCTCAGTCATTAAGCATCTGCCTTCAGCTCGGGTCATGATCCCAGGGTCCTGGGATCGAGCCCCACATCAGGCTCCCTGCTCGGCGGGGGGCCTGCTTCTCCCTCTCCCATTCCTCCTGCTTGTGTTTCCTCTCTCGCTGTGTCTCTCTCTATCAAATAAATAAAATCTTAAAAAAAAAATGAGTAAATGTACCAGCAGTTTGAAGGTTTATATATGAGGTTTTGGTTGGTCATAAATTGAGGGAACACAAACTCTAATATTAAGTTAATTGCTACGGGCTTAATTGGTTACTTCAAATCAGGTCAAGTCCTGCATTTATAAATTCCTCCTTTGCCTTTTACGATTAGCTCATCTGGAGAATTTCAAGGCATTCTTATCAATTTAAATAGTAAGAGAGATTTTGGGAAAGTCCTAAAAGCTTGGCTTTCTAAATGTGGCTGAATATTTTAATGTTATGAAATCGTTGCCATAATAATTATGAAATTTATTTTACTTCTCATTTAAAAAATATTTTGGCATTGTTATATTGTTCTGTTATGTAGCTATAGTTTTATTTGGTTTTGGCACTGTAATGTGTTAAAGGAACTGTCAATCAAAATAATAATGATAAGGAAAACAAACATCTTTGAGGTATGACAAAAATATCTAATAGTTTTATATGTAGAAAATAAGTTGCTTAACTTCAGTTGCAATATTTTTCCTTATAATTAACTCACTGAAAATGAAATAAGCCAAGGGTTCAAAACATAATTTGAGAAGTAATGAAGTTTGTCTGGATTTACTTTTTATTTAAGCCATGGCTAACTAGATTCAAACAAAATATATACTTTAAATAAATCTGGTTTTGAGTTTATAATACAAAGATTTCTTATCAAATTTCCAAATGGATAATTTATTTTTCATGCATGAATGAGAATCTCAACTTAAAAACATCAGATAATTGACTCAGGACTATTTTTAAAATCAGATAATTGACTGGCACTTATTTGGGGCTGTATACTGAACCAAGATGCATCTCTTAAATTTATAGAGAAACAAAAGTCACAGGTCTTTTGGCAATTGTATCTTGTAGATAGACACACTAGCTTTTAACTACTGTGTTATTAAAGGTGAACTGGTTGTTTATTTTTCTATTTCTTTTAAAACTTCAAAGCAATTTGAACAGTGAGAAAGTAGTATCAATTTGCAGTCTAAAAGCCCTTACCCAGCTGCCTTTTGAGGCATATTTTAACATCTCCAGCAATAGAGAGAGCTTGTTATATTATTTGTGAATATGGATATATATAATATAATAAATATAATAAAATTAGAGAGGTATTTAATGATCCACATCTGCCCCACAAGTGTGGGAGAGTTAGGTGTTTTAATGGCAATCATCTGGTTTATTTTAAGAGTGAATGAAATATATATGGTAAGAGAAAAACTAGTATTATGTACCTGTTTATGCTTGTCTGACTACATGTAGACCACATTTGCTCAGAAGAGGGACCAAATTTGAGGGAGCATGATGATTAATGAAGAAGAATTATTTAACTCAAAAGTAGGAGACAATTTTGTACACATGCAGTTTAAAGAGACAGAAGGTGGACTTATAAACAGACTCCCTCACTACCTCTGTCACTCTGGTGACCAGAACAGGACATTAAACACAGTAGCTACTCAATAAACATCTGTTGACTGAATGCATGATAGCAGGGAACACTAAGATATGAACGACAGAGATGAAGGAAACAGACACTACTTCTTGGTCGGATGGTGGCCTTAAAACTTTCTAGCTTCATTTAACTTCAACAAATGAAATAATATGAGCTTCCTTTTCCTCACTGGTAAGATGGGGTGAGGATGTCTATTAGGGGAAGGTTGTTGGGATATTAAGTGACACAGAACACAGAGTACTTCGCAGAGTAGTTACTTAGTAATAGTTCCTTTCCTCAATAGGGTCTCAATTTTAAAAAAAAATAATTTTCATTTTTATTAGTATGCTTTTGTAAGCATTTTGAAATCTCTATAAAATGGTAGAAATATAGAAGCCTCCAAAGTGCTCTAAGATGTTTTAAAATACAATATAGAATATAGAATGCTCTCAAAGCATCTAGTTGCTTTTTTGAGGATTGCTTAATTTTTTTAGCTTGCTTTCTCTGATTTACTGAGAAAAAACGATAAACATCGTATCAAAGGGAATTCCTCATGCCTTAGCATTTAAAGAGAGGAGTTATACTATGTCATAAATTTGATCATATTTCTGTCATAAATCTAATCACTTTTTACAAGAGAAAAAGTAATTCCATTAAGAAATTTTTCTCATTGTTTTCTTTTTTTTTTTTTAAGATTTGATTTATTTATTTGACAGAGAGAGACACAGCGAGAGAGGGAACACAAGCAGGGGGAGTGGGAGAGGGAGAAGCAGGCTTCCCGCGGAGCAGGGAGCCCGATGCGGGGCTCGATCCCAGGACCCTGGGATCATGACCTGAGCCGAGGGCAGATGCTTAAGGACTGAGCCACCCAGGCGCCCCTTTCTCATTGTTTTCATACTAACATTCTTTGTATCCAAGTTCCTTACTAGGAAATAAAATAAATGTTCATTTTTTCTGAAGCCAGGTGATAACCCAGATTTTATGTCTTTTATTTTATTTTATCTGAAACATTATTTAATTGATTTGTGGAGGGGGGAGAAGTACTTGTACAATTATAAATGGGACAATAAGAAAAAATAAATATTACTGAAAATATTTCTGGCGCAGTAAATAATGGATTGATCAGCCATGTAAGTGATTTGTTTTTCCAATGTAGACTATAACAGAGCTTTTAAATAGAAACATCCGTATATGGTAGACATACTTTAAGTTTTTATTCAATCATCATTTCTAGAAGAAATGCATTTTCTAGAGGTGTCAGAACTCTTGTAAAACCCAGACAGAAAGAATATAAATACCTATGAGGAAACTACTCAGTCAGAGGAAAGTTGTACCACTGTAAAAACTGGAAAACAAAAGAAAAAAGAGATAGATTTAGAAACATATATTCATAGGGATATATTTTAAATTTTGGACACAATTACCTGACGAAGTCCTTTTTAGGTCCGAAATCATTACCATCATAGAAAAAAGACAGGAAGCCAAAATGTTACTTCATGTGGGTGTCAGTGGGTTAATGGTCCTATTAAGTAAAACTTTAGATCTTTAGGTTCAAAACTCTGATTTGTCCGTCAAAGGAAGGTTTTCCTGAGTTAAAGTAGATAGAGCACAGGAGGGATATGAAAATCACTTCCATATATTCATTTTTTGGGGCTCAAAAATTGCTTCCTTCTGAAAAGGAGAAGTGGAGACTGCTTTGATTCATTCCAGCCCACAGTAATTCATTCCCTGAATTATTAATTCATTCAAAATATATTTTTCAAGCACTATGATTAATAAGCAGAGGAAATTTAGTACTAAGCAAAAGAAATCCTGTCCCTCATGGAAGTTACTAAAGACTGGAGATACAAAACACGTAACACATTAAACAAAAGTTATTACAAATGCGTTTTGTGTTTTTAAAAGAAACATGTAATATGCTGTCAGATGCATGCATTTTCCCACTTGGCACTTTATTTTATGATCCGTGTTGCTTCAAGAAATTATAGTCTGATATTCTTAATTTCTACATAGAACTCAATGGTAACCTCTCTATTTTGCCTTTCCTTCTTCCAGCGATATCTTGATTATCTTTAAGGCTTTGATGACATTCTCTCATCTCTCCCTTATTTTCTATGTTGCATAACAGATTGCCTAACAAGCATGACAGCAACACAAATTTATCCTCTTGCAGTTTCTATAGACTCTGCAAGGCTGGATTCTCTGCTCAAGGTCTCACTGCGCTAAGGTCAAAATTTTTAGGGCTGAAATCCACAGCTTCTTGCAGACTGTCAACCAGGCTCCTGAAGGCGGCTCCTAAGGGCTGCCTCTAACAGTCCATAATACCATGCTTGCTTGCTTTCAGGACACCCGAAAGGACTCTCTGACTTCCTCTTCTTTGACCAACCAGGAAAAAAACCTCTGCTTTTAGAAGGGTCAGGTGATTAGGCCCGGCCCACCCAGATTATTTAAGATCAACCTTGCCAAAAGCACAATGTAATCAAAGTAGTGACTCCATCTAATTCACAATTCTGGAGATTATGTAGGCATATACATTAGGGGAGGCATGAGAAATCTCAGGGACCATTTTAGAATTCTGCCCATCACTGATCCTATGTAAGAGTTCTTTTTTATATATGACTAAGAGAGAAACTTCAGGGTCAAATGGTATCTGAATTCCAGATTTGCTTAAGAGCTGCATGGCTGCATGAATCCTGTGACTAGAGCATAATGACCAAAGAGGAGAGCATAAAGGACCAGGTTTGAGAGGAAGGCAGGAAACAAATTCCCTAGAACATTTTACAACTATATTAAAGACTTCAGTAATTACTTTTTAAAAAAAAAAAAAAGTACTTAAATTATTTTTCTTAGTTCTTTCTATAACTCATGCATTCATTCATTTTACCATCAGACTTTTGGTGAACACTAGAGAATGAAGGCAAAAATGTTGATTTTTTTCCCTTAGTGCCTATTCATTTCTTTGCAATTTAATATTGGCAGGTGCAATGAATGCCATATTTAACTATCTTTCCGTTTCCTTCCTTATTTCTTTTTTTTTCTGCAAACCGCTGGAAAAAAAAAATAGAAAGTAAAGGCATATTTTAATTGACTCTACTAAAATTCATCAGTCTCTTCCTTTTCTCTAACCAGCTATTTTTCTGTCCTTTTTTGTGTCTTCTTAACATTTAGCCAAGAATGATTGAAAGGTGGCTTAAAATATCTAGTTTTAAAAAAATCTAATATTTAAATTGACTTTAAGTACAAATTCTGTGACAATATGAGGGACAACAGGCAAGAAACAATATATTCAATTACTTGTGAATATCTAGTGTGGTAGTTCAATCATGACTTTTTATTTGTGTGTGTGTTTTGCTGTGTTTTGTCTTTTGTTCAGGACATGGAAAATGAGACAGATGGGTAGTTTAATTTGTGAACAGTTTAGAGTAACTTAACAGAATTTACTGAAAAGTTTCTAAAATCCTCAAGAAGAACCAAAGAAAACATTGCCCTCAAAAGTATGCTTAATCAAAGAATATTACAGAGAGAAATATATCTCATACTTGTTAAATGTATGTATAATAGTCTCCCACATCTGTGGCGATATGTGCCAAGACCTGCAGTAGATGCCCAAAACTGTAGATAGAGCCAAATTCTATATGTACTATGCTTTCTCTTTATGTACATACTTATAATAAACTTTAATTTATAAATTAGGCACAGTAAGAAATTAACAACTGATAAAATAGAACAATTATAATGATAGACTGTAATAAAAGTTATGTGAATGTGGTCCTCACTTTCTCTAAATATCTTCTTGTACTATACACATCTTTCTTCTAATGATATGAAATGAAAAAATATGAGATGAGATGAAATGAAGTGAATGACACAGGCATTGCGACATAATAATGTTAGGCTACTGTTGACCTGCTGACCACATGTCAGAAGGAATATATCTGCTGCCACATCATGGTTGCCCTCAGGTAACTGAAACCGTGGAAGGTGAAACTACAGATAAGAAGGAACTACTATATTGGAATCATTTTTCGTTTAACACAAGTCTGTATTCAAATGTATTAATACTCACTCCCAAATTAATTTATTTTCTGCTTCTTATGGTTTTGCACAATGAAAGAATATTTGAAAAGAAACGTCCCTTATTCCCACACTGACTCCATGTCCCATAGTAGCTCTTCCCGTGGTTGTCATGTATCTTGTCATTAGTTGCACATTGAGATAGGTGACATATTAATAACATCTTCTGCATGTTGAAAAATATACTACTGTTCCTTGTTTCCCAAGCACAACTACATTATAATCAGAGTTTTGTGTCTTCATTTTCCCCAGGCATCTTATGTGAAAATTTTCAAACGTAGCATATATCTTTTAATAAAAACTTACTGGCTAGATGCCTGTCCAGGACTCAACTAAGCTGGAGAGAGCTGAAGCTGAGCTGCCAGGTATTGGAAAAACCATTAAGACAACAAGCCCCAATGAAAATAACCATCAAAGCTTTAATCATTTATTGCAATAATATAAGCAAGTGGCTAACCTGGAGACAGTGCTCATTCCATTCTCCCCATTCCATTTTTCCGATGGCATGGCTCTAGTCAAGGTTCAGTTGGATCAGCACAAACAGATATGGATATCCTCTCATGCAAAGGAAACCCCAGATGAAAGGCTCCTGTGGTTTCATGGACCTGGAGGCCAGGAAAAGAGCAAGGGGAAAGGCTAGGAGTAGAAACCTGCTAAGTACCGAGTCAGCATGGAGAAGCGTCTTCAAAGTTCTCTCTCTCTAATAAGGAAGCCTTGGTAGAGGTGCTTGCATACGGCTGCTGGCAAAGGGCTCCTTTCCCCTATATGGCTATGGGGGGAAATCAATCTCATTAACAAATTAATCTTATTATAAATTAACTTATTTCTTTTTTTTAAGATTTTATTTATTTATTTGACAAAAAGAGACACAGCGAGAGAGGGAACACAAGCAGGGGGAGTGGGAGAAGGAGAAGCAGGCTTCCCGCTGAGCAGGGAGCCTGATGCAGGGCTCGATGCAGGGCTCCATACTAAGACTCTGGGATCATGACCTGAGCCGAAAGCAGACACTTAACCACTGAGCCACCCAGGCGCCCCAGAAGTCTTAATTCTTAATCACCCTCTGAACTGGTCAACCTACTCCTCTTTCTAGGTAGAGATTCACTGCTTATGGTATCTAGTGTTGCAAAATTTCACTGATACCTCGCCTTTCCTCAATTCCTTTTTCTCTTTCTAGCCATACCCAAACAACTTTAACTAATTTACTTTGAATACATAAACCAATAAACTGTTATATGTTAGCCTTATTTTACCACATAGAAACAGGAAAAAATATTTCACAAATAACTTTAAAATATCAGCTCAAGTCTTATTTTAGGCTATCTGATACAACTAATTGGTTTCAATGTGTTAGAATCTGTGCCAGTATTATATTAGCAATATTACACATATCATGTAATGTATGTTAATATATCAACATATATTGAAATAATGTTCAATTTATACATGTTTTACATAATTTTTATATAATTCCCTGAAATCATGAAGCACTTATATAATTTTTATTAAAATATTTTAATCATAAAATTTCTCTTTATTATGAGATTTTTATGACAAAATGTCTTCAGTTCAATGTACTGTTATGTTATCTTTCAATAAATAACCCACTGTCAAAAATTATTAATGAAAAATAGCTTGGAGAAATCATATTATCTTTTTTGGGGGGGGCATTATCTTATTTCCAGCCCCACTTATGGGGTTAATAACCAGTTTGAAGATTTTTTTTGGATGACAATTTATTGTAGTAGTCATTCAGAATTTGCTGAATTTGCTTTTTAGGTTTATAAATATTTTATAAATGGCGGCACCAGTGAGTCTGGTTATAATGGGCACCAAAAGATAAGAAGCAAGTCATATCCTCTTGAATAAAATATATCCCCTTTTAAATATCACAAATGACATTATTTCAGTCAAGAAAATTGTGATCTTTTTGGAATAATACTCAGCATAGTCTAGGCAAAAGATTGAAAACTTGAAAATATTTCAGGTAAAATCATGAAAGTCTAGGTAGTTTCTGGAATGCTTTTTGATTAGTTCCAGCCTTTTGGGAAATAAAGCTTCCTGTAAGATTTCAAAATTTTTCTTATCAATATTTCTATTTAGAATTGAGGAATAAAATACATATTTTCAGACAGTTACAAAATATCAATAGAGAATTGATACATACTTTTATGAAAATAAGGTTTCATGTACTGGGCTCCATTCAAATGCCTATATTCTGAAAATGAGCACAGTGTAAATCTATTCTAATTTAGAATGTAGCTGACATATAACTTAATATTGGAATTTCAACACTTTCACGGTTTTCTTATATAAATCTTGATTCTATGCTTTTCCCATTAGTCATGATATATGATTAAGTTGATTAAAAGTCTTATCTGAGAATATAATTGCAATTTCAAAATCATGTTCTAAGCACATACCACTGCCTTTAAAAAGAGAGAAAATTTCATTTACATGTAAAGAGTCAGAGATATAGTAGGTAGGGGTGGTGTCGAAAGCTACTAATGAAGCATTAGGTACTATATTGGTTTCTGGGCTACAGAAATAAAGAATCCTAGATTTGAATAATAGGTTATATGCAATACCATACATTTTATGACTTATGTTAACAGAAATATTTATAATAAAATGATACATCTAGATGTTCCCAAACAGAATTCCTTTACCTAAATTGTCAATAAGCCCTTCAGACATGGGAATAGCATGAGCTAACCTTGGATGAGTCATAGCCAGAAATGTTTTTACGTGGTCATACTAATTTGCCTATTTGGGTAAGACCATAGGGACTTAATCAGGTTGATGCAGGAAGAGCAGATACCTAGGTTCGGCTTTTGTCTATGAACTCATACAGAATACAAATACAAGATACTCCATTAAAACCGAGAGCTTTTTTCATTACAAACTTGCTCATGAATTTTAAGTCAGATCTACATCCCTGGGAATTCTGAGCTGAAAAGTTTCATAAAGATTCTCTAATCTCATGTCATCTTTTCACAGATAAAAAATTAATGTTTAGAGAGTGTAACACTCATCAAAATTTATGCATGATGACTCATCAAGTGGGTGGATGGGATTTATGTAGCTAATAAAACTACAAAGCACTCCCAGAATCTGGATTTCTCCATTCCCTGTATATGAATCTGGCTATGACACAATATTGATCAAAATTTTAATATTGCATGGATTTTACATCATCTCCTGAGATTGTGATTAATAAAGATATAATGGATATTTTTTATTCTTTTGTTATTTTTTCAACATTACCAGGTATTAGCAATGAAGCTGGAGGAAATACTGATATGAAAGGAGTAGGCTTGTTTTACTGTCTTCCAGTATGTAATATCCTCTTTATGGATTACAGAATATGGTTTTCAGTGAATTATTTTGTTTTAGGCTATAAAGAAAAGAATTTGCAAAAAAAAAGTGATTATAAGAATTCACTTGGATATTATGTTATACTAGATGATTTCTTTTTTTTTTATTATGTTATGTTAATCACCATACATTACATCATTACTTTTTGATGTAGTGTTCCATGATTCATTGTTTGTGTATAACACCCACTGCTCCATGCAGAACGTGCCCTCTTTAATACCCATCACCGGCTAACCCATCCCCCCACCCCTCTCCCCTCTAGAACCCTCAGTTTGTTTCTCAGAGTCCATAGTTTCTCATGGTTCATCTCCCCTATACTAGATGATTTCTAAACTTCTTTCCCAAACATAGTATTGTATTATGATTTCACCAGTATATTTATTTAACACTGATCTGCAAGATCTTTCTTTTAATACACGCTAGTATAACCAATTCATTTGCCACTTTACTGCATATTACTGCAAAACAATAACTGTTCTTTACCTGACATAATTCATAGACAGGACAAATTGTGGCAAATAATTAACTATAGGCTTCTTTATCTTTGTGTTCGTCTTTCTATTAATATATATTGAAAACATATAAATAAGTATATGCATAAATATATAACTATATAAAATTATATATATGCATATGAATATATAAATATGTAATAGAAATGTAGAAACCCACTTGATTATACTTTTGATTTAGTATGTGTTAATTAGCAGTAAACATGACTTAGATGCCAAACACATTTAGAGTCATAAAACAAAATTTGCTTTTCTGAGCACAAAGTTTCTTCTTTTTTCCAGCACAAATCTTCAAACTAAATATTACATCTTATCTACTGGACATTCCATCACACTTAGCGTTTCAAATAAAGATTTAACTGAGATTTAATTGGACACTTATAGAGTGTTATTGCTAATTGAAAATGGTACTTAAAGCATTTAATTTGAAGGACTGCTGATTTCTCTGATTAAAAAGCTATCTCTGGGGGCGCCTGGGTGGCTCAGTCGGTTAAGCGTCTGCCTTCGGCTCAGGTCATGACCCCAGGGTCCTGGGATCGAGCCCCGAATCGGGCTCCCTGCTCTGCGGGGAGCCTGCTTCTCCCTCTCCCACTCCCCCTGCTTGTGTTCCCTCTCTCGCTGTGTCTCTCTCTGTCAAATAAATAAATAAAATCTTAAAAAAAAAAAAGCTATCTCTGTGTAGACATAAGATCATATTATAAACTGTCTTACGTATTCAACATCAAGTCATCCCTTAGTTAAATGAGAGCACCTATGTAACCATAATAGTTTGATATAGAGATTCATATTTCCATCTTTATTTTGAGAAAGTGATTTTCAAACATTTAACCTTTAACTCCTAAGAACTTGAAGATGCATTTTAGTATTGTCTATTTGAATATTCTATGTTTATAGTAATAAGTAAAGACCACTTAATGATAGTGTTATCTCTAGTTTATAGAGACAACAAATAATGTAGTACAAAGAACTTTCAATAGGGGGTTAAATATTCTCTTCTAACATTTTTCATTATAGGTAACCAGGGTCAAGGAAAGTTTCTTTCAGTCCAGCACAGGGATCACAGAGTATAGCCTACAAGACAAATTCAGCCACTTCATATTTTGTGTAGTCTGAGAACTTACAAGATTTTGACATTTTTAAAGTATAGTAATTTTTTCCTTTTTTAAATTCCTTTTTATTTTTATTTTTTTTAATTTTATTTATTTGTTTCATTTGTATTCTTTTTTTTCTACATCCACATGTAGATATGCTCAGATTTAATCCAAAGCTGCGCTGGACTTTTTTATTTTTAAGTTTTTATTTAAATTCCAGTTAGTTAACATACAGTGTAGTATTAGTTTCAGGTGTATAATTTAGTGATACAGCACTTCCATACAGTACCTGCGGCTCAACACAAATGCCCTCTTTAATCCCCATCACCTATTTAACCCATCCTCCTGCCTCCCCTCTGGTAACCAAAAATTTGTTCTCAACCATTAAGAGTCCATTTCTTGGTTTGCCTCTCTCTCTCTTTTTTTCCCTTTGCTTGTTTGTTCTGTTTCTTAAATTACACATATGAATGAAATCATATGGTGTTTGTCTTTCTCTGACTGACTTATTTTGCTTAGCATAATACTCTCTAGCTCCATTCACATCATTGCAAATGGCAAGATTTCATTCTTCTTTATGGCTGAGTAATATTCCACAATGTATATATACCACAGCTTCCTTATCCATTCAGCAGTCAATGGACACTTGGGCTGTTTCCATACTTTGGCTACTGTAGATTATACTGCTATAAACATGGCATTATATCCTTTGGGTAAATATCTAGTACTGCCATTGCTGGATCATAGGATAGTTCTATTTTTAACTTTTTAATTTTTTTATCTTTTTAATTTTTGTTAAAAATTTTATTTATTTATTTGACAGAGAGAGACATGGCGAGAGAGGGAGCACAAGCAGGGGGAGTGGGAGAGGGAGAAGCAGGCTTCCCGCGGAGCAGGGAGCCCGATGCAGGGCTCGATCCCAGCACCCTGGGATCATGACCTGAGCCGAAGGCAGATGCTTAAAGACTGAGCCACACAGGTGCCCTTATTTTTAACTTTTTTTTAAAAAAGCTTTTATTTATTTATTTGAGAGAGAAAGAGAAAGAGAGAGAGAGAGCACATGGGCTGTGGGGAGGGGCAGAGGGAGAGTAAGAAACAGACTCCCTGCTGAGCAGGAAGCCCAATGTAGAGCTCTATCCCAGGACTCTGAGATCATGACCTGAACAGAAGGCAATTGCCTAACTGACTTAGCCACCCAGGAACCCCTGTTTTTAACTTTTTGAGGAATCTCCATACTGTTTCACAGAATGACTGCACCAGTTTGCATTCCCACCAACAGTGCAAGAGGGTTCCGCTTTCTTCCCACCCTTGCCAACATCTGTTGTTTCTTGTGTTGTTAATTTTAGCCATTCTGACAGGTGTGAGGTGATATCTCATTGTAGTTTTGGTTGGTATTTTCCTGATGATGAGTGATGGTGAGCATCTTTTTGTGTGTCTGTTGGCCATCTGTATGTATTCTTTGGAAAAATGTTTATTCATGTCTTCTGCCCATTTTTTAATTGGATTATTCATTTTTTGTGAATTAAGTTTTATAAGTTCTTTATATATTTTCTATACGAACCCTTTATCAGATATGTAATTTGCAAATATCTTCTCCCATTCCATAGGTTGCCTTTTAGTTCTGTTGATTGTTTCCTTCACTGTGCAGAAGCTTTTTATTTTGATGTGGTCCCAATAGTTTATTTTTACTTTTGTTTCCCTTGTCTCAGGAGACATCTAGAAAGAAGTTGTTATGGCCAATGTCAAAGAAGTTACTGTCTGTGTTCTCCTCCAGGATGTTAATTGTTTTCTGTCTCACATTTAGGTCTTTAATCCATTTTGAGTTTATTTTTGTGTACGGTGTAAGAAAGTGGTCCAGTTTCATTCTTCTGCATGTTGCCGTCCTGTTTTCCCAACACAATTTGTTGAAGAGACTGTCTTTTTTTCCATTAGATATTCTTTCCTGCTTTGTTGAAAATTAATTGACCATGTAGTTATGGATTCATGTCTGGATTTTCTATTCTGTTCTATTGATCTTTGTGTCTATTTTTGTGCCAATACTATACTGTTTTGATCATTACAGCTTTGTACCATAACTTGAGTCTGGAATTGTGATGCCTCCAGTTTGCTTTTCTTTTCTAAGGTTGCTTTGGCTTTTGGGTCTTTTGTGGTTCCATACACATTAAGATTTGTTTGTTCTAGCTCTGTCAAAAATGCTACTGGTAGTTTGATAAGGCTTGCATTAAATGTGTAGATTGCTTTTGGTAATACAGACATTTTAACAATATTTGTTCTTCCAATCCATAAGCATGGAATGCTTTTCCATTTCTTTGTGTCTTCAATTTCTTTAATCATTGTTTTATAGTTTTCAGAGTACAGGTCTTTCACCTTTTGGGTTAGGTTTATTCCTAGATATCTTACGGGTTTTGGTGCAATTGTAAATGGAATTGATTCCTGGATTTCTCTTTCTGCTGCTTCAATATTGGTCTATAGAAATGCCACAGATTTCTTGTACATTGATTTTGTATCGTGTGACTTTACTGAATTCATTTATTAGTTCTAGCAGTTTTTTGGTGGTCTTTCAAGTTTTCTGTATAGAGTATCTTGTCATCCGCAAATAGTGAAAATTTTACTTCCTCCTTCCTGATCTGTATGCCTTTGGTTTCTTTTTGTTGTCTGATTGCTATGAGTAGGACTTCCAACACTATGTTAAATCAGTAGTGACAGTGGACATCCATCTCTTGTTCCTGACCATGGGGGAACAGCTCTCATTTTTTCCCCATTTAGGATGATATTAGCTGTGGGTTTTTCATAAATGGCCTTTATTATGTTGAGGTATATTCCTTCTAACCCCTACTTTGTTGAGGGTTTTCATCATGAATGGATGTCCTCCTTTGTCAAATGCTTTTTCTGCACCTATTGAAAAGATCATATGGTTCTTATCCTTTCTTGTATTAATGTGGTGTGTCACGTTGATTGATTTGCAAATATTGAACCACTCTTGCAACCCAGGAATAAAACTCACTTGATCATGGTGAATGATTCTTTTAATGTACTGTTAAATTAGGTTTGCTAGTATTTTATTGGGAATTTTTACATCCATGTTTATCAGGGATATTGGCCTGTAGCTCTCTTTTTTAGTGGAGTCTTTATCTGGTTTTGGTATCAGGGTAATGTCGGCCTCATAGAATGAATTTGCAAGTTTTCTTTCCTTTTCTGTTTTTTGAAATAGTTTAAGAAGAACAGGTATTAACTCTTCCTTAATTGTTTGGTAAAATTCACCTGTGAAGCCATCTTAGACTTTTGTTTTTGGGAGATTTTTTTATTACTGATTCAATTTCCTTGCTGATTATTGGTCTGTTCAAGGTTTTTATTTCTTCCTATTTCTGTTTTGGTAGTTTATATGTTTCTAGGAATTTATCCATTTCTTCCAGGCTGTCCAATTTGTTGGCATATGGTTTTTCATAGTATTCTCTTACAATTGTTTGTATTTCTTGGTAATAGTTGTTATTTCTCCTCTTTCATTTGTGAGACCAGAAATAAATGATATAGAAACTAAAATAACACAATAGAACAGATCAATGAAACCAGGAGCTGGTTCTTCGACAAAGTTAATGAAGTTGATAAACTCCTAGCCAGATTTATCAAATACCCTGATGTTAACTGAAATATAGTACTGCCACTAGCAAACGGAAAGCAAAAACAAACAAAATTAACCAAAAATTTACTTTGTATACAAAGATACTATGTATCTTTGATTCCATATTTGTATTTCACCACTTTCATAATCTGCATACATAGCTGAAATAAGTTGCATTAACAAACCATGTAAAGGCTGCTGCTTGCACTGTTTCCATTCTGGGTATCAAAATCTTAGTAGAATATATGGCTTTTTGGACTAGCTGATATAGTTAGCCATCATTCAAAAAGTTTTTAATCTTGGGATTTGTGCATATCCCAAAATGAATTGTTGAAAAAGACTGAAAACATTCCTGTAATGAGAGATAACATTTTATGTTAAGGAATTAAAAAATATATTGAGTTCTGATATCAATCTCTATTTACATCAGTAGAGGCATAGTGATAATCAACCACAGTTGCCTGACTTATTCTTGTCCTAATCATCAAAACTATGCCATTGACTATCCCATTCACTTTTCAGTGTGTTGTTATTATTTAAGACTCTTAGTGCTGTGTCTGTTTAAAAACTTACTCAGAACAGTTTTAAATTACTGAATATTTAACACTGATTCATACAGAATTCTCTTTTGTTCCTATATATGTTATTTTTATATTTGGTCCCCTTTTTTATTAAAATGACTCTGATTTTGTAGCTCTATTCTCTTAACCTATAGACTTTATTCCTATATGTCTTCATCCTTTGTCTTCATCCTATGTCTTCTTTTATACACATATTCTTCTGTGTGTTGTAGGGACTGGGAGTGATTTTTTCAATATTGTTTGGCTGGAAGAGTCACATTATATGTTGATTATAGGTGAAAACTGATTTCTCACTTGCTACACCATGTCAATATTCATGTGACACCAAAAACATCCCAAACAGGTAATTAATTAATGGTATTATCAATTAATGACATCAATCATAATTTTATGCAAAAGGTCAATATAAATCATGTCATATGGTGATTACTAGTTTTTATAATAATGCATATAAGAATTAAACATTTGATCATTGTTTTAGTCAACTCAGACTGCTGTAATAAAATACCATAGACTGGGTGGCACAATCAACAGAGGCTTATTTTTCACAATTCTGGAGACTGGGAAGTGCAAGATCAAGATGACAGCACATTCACTGTCTGATAAGAAACCTCTTCTTGGCTTGTAGATAGCTTCCTTCTTCCTGTATGTTCATGTGGTGGAGAGAGAAGAATACTGATTTGTCTTCCTCTTTTTATAAAGGCAGGAATACCATTAAGGGGACTCCAGCCTCATGACCTCCTTTAATGCTAATTACTTCCCAATGACCTACCTTCTTATACTATCATATTGGGAGTTAGAACCTCAACATATGAATTTGGAGAGACATAAACGTTCAGTCCATAACAATTATCACTGGAAACAGACATATAAGAAAGTGAATTGCAGTCAACCATGAAAGCTGCCAGCTGATCTCGGACTAAAGCAAGACAATGGTGGTCTCCTGCTGAGCGTAAAAAACTTCACAGAGCATCAGATAAAAACACAAGATTGTTTGTCAGTTCACATGCAAAAACAAAAACCCTTTGCAAACCACACATATGACTAAAAAACTTCTTTTTCTAGCTAATTTGTTTGTTACTTCTTTACTGATTGCAGCTTTAACCTAGCTCCATTTCTCCCATCCACTGAATGAAACTAAAATAGCTGATGATAGAATTATTCTTACTTTCTGAAAGCATCCAATTCAGAAAACAAAAAGCAAACAAACAAACAAACAAACATTGCTTTCTTGAACCATCTACAAAATCCACCTACCACAAGCTCAAATCCTTTCAAAAGCAGCGGTGGAAGCCTCTTAGTAATATTCCTCCTATTCCTCATGGTGTTCCTTCTCTTGGAGAAAGTGATCAACCCAACCGTGTTTGACTGTTTGATCCTAGTGGTCTTTAGCTGATGGACACAACACTGATAAGTAAATAATTTATTATGCATAATTATATTGTATTATGTTAAATTTAGTCCAATATAGAAACAATTAAAGCATTCTTATACTTTTCTCATACTGCTGTTAGTGACAACAGAATTAACTGGTCGGGAGAAGGTCATGTAAAGTGAAACAGCTTCAAGCCATTAGAAAATACCCTGCCTCATTATTTTTTTTTTAGTTTACCCTAAAAAAAAAAAAGTTCATTTTAAAACAATGAATTGTCACTTTTATTATGATATAAGGCCTTGAAAACAATGAACCAAATACATAATCCCCCTTTTAAGAAACAATAAAATAAAATGGCATAATTCAACAATATATTGGATTCAAGGCTATTTGAAATATATTGTCCCATGAAAAATATTTTCTTTTTAAAATTCTAGTAGCTAAGACATTATACTGACACAAATAAATAGCTTATTTGTCTCAAATGTCCAAATGAACTATATAGAAAATCAATTTTGGCTAAACAAAAAACAGATGGTAAATAAGGTGATTACATTAAAACGACTATGATGGTAGTCACTACATAAAAATAAGCCCTGCGTTTCATTTTCTCAAGTATGAATGCTGTAGACTAGAGAAAAGAATTATCACAAGGGAATGAGAGTAAGTCTCATGTAATTTCCTTTTATTACCCTCAGAGAAACCAGCATTATCATTATCATAAGCAGATGAGTAAAAAAGAGCTCTACAATAAGTCATAATAGAAGAAGATCATATAGAGAAAGCAGTAACATTGTCATTTTCTTTGAAATCCTTGAATGTGAATGAAAACAAAGGAGGTCTAATGAATATTTTAAATGAATAGCTTATTTAGTTACCTGAACACCAAAGATCTATTATCCAATGGCTTAACTGACTGTGTGTGAGTGTGTGTTTTTTAACAGCCCTGCTTATTGCAATACTGCTGCAAGCATTTTTCTGCAGAGTTTAAGTTGTATTCCTGATAGTCTTTTGATTTGGTTCAAGCTCACCAATATCTCACAACACTGAGCAGAAAAATAACTATTTCTCAGTGGAACAAAATGAATACAAGACAAAATATTGTCACAATATTTATAATAATATGCTTTTCTATATTCTAGTAGTTGCTTAGGGGATTATTTGGGAAAAGAATTTAACAAAACTTTTAATTATCCTGAGCAGTCAAAAATTCTCATGTTCTTTCATATTTATATCAAGTTAGTAATATATTTCTACATTTCTGAATTTCTAGTTACCTTGGATTGTATCAATTCTATTTCACCTTTTGCTTTTTTTACTTCTAAAAAAAAAAAAAAGTGGACGAAGAAAATGAGGAAGAGAAAGAAAAATAAAAGAAGACTAATAAGGAACCTAAAGAATAATGAAGTAATTTCCTTTACAAAAATTTAAAAATAAACTAAGTTGTAAGACATATAGAAAAATAAAATTATGCACTGTATATCTTTCTCAGATATGGAAAGCTACCATCAACAAAAGAAACAAAATACAATCTTTAATTTGATTTACAATAAAAAATATTTGCTATTAAAAAAATTCAAAACACCAAAAGAAACAACAAATTTATCATTATCACTCCAAGGTTTTGCATAATGAGGAACACCAAAAATACAATATATCTGGTTATAATGGTAAACAAAAATGGAAGAGGAGAAGTTGGAGATGACAATCAGAGCAACACAAAAATGAAGAACAAAAGAAAGTTACATTGTCACTTATAATTTGACTACCCCTCCTGATTCTTTCTTTGTTATTTTCCTTTGCTTAAATCAAGAATTATTTGTTTATTTGTTTTTTACTTCTTTTATATAAAACATCTTCTCAAACTACTTTTTCTAAATATGTAATTTTTTCTTTGGCTACTTTTCAGGAAGAATCTTTGCTTCAAATACATCGGCACAACACCTTCTCTTCATACATTTTCACATCTACTTTTTTGTGTCTTTCCAATTTAAAGTCATTTCTTTTCTTTTGTTACTTGTTTCATAATGCCAGTTATTGCTATAAAACTCTTTTCTGTCTCATCTGTTCTGAAAATCTATTTCCCTGATTCTTCTTTACTTCATATAAAAATAACATAATAACAGAGCAGTTAGCTGTTAACTAAACCAAGAAGGCAGAAAAAACACTGTATTTAGTACTGTTCACTCTCAGACAAACACTCTTCAAATCTAAGTATCCCAAGTTTCAAACTAACCTTTGCAGAGTTGTTTGAAGGATAGTGATGAGGGAGCAGAAAGCTAGCTGAGGACAGACAAAAGCTGACACCCCACAACCCCCCCCAACCCCCCCGCATGGGATCTATGTGACATTCCTCAGGCACTCCTAGCTGCCCTAAAGGAAAAACAGTTAAATTTATAGAGATCACAATCCAGCAAGTCTAGTCTCCCTCAGTTTACAAATATCTTAGCAATTTTCAAGAACAAAGCATTTCTATCAATGGCCTAGCTTCCAGAAGGAAATGTAGATACAATTAACTATACTTATAATCTGCAGCCCACTGACAGATACTTGAAGCGGGCAAAGTGTAACATTGCTCCAGGAAGCTCCCAACTATCTTACTGGTAATGCCTTGCTAGAAGGAAAAACAACCTTAACTTGACAATGGCAAGGCCTCTGGTATATTGTAGGTCCTCTTTAGCATATGAAAGTTCTTTTGAAAACCTCCTTTTTCCTCACCTCCCCCAACTCCCAAGTATATAATCAGCCACCCCTCCCAACCCCAGGGCAGCAGCTCTTTCCGCCCATGGGTCCTGTTCCCGTGCTTTAATAAACCAGCATTTTGCACCAAAGATGTCTCAAGAGTTCTTTCTTGATCGTCAGCCCTGGACCTCACCCCACTGAAGTTCACTTATATTCCAAAACCCCATCAGGTAGCATGGAAGTTCTTTTATAGTAAACCTCTATAATCTGTAATAAAGTGACAGTCACAGATATTGAATAGAAATGTCATATTGCTATGATATGCAAATCTCTTTAGGGAGTATCTATATTTGATGGGAGGAAGAAGATGGTATGATAAAACCATGAAAGGTAATTTCTTCTTCACTTTATGTATTCTTTGTAGTTTGGCTAAGAGGTTTAATCTGTGGTCTCCCATCTCCATGTTCTGGGCTGAGGGAATAGCCACAAACTGGATTATTGCAGAGAAGGAAAAAAACATGGCAATTCATGTCTAGTTCCTAAAGTTTCCACCAGGAAGAATCACATTTCATGGGTACTTACATTTTATTAACTAAAGCAAGCTACAGGTCTGTCTAACTTCAATGGGGGAAATATAATCCCATCACTTCCAAAAAAAATTTTTTTTGAAATATGTGGCAGGCAGCAAATACTTAGAGCTTTATATAGCCCCTTCTATGGTTAAAAATTTCTTGATGTGAAGCAAATTAAATATACATCTAAGAAATTTTGTTCTGTACAAATCTTATAATATGTTTAGGACATTTAACATAAAAATAGTCACTAGGATGCGTATATTAACCTCAGTTAAGTGTCGGACTCTTGGTTTCAACTCAGGTCATGATCTCAGTGTGGTGAGATCAAGCCCTGAGTGGTGCTCCATGCTCAGCAGGAAGTCTATTTGGGATTCCCTCCCTCTCCCCCTGTGTAAGGAAGGGAGCAGTAGAGCCTGATTTTTTTTTTTTTAATTTTGGCCTTGAGATGTCTTCATTCTTATGCTTAAATGATCATACTGTTTGACATTCTTCATGCTGTTTCCCAGTTAGTCTGTCTCTCTGTGCCCACCAATGTCTCTTTTACTAACTTTAAACTTGAGAAAAGAGGATTGCTGAGGAGACATGAGGTCTTAGGTCTGAATTATTTTTTCCTCTAGGCTTTTGGCTCTAGTAGAGTGAATAAGAACTACTAGATTAATCCAGGTTGACTTCACATTGAAATCCACTGTAGAATTTCTGATTTAACTAACCTGGGATGAGGTCCACATGTCATTGTTTTTAAAGCTCCCTGGAACAACTGCATCAAAGGCTGCCATTGTTGAACTAAATAGAGCATGGTTTTATTTTGAACCATGATATTTCTCAGCAATCTAGGGTGAGTATCATATTATTCCATTTTGTTGCAATCTTTAAAATACCAGAGAATGTTCGATTTAGCAATCACAGCAGCCTGTTGACATATTCTGCTTCACTGGAAACCAGTTAAATGTTGCAGATACCAATTTGATGCCAAGGCTGGCTCTGGCCACATCCTTGTTATTTGATTTTCTCTGTACACCAGCAGGATTAACGTCACCTAGGAATTTGTTAGAAATGTGGAATCTGGGCGCCTGGGTGGCTCAGTCAGTTAAGCGACTGCCTTCGGCTCAGGTCATGATCTCAGGGTCCTGGGATCAAGTCCCACATAAGGCTCCCTGCTCTGCGGGGAGCCTGCTTCTCCCTCTCCCACTCCCCTTGCTTGTGTACCCTCTCTCGCTGTGTCTCTCTGTCAAATAAATAAATAAAATCTTTAAAAAAAAAAAAAAAAAAGAAATGTGGAATCTTAGGCCCGACTTCAGACCTACTCAATCAAAATCTTCATTTTTAACAAGATCCCAAAGTGATTCACATGCACATTCAATCTTGAGAGGCACTACTCTGGAGACCATCTCAACTGTGGGTGGGGAAATTAATTATTTGAACTCACCAGGAGTTCATTGTCAGAGTCCACTTAACAGCATAGTTGCATCATTTCTGGCTCCCCAAGTTTACAATTTTATTTAGGATCTGGACCATATAAGTATATTTTTATTCACAGAGGGAGTCATTCACAGCTTCCGCTTCTTCATTTTCATGCCTGATCAGTTTTACCAAGAGAGAGAATCCAGTGGTGATATTTATAGATGTTTGAGCCATCAGGTTTATAAATTTGTCCCCCATGAACTTGATCCTAGCTCTTCCAAGCCTTATTTATCTGGGAATGGACTTTGGGGGTACTTCTTCCACTATGAAAATATATGTAAGATATTTTTTACCTTCACATTGAGGTGAGATTATGAAGTCCTAGCATACAAATAACAGTGTAAGTCCACTTTGCTGTAAGCTCTTTCAGGAGCAGTATGGTGGTTCAATTCACAAATGGAACTTCTGTGTTGTTTGAAGTTCCAATGCTCCCTATAGTTTGACCATTATAAGCCAGCATTTCTCTTCCTCTGAGAATGTCAATTTCTGTACTGTTGCAGTGACATGCTCTAATTCCCTATTAAATTTTTCAAGTTTCTATCCTCTACAAGAAAATTTTAAATGTTTTAATGCAACATAATTTATATACAAAAAAAAGACTAAATCTTGTTTCTAGAGTTAATGAAACTTATCCTTGTGAAATTAATAGATCAAGTTACCAGAAATATGTTGAAG
This sequence comes from Mirounga leonina, assembly GCF_011800145.1. NCBI lineage: Eukaryota > Metazoa > Chordata > Mammalia > Carnivora > Phocidae > Mirounga > Mirounga leonina. The sequence goes on from NW_023270431.1 coordinate 17,224,130, forward strand.
AAGGAAGAGTGAAGGGATTTACATTCAGTGATCAATGTTTCTGTTATATAAAAAACAAAAACAAACACCAAAACCTATTCTGTGATATGCATAAAAGTCTCACTTGAACTTTTTGTCAGACTTGCAAGAGGTTTTACTATTCCCATTTTACAAATAAGAGTATTTCTGGTTTAAGTTTCACTGGTGCAGAACTTTTTAGTCATCCAAGTTTGTCTAATACTAAAGGAAAGTCATTTTTGTGTTCCTTTTATTCACTCATTCATTCATGCAGCACATGCTTGAGTTGTTGCCACATGCCAGTCACAGGATTAGCTCTGTAGGTGATTCATTTTCCAGAGAATTCCATCTAAAAGAGAAGAACATTTTGTCTTCCAGTGCTTTCATTTGTTATACTGTGTTTCTTTTGTATTTGACCCTTTTGAGAGTGAGGAAGAGGTGGCCAGGATTTGTTCAGATTGGAGGATGTATTTCAGGTATTGCCTGAAAGAATTTCCTCTAACCATTCTTTGGGAATGCGGTTAAAGGCCCTTTACTTTTGAGATAAAAAGATTTCTTTTAGAACTTCATATTCTACGATGATGTCTTCAAGGTAAAATCCTGACATAAAGACACTCCTGCTACTCAAATTCTATTTCTTCTACATTTTTTTCTGCAGTGTAAGTATTATTTAAATGGCACAGCATACTTAGAAAATGAACCCACATCATAATATTTTATTTGAATTATTTCAGATTTAGGACATTAATCATGATAGTTTAGAAATGTTTCAGCTGATCTTGGTCCATTTTATGAAAAACCGGATAAATATGTTTTCAATCTATCTCTTTCTTTCCTAACGAGTATTAATAAAGAATCTGGAAGAAAGTTTGTTCCAAGTCAATTCATTTTTTTTTTAAGATTTTATTTATTTATTTGACAGGGATAGAGACAGTGAGAGAGGGAACACAAGCAGAGGGAGTGGGAGAGGGAGAAGCAGGCTTCTGGTGGAGCAGGGAGCCCCATGCGGGGCTTGATCCCAGGACCCTGGGATCACGACCTGAGCCAAAGGCAGACACTCAATGACTGAGCCATCCAGGTGCCCCTATTCCAAGTCAATTCTAATCACTTTACTACTTAGTAGTAATTCCTTTTACATATTGAGAGTAGAAATATTCAACTTTTAGCTATATGTATGTGCAAGCACAGAAATACAGTTACTCAAAGTCATTCTTCACCATATCAATATAAAATATCAGCAATATTACTTTCAGGATGACTTGGTAAATCAAAATATATCTCGTATATATAATATGCCTATATGCATATATACTCTTATGATAAGAGAAATATGGTTCTAATAATGGTAGCACTGTCTAAAAAGTAAAGTGAATTTCCAAGTACTTCAGATATAGCTATAATAACAGAAATTACTATTATAACTTCAAATGTTAAATCTTTGATATCATAAGTATGGAGCATATTCCTCATAAGATTTTAAATTTCTTGAAGAAACTTATATTTTCTCATGTTTTCATAATTTGTAATGTACTGTAAATACCAAAACCCCCACTTTTATGAGTTAATGATTCCCTTAGCTTATAGGTGAATGTCTATCATATGACTTTTCCAAAACTTTACCTTTAAAATTCCTGAGCTTCTTCAAATCCAGTAACAACTCTTCCTCCCTTCTGTAATCCATGCCAATAAGTCACATTTTGATTGGTTATTACTCAAAATTATACCACATTTTTTGAAAAGCAGACAAAAAATAAAATATACAAAATAATTTCCTTTAGTAGTGAGACCTCAAAGGTATTCAGAAATCCCTAATTATTTCCTTCCCTCACTACTTTTATCAGTCATTCTGAACAATTACCGAAAACCTTTGACACCTTTTCCCATCCCCTCCTTGACTGCAGTGGATTAGCTTTGCCTTTTACTTAACTAAAAAAATGAAAGCTATTAATGAAATTTCCTTTACTTTTCTACTCCACTTCTTAGGATTTATTCCATATAAAATCATTTCACCTGCCTTAAGTATCAACTAATTAAGAGAAGAAGCCCTCCTCCAATTTGCTAATCCCTAGTTTTTATTTGGAGTCCCTGCCCTCCTACTTCTTTGGTGACTCTGCTTTATTAGCCATCTTTTCTCTTGCTTCTTCACTCTCTGTTGAAAGAGGAGTCCTGTTGATTCTTACCTTTCAAATTAGTTCTTGGCCTTAGTATTATAAAAACCAGTATCTTAGCCCAGAACCTTACTGTTCCTTATCTGCGATACTGTTTTAATGTCCCACTGGATCTTTATATCTAATTGCCCTTGAAGCTTCCCCTACTCTATCCTCATCACTGCAATTAGAACAATTGTTCTAAAATGCAACCAAGAACTCTAAGCCTAAAACAGCTATCTCCCTAGCTTCATAGTTCCTACACATGTTATACAGACCCGCAGTTCCAAGTTCCATACCTATGATGGCACACACCATTGTGTCTAACTAAAACGCTTTGGCCCTTCATCCTTCATCCCTTTTACTCTCTTCCAAACATCTTCATCTGTATGAATGTATCCTTTAAATCCAGCTTCTATTCTTCAAATTTCTATCTATTCTTCAAATCCTTCCTTGACTCTATAATTTGAATGTAATGCCACCTTTCTTGATTTCCATCACATTGTGTGACTATCTCTATCAGAGCATTTATGAACTTAATATGTAACATATTGAACAGGCTTCCTGTTTTCCCTGCTAAGGCGTCAGCCCCTAAAGGGCAGGAACTTTGTAGCTTCAGGGTGTTGTATGGTATCTGACCCATTTAAGTATTCTACAACTATCTCCTGAAGGTTAAATGACTAAATGAAGCTCTTGGGTTTTTGTGTGTGTGTGTGTGTGTGTGTGTGTTTTAAGATTTTATTTATTTGACAGAGAGAGACACAGCGAGAGAGGGAACACAAGCAGGGGGAGTGCAAGAGGGAGAAGCAGGCCTCCCGCTGAGCAGAGAGCCGGATGTGGGGCTCGATCCCAGGACCCTGGGATCATGACCTGAGCCGAAGGCAGACGCTTAACGACTGAGCCACCCAGGCGCCCCTAAATGAAGCTTTTGTAACGTGATTAGCTCAAGTACAGTTATTTTCCCCACTGTGCATCACACTAAAGGATTCACCATTTTCCTAAATTGGAGGTGTGGTGGCAGTGGAAACTAGAATAGTACAGTAGATGAACAAAAAAAGCCAAGCAAACAAGAAAAGCACTCTAAGCAAAGTCTTGGTTTGTATTCTATTCCCTCAGCATTTTTATGTTAAACATCCAGTTCTGAAAAGAATGTATTCTAAGTGTAAGGTTTTTTTTTTTAAAAAGATAGTGAGTAGAAATAACTCTTTACAAACTCAGGCTCCCTTCTCATTTTCAGGATGTATCCCTTTAAGATAAATCTATAGGTACATCAGTTATAAGCAAAACCTAACATGATAACATTTAGAACATGGCACATTTACCTTAGGGGGAGGAGCCTAGGCTTGAACACATTATTTTGACATGTATTATTTAAAGTTGTCAAATGAAACCACATTTGTCTTTCTTCATACCTTCTCTCTCTTCTCTATGTAGAACCCCCAGTGAATGCACCTAGGACACTGAAACTAGAAGAGATATATAGTAAATATGTCTAAGAAAGAAAGTTTTTTGACATAAATATTTTTCAAAACCAGACTTGCCTTAATTTTAAATTCGCTGTGCTGAGAGTTTTTGTTTTTTAATGATAGGACATAATAGAAATAAGAAAAAATATCTAATGTTAACATAATTAACTATGTACCACTTTTTCTTATAATGAAGGTATTTTACTAATCACCTCAAAATTATATTTATTCAAATAAAAATAATAAACCCCATTTCCACATTATTAAAACACTTTTATATTAGTCTAAAATGGTCTTTTCAATACTGAGCTTATGTTCTCAAGTAAAATGGTAACAATAGACAACAGAGCATTAAATAGACATTAGTATAAAGGGCATAAATGAATGGTTGATAGATGCAAGTTCAGATGTAATGTAATTATCTGGTTTTACTTAACTAGCCATTAGAATAACTTATTCTGGTCAAAATTAATATGAAGTAAGTATTATTTGCAGTTTATATCCCTCTTGAGCTCTGAGATATGTGACTTGTTTGATTATTAAAGCGTTTTGTAAATGTTGAATATAGCTCTAGATATTTTCAAATATTGAAGGTAGCTTTTTACAATGACTTTTGTTTTATTTTTCACTAGCAACTCTAGTGGAATTTAAATGGAAAGACTCTTACAGTCTCTAATATTTTCCTAACCAAATATAAAACACTTTTCATTACCCATTACAGCTATATCGAGGGCACAAAAAATAAAAGGGAACTATTACCTATTGTTCAAAGTATAGGAATAAAACACATTCTTATGTATCTACTACCCTTCTGGGATATAAAATCCTTATCATTTCCTCCCTCTCCTAGGTTATATATGTAAATATCTTGCAGATCTTGAGAATTAAAGGCTCATATGGGTCTATGTCTCTGAATAGGTACTCAGTCTAACAAAATCTATGTGAGTATTAAGGAGACCAAGCTTCATTATATAAACCCCCAGATTCCAAAAGAATTAAACTTTTAGTCTGATGTGTGAAAAACATGTTAAATGTGTCATTTTTTTCTTCTTTTCTCTAAGTCTGAATTTCCTAACTGGCACTTTATTTCTAATATTCCATCTAGAGTGGGGCTGTCACATGGATGATGCTGTGAGTGGTATCTTGTAGAGTTATAAACTGCATAAGCGGTTGCAGCCCTGGTCTGAAAACATGTTCATATTCTATATTATCATTTGTTAAAACCTCTATAATGAGAAAAAGGCTAAAAATTCGTAATTGTTTTTTTTATTGTATATGCTAAAATTAGGGAAAACATTTATGGCCTTAAAATATCCTAACTAACCTTCAGAAGCATTTAAAAGTGGGATGACAATTCAAGGCATTTTAAGTGCTATTTTAGAGTGTGCTTCATTAAGAAGTACTAGAAAATTACTCATAATCACCAAAAGACAAACATCAGAAGTTTCCCCTTTTGAATATATATACATTTTAAATTTCAGTACTATGAAATATTAGGGCTAATGAGTTGTTATAGCAAGATAGTGAGTGAGTAGTTTTGGAAGTCAAAATTACTGTAATAAATAGCAGAACTCATAAATAATATTTTTGTGAATGTGGATACTTTGCAATGTGCTGCCAATAATATTCCCAAGATTCTATGAGTCAGACTGGTCTCTCTTTTCTCTTTTAATGGATTTATGAGACATGGCTACAATGAAGAGATTCTTAAAGCTGACAGCCATGATTAAACAACACTTAATTATTTCCAGTTATTAACATTTCCTAGAAAACAAAATTAAACACAAGTCATACTTATTTGTTATAAGAATGAGTATCTTCATGAGATTCATATTTCCAACCAGCTTCCACATCACTTCACTGTCACGGAACTTTTTCATCTCTTTTTCATCAAATCTAGATTATTTTAGGATTTTTCTAATTCCTTTTCTGCCGCTAATGGCCACTTTTTTTTTTATTCCGGTGATTATTTGAACTTTTAAATATATATACTTTTTTCTCTTAAATAGGTTCATATTAAATTATAGTTTACTTTATTCAGTTCAGAATATAAGATTCTTATAAATCTGTAGTGTCCTGACTGCAATTTAGAATATAAGATTCTTATAAATCTGTAGAGTGTCCTGACTGCAATTTAGAATATAAGATTCTTATATATCTGTAGAGTGTCCTGACTGTAGTGGATAAAAAGGTCTGTAGAGAGTCATGTAGTATAGTGTTTAAAGCTTGGGCTCTGGAATTAAACTGTAAAGTTTTAAACCCTTGCTCCAGTCCTTACCTTACTTGACTTCCCTAATGCTTTTGTTTCTTCAAATGCTAAATGATATTGGCCATTTTAGTACTTACTATATAAGGTTCTTTTGAAGAATTAATGAAATTGCAAGTTACTTAACCTCAATATGTGGTATAAGGCAGTTATGCAATAACTGTTAGCCATATTATTCATGTCTATTGACTTATTAATGCCTGAGGGTCTTTGGATATTACTAATTCTGAGAAATATTTATAAATTCAAAAGTTTAAAATATGTAAGCCATATAAAACAGATGGCAACCAGGAAATAATGGAAAGTTGTGTGAGCTACATATTAGAACTCTTCTTGCTCTTTAGAGGATAAAGGAACAGAGGGGAAAGTCATCGTTCACTCCTCTTGGGTGAATGTCTCTGCTTTCATTAAAGCTGGGTAACACCTTTAGAACTTAGATTTATGGAGTTCATGCCATTTATATGTGAAGGGGATAGGTCCATCTGGCATAAATCAATTCAGTCAGTCACCTTTGCTGATTGAGTCATTATAAATATCACCACAAGCCAAAGCTACATGACAGAAAATAAATGAAAACCGTTTATGAAAGCAGGCATGGAACAAAGAAACTGATTAAAAAAGCTGAAGAGCATTATATTTCTAAATGTTTATAAATGCATCTAAAAATGTGATAGGAAAATATTACATGTAATGTAATGCTTTACGTTATAGATTTTTGTTAAGGGATAAGGGTCTCCAGTCAATGATAAAAATTCTCTTTTGGAGTGTAACTTCCATCTTTCTCATGGCTCAACAATTTCATAAATAATTAATTCTAAGGTATAACAAAGCACATATTAAAATTCACAAATGTAAAATCTTTGGCACTCATCTACTGGTAGAAGTTTGTAAACCTCCATTTAAAGGCCAAATAAGAAAACAGTTAACACTTACATCATATATTTTTTATCACTAACCTAGTATATGTATAAAGTACAATATAATTTTTTTTAAACCAACTGAGGTAATGAGACTTAGGTTCTGGTGCCAGCTCTTCTATTAAAGACTTGCAGAAACTACCAGAAGCCACTAGTTTATTACAAACATTTACTGGACACCTAATATGTGTCATGTTTTGTGCCACGCCTGGGGATTAAAAAATAAAAGTTCAGTTTCTGTCACAAGGAGAGAAGTGTAAGTGAACAAACACAACTTAATAAGTACAAGGATAAAATCATATTCATGATATGACGATGGCATAATATGACAAATATGATTCCACATTTCCATCCATCTGGCTACTACCTGTTAATCTTTTAGGATACAGCTCAAGATCTATTCTTCTCCATAAACTTTTGTGATCTGTCCAAGTATAACCAAATGTTCTACTTTTCATGAACTTACAGTTATCTCTATACCCATCTTTCATGGGGTCTCTAACACTATATTGCAATTACTTCTTTACATAGAAATCATTCCCGACCCTACAGTAAACCTATGAGTGCAAGGGGTCTTATTTCCTTATCTCTTAGCAGAAGAGATAGCTTAATATCTCCTTGCTGAATGGACAAATGAATGAATAAATGACATCTAACCCAGTCTAATCATAATAAGGTACAACAATTGTTTGAAGGTAATAATTATCTGAGTATTGGATATTGTGGTTGGGTATATAGTCCTAGAAATCAAGAGCAGTGTTTGGGCTTAGCATGAGCACATGGGTTATTTTTGAAACCCTGAGTGTAAATGAGTCTGACTTGAGAAGGATAAGAAGAGGCCATGAAGCAGTGAAAGAAGAATGGAAATGTAAGCATTAAGTAAGAAGTGGAAATTCTAGTTAGTACAGAGGTTGAGGATATAGGAGTTTGCTTAACCATGGGCTGGTGTGGTGGTGGCAGAGAGCATAATGGAAAAGGAGTTGCAAAATGGCCTCACTGAAGGGAGGATCTCTGTGTATAAAAGACAATGGAAGTGTTAACTGGTAGGTTTTTTTTTTGTGTAGTAAAGACAATATGGATATACTCAAGGTTAGAGACATAAAGTGAGTCTTCTTTCAGACATTAATCAAGGATGTCAAAGACGGAAAGTCTGGTGAGATTAGATTTTAGTAGATCAGAAAATTGATCACTTTGGGATCTTCTAGGTAGAAATAGCCTAAATTATTACAGAATATTTAGGGACAGCTGAATAGTGTGTAGAGATATACCTTGTTGTATGGTACCAGAAACATTTTAAGAGAAAACTTGCATTCTATTAACAACTGGAGATCAGCTATAATCTGGCATGCAGAACTTGAGAAAATGAACCCTTGAAGGGATGTAGGGAGAGAAGGAGAGAGGGGGATGGAGACAGAGGAAGAAAGCAACCAGGCAAGCAAACAACAACCTTGTCAGGATGATGTCTGACACAAGAGGACATGCTCAGCACCAAGAACTGCAGTTGGTTTCCTGAGCAGTGAAAAGATATCTGAACACTTCAATCCAGCTATCCTTCAGCTTAAAGGCTAATGTCTAGGGATACTGGGATGAAGAAGGAGACATTTGTTTTTTTTGTTTTTTTTTAAAGATTTTATTTATTTATTTATTAGAGAGTGAGCGAGAGAGAAACAGCATGAGAGAGGAGAGGGTCAGAGGGAGAAGCAGGCTCCCCGCTGAGCCGGGAGCCCGATGCGGGACTCGATCCCAGGACCCTGGGATCATGACCTGAGCCGAAGGCAGTCGCTTAACCAACTGAGCCACCCAGGCGCCCCAAGAAGGAGACATTTTGAATAAAAGCTCCTACCTTCCCTGCTCTCTTATTTCCTACTTCATGACACTCCTCACTGAGTTCCAAAATAGCAGGATGCTAGAATAAAGAACATCTTCCTACAAGCCGGCCAGAGATATAAGCGTAAGACACTAATTACAAGCACATCCAGTAAGGAATTTATTGAATAGATTAAATGTATTAGTAATTCAAATGCCAAAGGCAGACTTACCATACCACATTAAGATCCATCCTAGAGGTGGATAAGAAAAAACAAAAGAGGTAAAGCAGAAAGAAGGCTGAGTGGCAAACTTTGACTTTGAAATTTTTGTATAACCTTCACTCTTTTAGGAACTACTAGAGGAATATGAATTCTGGAGGAATATGAATTTTTAGCAATTTCAGAGCTTCTGATTATGTAAGTAGAGCCTGGAGCCTAAGAAATCTTTTAATGCAAAAAGGGGAATCTGGTCCAGGTGTTTCATCACACTATCTTTAAAGAAACATTGTTCTAGAGTAATAGACAAAAAATGTTTTCAAAATAATGATGAGATGTTATTTGCCCTTTTTCCTTTGTTGACATTTGCCTCGGGCACAAACGACAATGGGTTAAACTGCTGGTGCCATGGGACAAATCAAGAATATGTGGTATTCTATAATGCCACATATTCACAATTAAAAAAAAATTTACTTAAAATTACTTTTAAAATTTTACTTAAAAATAAAGTATATTTTATAAAGCAGTAAAATTACTCCTTTTATTAAATAATAACCTGAGTACACTTATTTTTAATATTCTGTGGAATATTGTATTAAAATATGATTGTTTAGAGTAAAAATATTTGCTTGATGATCTGTGTTCTTGGATGAACTTTTTTGTTTTGTTGTTTTTCCATGAAATACCATTTTTACTTGAAAGAATGAGTGATTAATGAACAATGTTTTCTGTTTGGCCGACTTTTTTTTTTTTTTTTTTTGAAAACAAACAAAATAAATCTGTTGCTTTAAAAAATGGCAGCAGTTGCTGTCAATGATAAACTTTGAGCTTTCAAGTGAAATTTAGACCTTGGAAAACTTGCATCCACCACCATTTGCCTGGCAGCCAGTACTTACAGACTTTTTACGAGGTTGCTTGCGATTTTTTAAAAGAAGAGTTTTTATATTATATCATGAAATATGTAATATGTGGAAGATCTATGTAACTCAGTAAAGCAGTATTTTCCAAATTACCATTGCATAATATTTCAAAATAATGCTTAGGTAAATAACCCACTCAAAGTTCAAAAAGACCATTTTAAATATATTTTAAATTATATATATAGACATTTAAATATATTTTAATGTAACAAACTATGAAAATTTTGTTCATATATGTTCAGATTGGCCAACACAACTAATCTTCAAGAAAGATTGAAGCCTACTAGCCTTATATTTCAACCAACTAATATATCACAATAGATCGAATGCAGGAGACATGAGGATCTATTTTCTGTTAAGCCATATCTTTAAGAAATGAAGTATAGGACACCTGGGTGGCTCAGTTGGTTGAGCGGCTGCCTTCGGCTCGGGTCATGATCCTGGAGTCCCTGGATTGAGTCCCGCATCGGGCTCCCTGCTTGGCGGGGAGTCTGCTTCTCCCTCTGACCCTCCCCCCTCTCATGTGCTCTCTCTCATTCTCTCTCTCTCAAATAAATAAATAAAATCTTTAAAAAAAAAAGAAATGAAGTACAAACCCATATCACTCTTCTCATTTATTTTTATTTTGTTTGGTTTTTAAACAAAAATGTTTCCATGTAAAAGGTATATTATCATTTTTAATAAGTAAATAAATATTTTATATCCTCTTCTTTTAACCTCCAATATGGTAAATATCAATAGACATAACTCACATAAACTAAATCTCTTTAGGGTTCTCAATAATTTTTAAGAGTGTAAAAGGATCTTGAGACCAAAACATATGAAAACCATTATGCTAGATGGATAAAAGAAGGGAAAGAACATGAAGTTTTGAAAGTTGGCAAGATGCTGTGTTTTATTTCGAAGGTCAGTTTAGTTGGAGAGGGATAGAGTGCTACTTCAGTTAGCAAAGGAACTAATAGAGAAAATAGCTTTACCTGAAAAACCAGAGTTTAAGACTCAGGAAAGTTCAGATTAGAGATAAGGTGAACATATACTCTGGTTTGCCTAAGATAGTCCCAGTTTGTATCTGTCATTATACAGTCATTCTATTTTCAGGTGTTCTCATGGTTACAAACAGGACCTTGTGTAAATATATTTCTGTTTCCCCACAGGCTAAGTTGCCTGGTGATGCTAGAGACCTGTTTCCACCAGGATTTAGAATACTACTTGTAGTTTTGGAGGCAGGGGTAGCCCCAAACTATTTAGAAGTTATAGTCTTCAAATGTAACCTGACTTTTTTGAGTTGTTGATATTAAAGGTATTATTTGCCTATAAAATTATACAAAACACTTAATATTTATTCTATGATTTGTTATCCTTCACTTTTTAAAAATTTTAAATATTATTTTAACAAGTGATATGACTTAGAATCAGACAACATGGGATCAATCCAAGTTTTGATCATTAATCATCTGATGACCATTGATGGACTACTTACTTTCTTTAAAAAACTATATTTCTTAGGATTATTGTGAGAATTAAACAACTAATGGTAAAGTTTGTGATATTGTTTTATGAATGCCAGGCATTATATTTGGTTAGAATGATGAAGGTTGATTAAGTTTTACATTATTTTGTGCCACTTTATAAATGGAATAATTAAATGAAAATTTAAAGGCATATCATTCAGATGAAAATTATTTTCTATCTATTGCAAAACAAGAATGTGGGGTGGCAGTGTGCTAACATACTTGATGGAGGAAAAAAGATGAACAGCTGTGAATAAGTCTATGATAAAAAATATGCAAAGAAGGCAGAGTGCGTTTAATTCAGACCTAAATCTGCCAATTTTAATTCACAGAGAGCACACTAAAGGCAGCCAGTTAATGGGAGTGTTAAGTGAAGTAACACTTCCAGTGTTTGCTTACTTTGAAAAAGGCATTCTGTCTATTGTTGAAGGATATAGTGGTTTGACACATGGCTAGGTAAATATACAGCAATTCTAAACAGAGTAGACTAGTGTGAAATCAAGATCAATTTTTACAAATAAGGAATATCTATAGTCTGTTTAAAGTGGCCTTATTTTTACCAAGTTGAAAAGAAATCAGTGTTAGGGGCATTACAGATATTCTAGAACTTGTCCTACTGGCCTGAGAGCAAGAATTCATTGTGCATACTTTCTGAGCCTGGAAACTAGTGTAGGCTCATCTTTCTTGCCCTTTAATTAGAACAGGACCCATGCTTTCCCCATTGGTTACTGTAACCCTGCGATCTAAGGGCTAACGTGTCAGATTACAGATTAAATTCTTAAATGTCTGGTTGAATTGCCTCAACATTCAATGTAGTTAAAAAATAAAAGAATATGAGATACTTATGATAGAAGTAAACTTGTGAACCTGGTAATGATCTTAGGAGTTAGTTGGACAGTTAGGTATCAGGGCCAGTGTCCCCCATAAGAAAACATGAAGTCGGGACAGCTAAGACAAAACAGCACTAACACCCTGTTTTGCAGTTTAGACAAGTCCATCAGCACATGAACATTAACCTAAAAGGTAGATGGATGTGCGATCAAAGCCCTGATTGGCACGCCTTAGCACACCCTGGTTGCTTAAGAGCTCATAAAAACCCTTAGACCCAGAAACTCCAACAGCAACCCTCTTGGGTCCCCCTCCCTCTTTGGGAGCTTTGTACTATCACCCAGTAAACTTTGCTTTGCTGTCCATCACTCTTCATCTGGTCTACCTCTTCATTCTTTGAAGCTGCATGACCAAGAACCCCAGGCACTAAAGGAAAAGAAATTCTGAAACAATGTGAGGGGCATCAAAACAAATGTTTTGCTTGCTTATTTACTTACTTACTTACTTATTTATGACCTACATAATTGGATTGTACAAATCTTAAAGTTAGGTATTCCATCTTATACTTTTGATTTTATGTTTTCTTTAATAAGAGGAAAATCATAGAGTAAGAGTTTACTGAACAATTCATTCAGAAGATATAAGAATTTTTCAAATCAATTTATACTTAGAGAAATACTAAAAGGGTTAGTTTTTAAGGCCAATGCATTTAACTAAACACACGTACATGGAAAGATCAAATAAAAAATATATCTTGTATTTGCCATTCAACCCTTTGATTCTCAATCTTTTAGTAGTCTTTACATGACTGTTGGAACCTGCCAGAAACAGGGGCAAGAATAAAATGCTATGACAGTGTTGTTATTTGTCAAGATACTTATCCAGAGGGGCACCTGGGTGGCTCAGTCAGTTAAGCATATGTCTTCAACTTAGGTCGTGATCCCAGGGTCCTGAGATGGAGCCCTACATTGGGCTCCCTGATCAGTGGGGAATCTGTTTCTCCTTCTGCCTCTGCCCCTTCCCACCACTGGTGCTCTCTCTCTCTCAAATAAATAAATAAAATCTTAAAAAAGGACAGATACTTATCCAGAAAAGTAATTATACCCTATACCTGTTAGAATGACTATTATCAAAAAGGCAAGAAATAACAAGTGTTGATAAGGATGTGGAAAAAAGGGAATTCTTATGCACTGTTGGTGAGAACATAAATTGGTGCAGTCAATATGGGAAACAGAATGGATTTTCTGCAAAAGATTGAAAATAGAACTACCATATCATCCAGCAATTTCACTTCTTGAAATGAAAACACTAACTTGAAAAGATATATGCACCCCCATATTCATTGCAGTATTATTTATAATAGGCAAGATATGGAAACATACTGTCCATTGACGAATGAGTGGATAAAGAAAATGTGGCATATACAAAGGGATATGATATTAATTAGCCATGATAAAGAATGAAATCTTGCCATTTGCAACAACATAGATAAACCTCGAAGGCATTATGCTAAGTAAAATAAGTCAGAGAAAGACAAAAAATGCATAATTCCACTAATTTCACAATAATTATTGAAACATGCCTTCAATAGAAAGAAATAATATTCCTAATACTGAATCACAGAATTTACAGAACCTGTTTTGTTCTAATGACAAATAGGGATCATTGCAGCTATCCCTTTCCTTCTTGCTGAATGTGTATAAGTCAGCTTCTTAAAATTTAATAGCATAGAGAAAAGCAATAGAATGATTCACAGATCTTCTTGCTCTTCCTTGAATTTCCTGGCTAGGATTCCATTGTAAGGCCTCTGTAATTGTTCTTTCCTTACCTGGAATATTCTTTCCATGGTTATACATATAATTTGCTCCCTCCCCTTAAACTTTTGGCTCACATACAACTTTTTCAATAAGAATTTTCCTAACCATCGTATTTTCTTTTAAAGATTTTATTTATTTATTTGACAGAGAGAGAGCACAAGCTGGGGGAGCAGCAGGCAGAGGGAGAGGGAGAAGCAGGCTCCCCACTGAGCAGGGAGCCCAACACGGGGCTCAATCATATGACCCTGGGACCATGACCCGAGTCGAAGGCAGATGCCTAACTGACTGAGCCACCCAGGTGCCCCCCTAACCACTATATTTAAAATAGCTACAAACTCTTCACATGCATGAAATCCAATCCCACTTCCTGCTTTATTTTTTTCCATTGCACTCATCACCATTTGAAATAGTTCATATTTTACTTATTTATTTTGTTACCATCTTTCTAACTCTACTAGAGTATAAGTTCCATGAGGAGTAGGATTTTTGTCCAATTTACTCAGTGCAGTATTCCCAATAATAAGTATAGTATTTGGCCATTGTAAGGATTAAATAAATACTTGTTGAATGTATAAAGGCTTTCTAAAGGCAGCCATATCTGGAAAAAAGAAAAGAAGAAGAAGAAGAAGAAAGGAAGAAAGAAAGAAAAAATAAAATGTCATGGTTCTTTCCTCATATGAAGCATTAGGGTAATTCATTCCATCTCTACAGAAAAGAGAAATAGTTCAGGCAAAGTTCCAGGGATGTTTAAAGAAAATCCCTCTTCCCAGAAGCCAGAAGACTTTGAAGTGTTCCCTTCACATTCTCCACCTCTTTGTTCTCTTAAGTCATTAGGCTTATCAATTGGTATCTTAAACTATTTTTTTTATGTTGTTAATCACCATACCATACATCGTTAGTTTTTGATGTAGTGTTCCATGACTCATTGTTTGCATATAACACCCAGTGCTCCATGCAGAACATGCCCTCTTTAATACCCATCACCAGGCTAATCCATCCCCCCACCCCCCTCCCCTCTAGAACCCTCAGTTTGTCTCTCAGAGTCCATAGTCTCTCATGGCTCGTCTCCCCCTCCGATTTCCCCCCCTTCATTCTCCCCCTCCTGTTATCTTCTTTTTTTGTTGTTGTTGAATCTGTTGAATCACAGATCTGTACCTCTGAAACAAATTAAACTATTTGGTTTAATGGCAGAGGGTTTTTTCTCCCTCACAATCTGGTGGAAGATACAGTGGTACAATAACTATATATATGACACTCAGCTTTCCGGCAAATCTTCTAACTGAAATAGAGATGGAAACCAGAAAGTTATTTTTAAAATTTTCTCAAATATTCAAAATGTGTCACTAATTTGTCCTGTAAAAATAGTATTTTGTCAAAAGTGAGCCTTCACAGAATATCATTCATCGATGTTTACTTTATACAGCATTATAATGACAGTGTTGTTGATTTTACTCATCCAGAGTAAATTAGAAGTAGCACAGTTGAAGGAGTAAGAATAGCTGATACAGATCAATAAACACATTAAGGGTGACAATGAATGGCTCCCTCCTTCATGGCTCTACTGTACCTTGTAATTATTTCTTTTACAACAATTATTTTATTTGCTTACCTGCCTTTCCTCTGCATTAGACTGAGTTGCCTCAGTAGAAGGGTGTATTTTACACATTTTGCCTATAGTATATCTACTGCTTAGCCAGGTGCTTATCAAATGGTGCTTAGTATATTTCATTTAAGTGGGTTTTAAGTAAATAAATACATTTAAACTATAAATTGATAATTGTCTCTGCACAGAGACAAGTTGGTTGACCTGACAGAATCAGAAATACTTCAAAAGAGCTGCTAACAAATGGGTCAGCTGTGGGGCACATTTCAGTGGAAACATAGAACCTTAGAAAAACTGCCAAAGGGACAGACAGGAAAGAAGTTACCAGCTTTCATCATTGAAACTTTTCCTTGTCAAGGAAACATTCTCTGTCTCTTGAAACACAGACACATACACACAAATTAACTAGAATTACTCATTCATTTCCAAGTGCAATCCTGATAGATGTGAAATGTAGACCAACTGGCCTCCAGTCATGAACAGGACCAAAAAACACCTTAAGTTTCAAGTTATTTTCTTCCAAAAAAGTTGATGAAGTTTACTTATAGTGTTCTTTTAAAATTTTTACTGAAAGTAAAAATACAAAGTACATATCTAAAAGAAAATTTACAAAAGCCAAGTAAAATACAGTAATTATCTTGTAACCTCTGTTTCTTTCCAACTCTTTCAAGATTGTTGATAACCTTTTGCTTTATAATATTAGAGAAATTTAATGAATATGTATAGATGCAGATGTTAGAAAATTTCTGCAGCAGTGGGAATCAGATACATTAGACAAACTAATTTGCTTTTTTATTGTCAACTGAAATGTTATTTTACAAGAGGATGTAACTATATAAATTCAATCAATGATTGCTTTTTAAAAAGAAAAATGAACTTGCATGTTTTGATTAAAAAGAAAAAAGGAGTTTTAATGAGTAAATAAAATATTTCAGGCAGGAGGTAAAATCTAATACATACCTATTAAGTTTTTCACCTTGATCATGAAAAATATTTAAATAATATACTTATAAACAAAATAGCTCTTTATTGAAAAATTAAACTCAAACCTTCAACTTTAAAGTTATTTACATGGCATGGGTGAGGTATAATTAACCATAGTGAGTCAAATTGAAACAATGTAAATGCTGAGAATCAGCCACTAGAAACTGGGATGGCATACTGGTTGCAATCTATTCTGATTGGTCAAATCACATACTGCTAGTTGCTATCTATATGGTATGTCATCTGGCTTACAGAATTTAGTAAAAATGGACTGGTGGTCTGCCATACTGTCTGCTTGAAAAGGAATTCTGAATTGTCATAATATGCATTGACTAGATAGAGAACTATAAAATTTAAATCAAGAAAATTTTTAGTATCAACCAGTCTGGTCATTAATTTGTCATATTTATTGAACCATATAGTTTTCAGCCTACTGTAATAAGTATAGCTGACTTTTTTCTTTTTTAATGAGACACTGTGAGAGAGAGAGAAAAAATAAAGCATTTTTTCACTGGGTAATTTATAATCCACTATAATGAAGATGACAATGACAAATAAATATTTTATTCAATTTTTAAAATCAATCTACTATGTATGGTATACATTGTTATTATATTAATATTCATTAAATATTAATCAAAACATTACTTTTAGGTAAATGCATTCAGTATGGTATTAGGGAATAGAGAATAAAATCTAAGCTTCTTAATTTTATGTGAATTTTAAAAATTATTTGATATCAATCAGATCCTCATGGGCCATCAAACTGAATAAATAGTTCATTTCCCCAAAATATACTCTACGCTGTCTTGCCTTTCTGTCTTTTTCATTCCAGTTATTTTTTGTGCACTGAACTGTTCCAATGTCTGCTTTTTCTCTACATTTCCAATCTTAGTTATTCTTCAAAGGCTAGTGGGAATGCTGCTTATAAAGGTTTTCTGGTCCCTCAGCTGATAATGCTCTCTTATAATTTTGATCAACCCACTTGTACTCTTATACTATCTACTTTACACTAACTAAATTTTTTGAAAAGTCATCTTTCTTACCAGAATATAATCTCCATATTGTCTGACTTTGTCTCCTACATAGCCACACCACAATGCCATTATCCGTATTTAATGAATATTTACTGGAAGAATATCAAATGAGTATTGTGATATATAACCTGAAATTTAAACTCAGATTCATTTATATACTGTCTTCTTTAATACCTTATGTAAACTAACCTCTGATTAGATTTCATGGAAAAGAGAGAACTAGGATGCACATCTACATATACATTGCACATGCAGTAGACATATATTTAGCCTCAGTATCTTTAAGTGTTCCTATATTTAGTGTTTTTTTTTAAAGATTTTATTTATTTATTTGAGAGAGAGGATGAGAGGAGAGAGAGAGCACATGAGAGGGGGGAGCGTCAGAGGGAGAAGCAGACTCCCTGCTGAGCAGGGAGCCCGATGCGGGACTCGATCCCGGGACTCCAGGATCATGACCTGAGCCGAAGGCAGTCGCTTAACCAACTGAGCCACCCAGGCGCCCTATATTTAGTGTTCTTTATAATTTAGTAATTCAATTAACAGATCACAAATATCCATAATCCACTTAATACCATGCACATAAATAGTAAAAAAGCACTATTATCCTGAAATCCTTACATTTTTAATATTTGACATTGAGTGAATGAAATATAAGAACATTAATCAAGGACTATATGTTCTGACAAATGAGACATTCATGTGAAAGAAAAAGGAGAAAAATAATTAAAATGAATGAATACCTATATTCATTTGGAAACCAATTACTTTCAATCATTGTTTTAACACAAAAGTCCATATTAAAAATTAAAAACAGTCCCATACACTCTTTCTAGGAATTTAAATATTTTAAAATCTGCAAGTCTTTGAGAAGGAATTCTATTTGCACCTATATGTACATTTATACACACACATAAACATATATATATTTACCCCATTTATAGTAAATATGTTTTAGATAACTTCTGTACTATAAGAAACACTTGATTATAGGTATTGTGAACTAACAAAATTGAAAGATCAGTGCAATTGTGAACAATGTCCAGAAAGTTGGCAATCAATGGAAAAACGCACCCTAATGAAAACACAAGATAGTTTATCTAAGATAGTTCTGACTATATCTGGGGATCCAGAGACATTTCATAAACTAAAATTCATGTGCATTATTAATATTTTGATTTACAGAACTCTTCTATTTCCCAGGCCCCCAGGCACACGTAGTATAAGAACACCAATTTAATTAAGATAACGTTTGAAATTCAAGAGCTAAGTTGGTCCCTTTTACATTAATAAGTTTTCCTTAAATAGATGCTATATATCAATTTGTGAAGGTTTACAAAGACAGAATTGTAAATGAGTTGCAAATAACTGAGCCTGGGATTAAAAACATCATTGTCTTTGGGTGCTTCCTAATACTCTCATGGAGGAAGTTTCCTTTCTCTCAGATGAGATGTATCAGAGGTTTAACATCCTATAATAAAACTACAGAGCCATAGTCACTCATAATGAAGGAGAATACTTGGTTATATAAGAATGATTAAATTATTTATTTGCCACTTGGGTTTTAGCTGTAAAATATGACAATTCACACATAATCCAATGCAAATGGTTAGTTGGAAGGTGAATTAATATTCACTAAATTCTTTGAGATTCAAGAATTATGTTTTCAAATAATCTATATATAATATATAGTATGTATTTATTATATATTTTATATATGTATATAACGTTTAGAGAGTATGAACTAGGGTTAAGAAAACTGTTGTATTGAGTCTTTACTTTAAAAGTTCAAATGAGGTCTTCAGATGATCAAGACACCAACAGTCTATAACACATTTTGTCCAAAAAGTGATGTTAAATAATACTTGAAATCTAGGAAATATAAACACAACAGTCTTAGTGATACTTTGGTACACATAATAGAAATTAAAAGTGGAATTAATGCTTAATAGACAACACAAGATTAATTTAAAATATTCTACTTGTTATGTGGCAGATACAATTTTAAAGAAGAATAATCAAAAACTCTCAAAGTAGCAATCCATATCATGATAATGCAAAAAAGCATTTAAATGAGAAAATTTTATACAAGCAGTATATTTATATTACTAATAGGAATAAGCAGATGCTTTAAAACATAAAGTATTTACTATATTATGGTTTCACTTACCAGTCAAATCTAAAATCAAACACTCATAACCTGATTCAAAATTTTATTATCAATATTCTTTTTTTTTTTTTAAAGATTTTTATTTATTTATTTGAGAGAGAGAGAATGAGAGAGAGCACATGAGAGTGGGGAGGGTCAGAGGGAGAAGCAGACTCCCCGCCGAGCAGGGAGCCCGATGAGGGACTCGATCCAGGGACTCCAGGATCATGACCTGAGCCGAAGGCAGTCACTTAACCAACTGAGCCACCCAGGCGCCCTATCAATATTCTTAACAGAATATCAGAGAGCAAAGACAAACATAGAAAGACTTTAAAACTGATAAAGGCAACAATCAGACTACTTTATATCTCACTGAAAGTTAATAGAAGTCTTTGTGTTTATTCAGCTATATCTATCCACTAAAAAGAAATGAGCCATCAAGCCAGGAAAAGACATGGAGGAAATTTAAATGTCTATTACTAAACAAAAGAAGTCCATCTTAAAAGACTACATACTGATGACTGCAACTATATAAATACTAATCTTTTTACTGTTTCCATAGTAAAAATAGACCCATTGAAACAGTAAAAAGACCAGTGGTTGCCCAGACTTTGGTGAGAGGGAGGGAAGAATCAATAGAGCACAGGGAATTTTTAGGTCAGTGAAACTGTTTTTTATGATACTATACTGGTGGACAGATGTCATTATGCATTAGTCAAAGCCCACAGAAAGTACAACACCCTAATGTAAATTATGGACTTTGGGTGGTAATGGTGTGACGTTGTTAGTTCATTGATTGTTAACAAATGTTCCACTCGTATGTGGGATGTTGATGGTGAGGGAGGCTGTGCATGTGTGGGGAGAGAGGGTATATGAGAACTCTCTACTCTGTTCAGTTTGCTGTGACTCTAAAATTTCTTTAAAACATAAAGAAATTATTAAAATAAATAAGCAAAATATAATAATTAAAGCCGATTTTACAAAGACATGTAGCGGGAAAATGATACTGCCATCAGAGCTACATAATAAAAATTGCATGTAAATTTATTGATTCATCTTTCCCTGATTTCCTATTTTAAGGTATACACATAGACGGTAGGTAAATGTATAGTAGGTACTTTATAATTTACAAATCCTAAATTTGGTGGGACAAATGTATATATATTTTAGGTAAACCATCCAAGCAGTTTTTATTCATTAATATTTATAAATACAACAGTCTCATCAGAGATTTCAGTTTTCCTCTTCTGTTCAAAGGTGGAGTGTCAGGACAGCCTTTTGCATGCCAAGGTAGAAGAAGCAGAGATCACCCCTGCACTACCACCTACATTTACCTGCTAGAAATAAAAATTAGTTAAGTGAAAATGATTATCGTATATATCTTCTCTCTTTCTTTTGAATGAAGACAATGTAACAAGAGTGACATACCTGAAATTACAACCTCCAAACGAACCCAAGATAGTATTTGCTCACTTTCATTGGCGAATACAGCATAGATCACGTTGTGAATCGGAGTGTCATCAAAGTCAAGGTGGTGGAGGCTCATTGCCTTGATGACTCTGTTTTTTTTTTTTTTTTTTTTTTTTAAGATTTTATTTATTTCTTTGACAGAGAGAGACACAGCGAGAGAGGGAACCCAAGCAGGGGGAATGGGAGAGGGAGAAGCAGGCTTCCCGCGGAGCAGGGAGCCCGATGCGGGGCTCGATCCCAGGACCCTGGGATCATGACCTGAGCCGAAAGCAGGCGCTTAACGGCTGAGCCACCCAGGCGCCCCCTGATGACTCTGTTGTAAACGTAGGTTTTCTAAAGCAACATCTAAAGGTACAAAATCTTCACAGCTTGGAGCACCCAAATCTGCCAGGTCTCTGCATTCATCTTCCTCTGACGACCAGGTCTCTTTCCTGGCGGAAGTGGACAGAGGAGCTCTTGGGCCACCGCGCTGTGGTCTGCACGCTCACTTTCTGTGCGCTGGCCGTCTGTTTCAGACATTTCAGAATCATTCAACTTTGTTAAAAGAAATTGGGAATTCTGCAGCTTCCTGACTGCTTTCCATGTTGGCTGTGTTGGTTGTCGCTGCGGGTGGCGCGATCGCGGTGGGGAGACTGCTTGTGTTACTATGCCGGGCTGCATTGTTGCTGTTCCAGCTGCTGCGGGCTGAGCAGTTGGACCTGCGAAGCGGAAGAATGAAGCTGTCCTCATGCGAAACTGACCAAAGGGGTATAAATGGTATAAAGAAGGCATTAACTCCAAACATTTATATTCAGCTAAGGTTATGGCACATAAATTATAAAATGTACTCTCTATAATTTGTGGAGAAACGTCATGTAATTTCCAAATCTACATGTGTTTAGTCCAGGAAAGTATTTATTCTCCCTTTAAGGAATCCCGGGTCATCTCTCCATGAGAAGAATTTGCTGTAGGGGGGAGGTATGGTCAGTAAGGGAGGAGGGAACTATTGATATAATTAATACACTTATCCCCACATAGTTTCATAACTCTTATGGATTTTGAGAAACGCTGTGGTCAGCTAACTTGTACAATTATGAGGAAGATAGTCTTTCACTGATACAGGGATAGCCTCTGAATTATTTTTAAGAAAGACTTAGCCAAATTGGAACTAAAATCTATTCTTAAATGTTCTGTTAATTCTCTGTCAAAATTAAATTTTTATATGTATATAAAGGTATTGATGTGTATTGTGTGTGTGCGTGTGTATTTCTCATTAGTCCTAGGAAGACATGAGTAAATATAGAGAAATTATTTGATGCCTTTTGTGTAAAATCCCACATATATTAATATGGTGTAAAGGGCAATTGAAAATAAGTAATTATGAATAGGCAAAATTAGCAATATCCAAGGTAATCCAAAATTATATCCGTGTTTTATGTTCAGTTGATTATTAGTCTTAATTGCATCTGAGAAGCATTTACAGCAGTACATAGATCAGTGTTTGGTTGAATTATGATGGGCAGAATAATGGCCACCCGAAGGTGTCCATGGCCCAATCCACAGAACCTGTAAATTTGTTATCTTACATGGCAAGGGGAATTTTGTAGATGTGATTACATTAAGGTTATTGAGAAGGGGGGATTATGGTGGATTATCTGGGTAGGGTGAGTATAAGGACAAAATTCCTTATAATTCAAGGAAGAAACAGAGGGTCAGAGTAGGAGAGAGAATGAAAGGTGCCACACTGATAGCTTTGAAGAAATGCCAAAGCCAATCAATGCAGGTGGCCTCCAGAAGCTGGGAAAAGAAAGGAAATGATTCTCTCAAGGACTCTCTCCTAGAATCTCCAGAAGGAAGGCAAACACCTAAAATCAAGGTCCTTAATTTTAGCAAGTGAAAAACATTTCATACTTCTGATCTCCAGAACTATAAGGATAATAATTTCATGTTGTTTTAAGCCACTAAATTTGTGGTAATTTGTTACAGCAACAACAAGAAACTAATAGAAACGTCTTTAGGATGTTGCCTCTACAACAATGCTGCTCCCCTTCCTCAAATTCATTCCTGGTGGCCAGTGATCTTTTTTCTGCAGATAATCCAATATGAAATACAGCAAAACAAAATAAATCTAGTTATTAACACAGTAATGGCAAATTTAGTGTTCCAGGCACTGTACTGAATGTCACATGCAATATCTCTGTAAATTATAGGTTAATTCCACTTTCACATGTGAAAACTGAGGCTCAGTAACTAAGCAGTTACTCCTATTCACACAACTAATAAGTGAGGGAGCCAGGATTTTTAGCCCAGTGATCTAGCTCCATATCTAAGCAGTTTTAATTATGTAGCATAATCCCTGTGGCTCTCTTGCTTTAGACACTAACCATTTTTGGAGGTCTCTTGAGGAATTTAAAAATATGCCCTTATGTACTAGACAAAAGCAAACATGCATATTCCCTTGTATACAAATTAGAAATTTAACATATGCATGTCTAAAAAGAAATTAATTGATATTGTTGTCTTAGTTCTGCTTTGATATCTATCAGAGACTTCTGAAGGGGATGGTAGGACTGAAAATAATAGAATTAGTTGAAGTTCTGCTTAATGAATAGTTAGATAATCAAATGCCCTCCTTAGGGCAGTGCAGTCAAGCA
The DNA here is from genome assembly GCF_011800145.1 of Mirounga leonina. Taxonomy (NCBI): domain Eukaryota; kingdom Metazoa; phylum Chordata; class Mammalia; order Carnivora; family Phocidae; genus Mirounga; species Mirounga leonina. The sequence continues at coordinate 17,247,896 of NW_023270431.1, forward strand.
ACATGCCTTTTTACTGGACAGACAAAAATTGACTTACCCTGGGAGGATATTAACCCCAGAGGATCTGAACTTGGGGCATTACGACCAATCAGCCTCAGGAGAGAAAGGCTGGGCTGGATATCCTCGAGGGTATCCATTTTCCCAATTTCCTCCCTTCTGAATAGTGACCAGTAGCATATTGACCACTATGGAATGGATCTTTCCGTTCAAACCTGTTGGGGTTAATGAGAGCATGAAATCAGCCATAATACCTGGCTTGCTAAAATGTAACACAGAGGCCACTGGGGGTGAGGGAGGGTTTCGGAGAAGGGTGTGGGCCTTTGGAATGCCGAGGCCTGAGTGACCACTCTGCTGTTGGAATGCCGCAGGGAGTTACCTTCCCTGAAGGCCGCCATGTGATCTAAGAGATGGATGCATTGTCCCTAGGCTATGTTTAGCAGAACACGCAGATTAGCATTTTATCTTTCCCTTAAATCCCCTCAGTTTCAGTAAGACCCCTTGTCACACATCACGTGCTTGAGAAACAGTGATAAGGACATCCTGAAGGACCAATAAAAGCGGGAGCAAAGAAGAGCAAAGGGTCTTCGTCTCTGAGTGTTGACCCCCTTGCCTTCTTCTCTCTTTCACAGCAAAGTTTGGAGTAATCTCTCATCTGTTGGTACAGGGATTGCTGGCCATCTCAATACAAACCTTCAAGTCCCAGTAGCTGCTCTCTTCCCTTGCACACTGATTCCTGGGGCTAGTAACAGCTTTCTACTAGCCACCGGTTATTTGCTTTTCTTTGTTTAATGCCTGTAAGCCTGTTATGACAATGTAAATAATCTCACCATCGAACGCTTTTTAATTTATCCAGTTTGAGTGCTCCATCTTTATTTCTTTTCCCCAGAGCAATGACTGATAAAAATTTACTAAAGGTATGAAGTTTAAGTCAAAATCAGCCTGCTGTGAATCATTTCCAAAACTGCCATCAAGATCTACCAGAGACACTAATAAAAAAATAAATAAATTTGTCACTTATATACGTGTACATTTATTTAAATTACCATTTAAATGACCATGTAGAAATTTTTAAGCTTTGTTCACATTCACACAGCATAGAGAGTAATCAGATTTTCTGAAAGCGTATCACTTTCCGAGAATATTCACATCCTGGGAATGTGCTTCTTATTAGGTGAAATTATATATAAAGAGGTATATATTTATAATGTATATAACTACATATAAATATTTGAGGTTTAATTAAGGTTTAAAAATGCACATCTTTCAAAATTGTCTTTTATTAAAAAAAATATTTTTTATTAAGTCACTGTCCAACCTTGAACAGCTTACTAGTTTTTCTGATTCTACTTCCTTTTACCTGTGAAAGTGAAATAATAACATGATTTGTTATGGAGACTTCTCTTGTCCAGGCAAAACCTCCATTTCCAGGAACACCTCCTCATGCTTTATAAATTAACTGGTTAATGGATGATGAGAGTAAGGCATGTGGTCACTTCTGGCCCAAGCAAGAAGGTCACTTCTTGCCCTTGCAATGTGGCAAGAAGCCCACATTGCTGGTGTGAAATGCTAAAGGGCTCTATTACTGTGCCTTGGCACCAGGAAAAGCACTTCCTGTTGAGATTTTGGAGTTGAAGATCAAAGTGACTAGGTTCTTGGAGTACAATGGCCCGAGGGAATCCCCTGGACCTGTGTCAACCTTTATGTGAACGGGCAGTAGATAACAGGGCTCATAGAGCCACTGTGATTGTTTTTACCATTACGTAAGTTAGCCAATATTAACTAAAGAGTTATCGTATTTCATAAATTTATTCTATGAATCTAGTTTAAATATTTACTTTGATTTCTTGAATTCTAATGGAGTACATATTTTTCTAAACAAGAATAGAATTACTAAACATAAATAGGAAGATATTTTCATTAGTATTTCGTCAAGCCTGTCTACTTCATAAACAAGAAAACTGATGTTTGTACAGGCAAAGGGATTTTTCCAACTTGGCATAAAAAAAAGAGACACGCAGGAAGACAGGAAATAGAGACAGAACATGTAATGTCATAAAGGCTGTTTTATAAACTGGACCATGTCAAAATTTCTCCACATACTCCTGACATTTATAAACTTTTCATTAACTTCTGTAATTGGTTTTAATGCGATGAAATGAGAAAAAAAATATGTACTATGTATGGAAATATGATATATGTTTTAGTTATAAGTATAGGAAATGTATGGTCATTATCATAAATATAAATTTTCATTATAATTAGATGTGAATTATTATTATTTTGCATATCAGTACTGAAGGATGTTGAAATGATCAAATGAATAGAAGGAAAGACTGGCATATTTTTTCATATATTGTTGAAAACATACTAAACAATATTCAATGCAAAATATTAATACTCATATAATTTCTGTCCAATCCATTTTTATTGTCAAAGAGTAAATTGAATTACATATGTAATAGAAGTTTGCAGGATGTTAAAGTGACTTGCTAGAATGCTCATTAAAATGAAAAGCCAAAATGAATTAGAAGACATTTAAAACCCTATTTCATCAATTTATTTTAAATTAGGTCTTGAAAGCTAACAATTAAGAAACTTTGGATCAGAGGTGAAGGAACTATTGTTGTTGACCTTGATTAAGTTTGAAAATATTTACTGGGGTTAGGAATAAAAGTTCTGAGACTCTTTCTGAGCAACCGATTATTATCAGTATTTTTATAAATATTTTCCATGAAATTAGACAAATTAGATATGAGTTTAGCATTTCACATAGAAAAAGGGCATTTGTAATTAAAATAAGTGAGATTCTCTATAGAACAATTGGTTTAATGTCAAAGAAGGTTATGGAAAATTCATTTTTTCTGTTAGAATTAAATGAAGTTGACATTATTCTTATGAATTTAGACAATTATGTTCCTAATATGAAAATGATTGAATTACATATTTCATTAGTGACTTTTACTAAGTACCTTCCATATTGTAGTTTTCTGTTCAACGTTATTCTCAGGAAAGTCTTGAAATAATTCTTAATGTATGGGTTCTTACAGTTCATCAAAAACTGGTAGTAATATCCTATAGAAAATAGCAAAAGGAGTTTGCTTTTAAGAAACCCAAGACCAAGGATGAAATTGCTTTCTTAATGCTTGTTGTTGGAAAGCAGCCTGAATTTTTTGTAATTCAATTTAGACATGAAACAACCGTTGTTCTGGACCTAAGAAAAAAAATACCCTGGGTCCAAATGAAAATCCAGTTTCTTCTAAAACTACTCTTCTATTTTTAAAATGATTTTCCAAGAAGCATATCTGTTTGAGTGAATTTTAAAATGTGCTACTGTATCAGAAGGTCTGGTCATTATTTTAAAATCTCCTTGAAAATTAGACACTTGGAAAAGACCAAGTATAATTGTGAAAAATTATAGTTAGGAAATTCTACATGACAAATTCTTCTCTGCAGTTCAGTAAATTAAAACATTTACATTAAATACATAATTGTATTTAATTTCCAAAGTCATAGAGGTAAATAGAGAGATGCCTGGGTGGCTCAGTTGGTTAATCGGTTAAGCCTCTGCCTTCGTTCGGCTCAGGTCATAATCCCTGGGTCCTGGGATAAACTGGAGGGGCTCCTTGCTCAGAGGAGAGCCTGCTTCTCCCTCTCCCACTCCCCCTGCTTGTGCTCAAGTGCTCTCTTTCTCTGTCGAATAAATAAATAAAATCTTAAAAAGAGAGAGAGAGAGAAATAGAAATTTAATTTTAGTATGAAACTGTTAGATCCTACATTTAATAGTCACTGGATTTTAAAAATATGTATTTACACTATTAAATACTGTGCTTTTAATTTTTAGATTTGTAGGCCCCCAAAATCTTCATTATTTTAAATAAAGTATATCAGTGACTTCCATTCATATTTTTCATCAGATATATTTACATGTAACATATTTCTTGTTTCAGGTAAAGGAACACAGCATGTTTGTATTTTTGCTTGGATGGTTCTATCAAAGTACCACAAACTGAGTATGCAGCTTGACAGAAATTGATTATGTCACAGTTCTTGAGACTTAGAAGTCTGAGATCAAGCTACTGACAGAGTTGATTTCTACTGGTGGCTTATTAGGGAGAATCTCTCCATGCCTCTCTGCTAGCTTCTGGTGGAATGCTGGAATTTTTTGGCATTCCTTGGCTTGTTAATGTATCATTCTGATATCTGCCTTCATGTTGACATGGTTTTCCCTGTATGCATGTTTCTCTCTGTCAAAATCTTCCCCTTGTTTGTAAGGATACAGTCTTACTGGATTAGGGCCAATGTTAACGGCTCCTCTTAACTTGATCATTTGCAAAGACCCCATTTTGAAATAAGGTCATAATCACAGTTACTGGGGGTTAGGACTTCACATCTTTTGAGGGGGGCACGATTCAATCCATAGCAATATTTAAAAAGGACTAATCAAGCAATCAGTTAGGAACACTGTCTTTAAGAGCTGTAGGAAAAAGAAAAATATATATAAAATATGACCCTATCACTTAGCACAATTATAATCTGAATTTGAAGGTAGGAATTGTCTGCATGTAAAATGAGAAATCTGGGCACAATGACTTAAAGTCAGTGGGAAAAAAAGTTGGGGGTGGAGTTGCTTCTGTGTCTTTCTACCTGTCTTAGCTTCCATAAACTTATGTTTACTTATAAATGTAATGCAAATAATAAGAGCACCAGCCTTATTGTGCTGCTGTAAAAATCAAATGCATCAAGCATGCAAAGTTTTTAGCAATATGCCTGGGACATACTAAAAGGTTTACTAAATAATGATAATAATGATAATGTAGTAATAATAATAAGTAATGTTAAATCCAGAACAACCCATGAGTACCAAATTTTAGGTGGTTAAGTCATTAAAAATTAGACATCAGTGTGCAGTGGCATATTTCACAAAGACTTCAGAGTAAAAGGGGTTAGGGTATTAACTGTGTTGTTAGTTACTAAAATCAATACAAATTCAGAATCCAGCCTCTCTACCTGGTTTTTCTCACACACTCTGCTTTGCTTTTGAGTGAAGCAACCTATGAATCATCCTTACAAGTTAACAAGGTTTTCTGATAAATCACTGAGGGCATATTCCCCTTGCAATACTGCTGCTCATATATGCAGCTAGTTTATTTGGATCACATAAATTCTTTGGTCTGATTGGATAAAGTGTGAAATATTACTCAAAATCAGAAGAAAAAATGATTTTTTTTATGCATCAAAGAACAAAATTCAATGTGATATTCAATATAATGTTTAAACCAATTTTACTGATAATTTGAAAGAATATTGAATGTACTATAGGTGAAGAACTCATTAATCCATCAGTTCTTTATCAGAGCAATATTATAACTTTCCATCTGTTTAAATTTGTCTTTTACTCAGACATATTATCTAATTAGTTAGCAATTACACTCTGGTCTGTGGTGTCTAAAAGTGCCATGAAAAAAGTTTAAATAATTCAAGTTCAGTTGTAAAATTGCAATAAACCAGGGTAGATTTTAAGTTTGAAATTCAATTTCAACCTGGTCACAGACTATAATAGAGAGCATAATGGAAGTGCTATGGCACCAGAGTGTTTTATTATTTATCATGGAATGTAAATGACATGCTGCACACCATCAACATAAGCAATTCGCAGAAACTGTATTATGGGCTTGAGAGTTATTTATTAGAATAGGTGTTGGACTAGCATTGAAGGGTGAGAGTTTGCACTGCTCTGTGAAATTTTATTTATTCTTTCTATCCACAAAGGTCACTCCACATGTTCACTGTTTTCAAATGACCTGTTAGTATATAATATACACATTTCACTAAAAGTTGATTTTCCTCTTGCCTCTCCTTTGTACACATCCCTTACGATGAAGTTTCTTACAGTCCTGCAATCAAGTTCAATGAACCATCCCTGGATCCAGGCCACCACACTGAAGTTTGAAAAGGCACAGTAGTAAGTTTAAATATCTTGTGAGGAGGACTACAGAGTTCACTCCAAATATGACACAGCCTTTGTACATGTATCATTTGTAGTCTGAACAGTAGTATTTCTATAGTCTAGAAATGATTATGCTTTGGGAGGAAACATAGCAATAGAACACATTAAGAGACTAAAGTACATAACTGTAATTGGTATTTCATTCATTTGGAAGTAAAAATAAACTTTTCCACAAATTGCAATTCTTATATTATCTAAATTGGAAGATCTTTCTAATGTTCCTGCATACGGAAAACCAAATAATAATTAGCAGGATTCTTAGAAACCATCAATCTTACAAAGCATCAAGAGTAAGAAGAAATGACTACTTTAGAGAAATATTCCACTCAGGCAATTATGAAACTTGTAAAAGTAGCTCTATCCTTTTTCCTGAGAACACAGTGTCTCTTTACCCTGAATTTTAATGAATAAATTGTTCACTTTTGACCTGAACCTTCCATTTTCTGATTCATCCTGACAATCTCTTTTAATCACATATTAATTTTTGAATCAGGGTTTAATAGGATAAATTAAATTTCCTCTTGTGACATTATTATCATACTCTAATTGTACATTTTTATGATTAAAATTAGGTCACTTTGACTAGAGTTTTGGGAATCCAAGACTTTAAAATTTCTTTCGTTTAGTCAATTGGATGGCTAACCACATTGGTGCATGGACTTTAAAAGTTTAAACCTCAGTGGTCATCTCTTACCTATATAACAATGAAAATATTTGTCTGCAGGACCACAGATTGAGTAAAAGCAAGATGTATTAATAGTCCAAAACCTTAAACATAATGAAAATTTTAATGTGTCCTAGGATACCATAAAAACACAAAAGCCCATCAAAAGACTAAAACAAATATGAAAGAAATAAGAATTTACAGTGCAAGGCAACACAACCTCTATGATTATAAGATTTAAAATATCCAGCAGTTTATAATGAGTTACAAATTAAATAAACATAATTTCACTTCTGAAATAATTTCATAATGGAAATTCAGATTCAGTCATGTTTGGATTAGGAATAGAGAAGTCACTCAGAAAATACATCCACACATCAGAAAATGATTATTCCTTAGGATATTATATATTAAATTTGTAAATTACTAGATCTGCCATAGTCTTTAGGACAGATTAAGAAACAAATTCTTACTGTATTGGATAGAAGCAACAGCTAAAACATTTTAATTTAAAACCATCTTTTTCATCATTCTTTTGAAAATTTTCTTAATGTTTTAGACAAAAAGACTTCCCACAGTCATCATATACTCTTTTTTAAATTAAAGTTAAGCATCAAAATAATATCAAATCTTTAGCTTAAATACCCTATTATATATACTACATTATTTACTACATGCTCATGCCAATGCAGATACTTAAAAATATATATAATATTAAAACATATGTTACAGTGAATATCGTAGCCATATGATTATGGAACAGACAAGAAAGTAATAAAAAATACAAGTGTGGGTTTTTTTTAAAGATTTATTTATTTATTTGAGAGAGAGACAGCGTGAGCAAAGGAGTGAGCAAGGGAGGGGCAGAGGGGGAGGGAGAGAGAGAATCTTTTTTTTTTTTTTTAAGATTTTATTTATTTATTTGACAGAGAGATAGATAGCTAGAGCAGGAACACAAGCAGGGGGAGTGGGAGAGGGAGAGGCAGGCTTCCTGCTGAGCAGGGAGCCCGATGTGGGACTCGATCCCAGGACCCCAGGATCATGACCTGAGCCGAAGGCAGACGCTTAATGACTGAGCCACCCAGGCGCCCAAGAATCTTAAGCAGGGTACACATTCAGGGCAGAGCCTGACATGGGGCTCGATCTCATGACCCTGAGATCATGACCTGAGCCAAAACCAAGAGTCAGACCCTTAACTGACTGAGCCACCCAGGTGCCCCACATGTGTGTTTTAAGGTAGCATTATATTTAATATAAAGAGAGGGGACATTCTACTTTAGAGAAAACTGAAGGTAACATTTTATGGCATAGACATTTGATCATTTATAAATAATACCAAATGTAGTAGTAGCTGAGGTTTTAAAAAAATTATATTCTTCAGGGGCGCCTGGGTGGCTCAGTCGGTTAAGCGTCTGCCTTCGGCTCAGGTCATGATCCCAGGGTCCTGGGATCGAGCCCTGCGTCGGGCTCCCTGCTCCGCGGGAGGCCTGCTTCTCCCTCTCCCACTCCCCCTGCTTGTGTTCGCTCTCTCGCTGTGTCTCTCTCTGTCAAATAAATAAATAAAATCTTTAAAAAAAAAATTATATTCTTCAATTTCCCAAAGCAGTCCTTAAGTCAAGCTCCGTCTTTCTGTGTATATATAAAAAAATTATGACATAGCAATATATATGTGAATATATATATAACACAGAAACACATATTTATAACATAACTATATCTATATGTTAAATATAGTTTATTCTCTAAACATTAATATGGAATAGTGAATTGATTTAAATAGTTCTACCTCCCTACCTCTAATTCCTATGCATCAATTTGCTATATAGATAAACCGTGGATGGTAAACTGAGTCTACTGTTTTGAACTGGCAAGGCTGCTAAAGAATATTTAAAAGTAGATGCAGTGCAGAAATAATCTTTCTTAATTTGCTCCATCACTTATCAAGTAGGATTAATAAGCTATGAGCCTTTGCATTTATTATAATGCTCTGACATTCCATCTATCACATTTGAGTTTCTTCAGGAAGGTGAAAGCGCATCTCCTTCAATTTATCTTGTGATATAGTATAAGATGGCAAGTTGCTATTTTGTTCATTAATTTATGAGTTAAAATTTCTGTAAATAGAAACTATAATGAATATTCAAGATCATTTCTTGTGCTGAAATGAACCTGCATCCCAATAGCTGCTCCGCCTCCAGATATCACTAAAACTTTGAAGATTGATAAGGGAAAATACTTGAAGTTTTTTTTAAAGTATTTTCTTCTCAGGTTAGGGTGTACCTATTAATTAAGAGCTATGTACCATGCTCAGTATGAAGTAAAAATGAGAAAATGAGTAGTAAAAGAAGTTGGTTTGGGGTGCCTGGGTGGCTCAGTCATTAAGCGTCTGCCTTGGGCTCAGGTCATGATCTCAGGGTCCTGGGATCGAGCCCCGCATCGGGCTGCCTGTTCAGCGGGAAGCCTGCTTCTAGCTCTCCCCCTCCCTCTGCTTGTGTTCCCTCTCTTGCTGTGTCTCTCTCTGTCAAATAAATAAAATCTTAAAAAAAAAAAAAAAAAGAAGCTGGTTTCATGTTCAAGTAATTTATTCTTTTTATTTCACTTATCTCAAAGTTTAAAAAAAACCCACTATATTCAGAATTAACAAAGAATAGAAACAGAACGATACCAACTTTTGTTTGTAAACGGATTTCCAACTTTTCTTTTTAACTAATTTATGTATCATCAAACATGTATTAAGCTTTTATGATGTGTTAGGACAGAATCTGGCCATACACTGACACATGCAATAAAAAAGTGTAAAGCATGCCCGGGAGCCAGAGAGTGACCAGAGGCTGTGGGTGACCCTGTCGTTAAGGTTGTCAGAACAGCTCACATTTGAGCAGAAGCCTGACTGGAATGAAGGAGTTAGAAATGAGACTGTCTGCCATGAGAATGTTTTGAACAATAAGAAGGGCAAGAGCAAGGAGGGGGTAGGGGCATAACTGACACATTTGAAGATCAGCAAAAAAGCCAATTAGGGCAAGAATGGGAAGGGATTAGATTAGAGAAGTGGCTTGTGTTTTGTTACCACAAAATAAATTTTCTGTCAGATTTTAGTCAGAATTACTCTTTTTTTATATCAAATAATTTTCCATGTCAGCTAGTTTGGAATGAATAGGACTGTAGATAAAATATCCTAAAAGTAGATTGTTATAAAATTGCTTAACCCAAACAACCTACCCATTCAGTGACTCTAGGAAGCTTGACAATTGATCTAATAAACAAAAATTAAAAGTGGAGTAGGATCAGATCAGTAAGAAATGAATTTTGCTTCATTCTTGAACTAGTACAGTGTGAAATGTCTGAGTTTTGGGGGGAGCTTATAAAATTATAAAAAGTCAAGAGCAATCATCGCACTACCCTCCTTAAAATCCTTCAGGGCTGGCATTCTCCTTTCTTTCAACTTCCTAATCTCATCTCACACCTCTCACACCATTTTTACAAAATGCTAAGGTCAAATATAAAAGATATATCAATGTCCTTAAAAAAGGGGATTATGAGGAACACCTGTATTTGAATACAGTGATGTTTGTTGATTCATTGCTATGAGGCCGAATGCACACCTTTCCAGTAACAGTCTTTGCTTACATGGTAATTGTTTTGTGTTGTGGGATTTTTCTGAAGATTTAAGAAAGTGGGGCTTTGCTCTAGATTAAATACTATCAGGAAGTGGAGATAATGTTATTAATTGGCATCTTAATATTTCTTATCTAGAAAATAGGAAGCAATATGAGGCTAAAGTTGTCATTGATAAAGAAGCGGCAGTAATTTGTATTAGCCAGAAATGGGACTGTTTGGCTATTTTTGTAGTTTGGACAATATTATTTCTTTTTCTAAATTTAGACATGAATAGGGAGTGGTCTTGCTTTGTCTTGATCCATTGAATTTCTGGAGGGGCCTCGTCTGACTTTTTTTTTTTTTTTTTAAGATTTTATTTATTTATTTGAGAGAGAGAATGAGAGAGAGAGAGAGCACATGAGAGGGGGGAGCGTTAGAGGGAGAAGCAGACTCCCCACTGAGCAGGGAGCCCGACGTGGGACTCGATCCCGTGACTCCAGGATCGTGACCCAAGCCGAAGGCAGTCGCTCAACCGACTGAGCCACCCAGGTGCCCGGCCTCGTCTGATTTTGATGTTAAATAACTTACGAAGAAGAGCGCCATGGTATAGCTGTGGGTGCCATACAAGTTCTCAGGAACGCCAAAGCCTTGGTCAAAGTATGGGGCTGGCTCTGGGCCAGCTCCTGGCTCTCAGATGCTACTTTTCTATTCTTTTAATGTATTTGTCAGGTTTGGGAAATAAAAGTGTCTGGCTTCATGGAAATCCTCAACAATTCTTCTTCCTATTTTCTAAGAGACTATTTAAGACCTATATTAAATGCTTAGGAGAAATCATTGAGGGAGACATCTGGGCCTGGATATTTATTTGGGGAAGGTTTTTTAATTACAGATTTATTTTCTTAAAATTAGTATTGAAAACTCAAATTTTCTATTCTTTCAGTTTTTAAAACTTATGCATTTCAATAAATGTGTCCATTTCTTCTAAATTTTCAAATTATTGGAAAAATTGTTTCAAACATACTATTGTATTTAGTACACATTTGTTATATTTTGGTGATATTTCCTTTAATATTTTATATCATTTTTTTTCTTTCTTTCTTTCACTTTTTCCTCTGATCATTCTATTAAATAATGTTTTCAGTCTTTTCAAGGAATCCGCTTTGGCAGTGTTGTTACTTCATGATATGTTTGTTTTCTATTTTATTTTATTTTATTTTATTTTATTTTATTTTATTTTATTTTTAAGATTTTATTTATTTATTTTGAGAGAGAGAGAATGAGAGAGAACACATGAGAGGGGATAGGGTCAGAGGGCAAAGCAGACTCCCTGCCGAGCAGGGAGCCCGATGCAGGACTTGATCCCGGGACTCCAGGATCATGACCTGAGCCGAAGGCAGTCGCTTAACCAACTGAGCCACCCAGGCGCCCTGTTTTCTATTTTATTATTTCCTTCTTCTAAGTTCAGTGGGTATAATCCTCAGTTTTTTTGTTTTCTAACTTCTTGAGATGGCTATCGAGATCATTTTTCAAGCCTTTTGTTTTTTTTCCATCTTATGCATTCAGGCTATACATTTTCCTCTCAGTTTACCACAAGTTTTCATTTAATTTTTATTACTTAATTCAGAGTAGTTTATAATTGCCATTGGGTTTTCTTCTTTGACTTTGAGTTATTTAAAAGTGTTCTTAATTTCAAGTGTTTGGTGATTATTCACTTAGCATGTAATAAAGATCTGGATTAATTTCTCTATTGCCATTGACCATTTTGTCTTCAGGCTTCAGATTTGTTGAGCCTTATCATCTACTATGTGATCACATGAACATTGCCAGTTGCAGTGTTTTACATATGTCAAACAGAGTTTGTGTTACTCAGAACTTCTATAACTTTGATGGTTTTTTTGTATTTGTTCTATCCCTCCAGGTGTGATGTGGATTTTGTTCTTTTTCTACTTTTATTTTTATTGATGTTTTTTCTTAAATATTTTTGAGATTGTGATAAGGTGCATGCAAATTTTAAAATATTTTCCAGGTTGATTGATTCTTTTGTCCTCAAGCATCTTTCTCTACTTCTGCCATGCCATCAAGTGATCTATTTCTAGAAATACATTGTGCCTTAAAGTCTTTATCAATTTTTCTGCATATAGTGATTTAAAGAAATGCATTTCTCTGTCCTTTATTTTCAAACATTCTTTATCTTTACATTTAAGATATGTATCTTGTAAGCAGCATATATTTCTTTTATTTATTTATTTATTTATTTATTTATTTATTTATTTATAATTTAAATTCAATTAGCTATCATATAGCACATCATTAGTTTTTGGTGTAGTGTTCAATGATTCTTTAGTTGCACATAACACCCAATGCTCATCCCATCACATGCCCTCCTTAATGTCCATTACCCAGTTACCCCAGCCCCCACGCCCCTCCCTTTCCACAACCCTCACAGTTTGTTTCCTGGAGTCAAGAGTCTCGCACATGTTTCTTTTAAACCAGTCTGAAAATCTTAGTTTTATAATACCTGTTAGTCCATTTACATTTAAAGTAATGACAAATATAAATGGGATTTATATCTATCAATTTACGACATTTTTATTTGGATCATCTATGTCTCATTTTCTTTTCTCTCTTAACAACTTGGATTAATGAAGTATTTAGTTATTACCCAAATTACCAAATCATGCTTGACTTACTAAAATCAAATGCATAATAGATTGTGGTTGATAGAGTAAAATATAGTAATTATCAATTCATTTTCTTCTCTTAAACACATGCCATTCCACACATCTAAATGTCAGTTTAGCCTGTCCTAGTGACTTACCTTTACTGTACAATATGGTGGAAGTGACACTGCAGTTTCCAACCTAACTCCTAAGAGCGCTGTGAGATTATACATTTTTCTCTTAAATCTGAACACTGACAACACCAAATATTGACAGGATGTAGAGCAACAGGTGTTCTCCTTCATCACTGGTGAGAATGGTCCAGCCACTTTGAAAGAGAGTTTGGCGATTTCTTACAAAACCATATCTACTTTTACCGTATGATCCAGTAATTATGTTTCTTGCCAGGGGTTGAGGGGATGGGAGGGATAAAAGGGCAGAACACAGAGGATTTTATTATAGTCTGTATAATATTATAATGATGGATATATGTCATTATACACTTGTTCCAACCCATAGAATGTACATTATCAAGAATGAACCCTAAGTTAAATTATGGACTTTGGATAATTATCATATATTAATGTAGGTTCATTAACCATAATAAATATAGGACTCTGGTAAGTAATGTTGATAATGGGGAGGTGCAGGGGCAGGGAGCATGTGCAGGGGCAGGGAACATATGAGAAATATCTCTACTTTCCTCTCAATTTTGCTTTGAACCTAAAACTGTTCTAAAAAAAAAAATAAGGTCTTTAAAACTTTTTGGAATGTCTATTAAAGAGAAATGGTTGAAAATTAATGGTGGGTCTTTTTTGGTACAGTAATCAACACAGTTAAAATATAGGAAAAAATTCCCCCAAAAGTAAGACAGTCTAGTCCCCTACATATTTTCCTTCAGACACTAAATGAATATCTGTCTCTGGTATTGAAAAGGGATCCTATATGCAGTGGCCAGAGGCCAGAGGGGTACCAGCAAAATCCTTAGCAACACAAACAAACCTTCTCAATATTGAATTATCTCTATATAACAAATGTGTAATATAATTCTTTCAGCTAGAGTTTTTTAATTTTGTCTGGAAAAGACTGGTAAGTAAATAAGAAACCATAGCAAAATGCAGAATCATTTCTACAAATGCATCGCTGAGATATTTTTAACTGTGACATTTTCATTAATCTATGCTATAAATTAAGCAAAGGTAAGGTATAATGACTTTTATACAGCATGATTGAGTACCAGGATTCAGGATTAAACTCATTAAATTAAACTAATAATTTAATAACTGTTAATATAACTTCAAAAGAAAAAACTTAAATAAGATTTACAATTTTAGCAGCACACAATTTAGAGAATGTATTTTAATACATTAACATTTTCTTTGTAACAGTTCTAGATATTCATTTATATACTTTTTCACATAACACACTGTAATTATTGTAGTTCGCTTTTTGTCTTCAATCTGTTCTTTCTTGTATTTTCACCAAATATTTTTAATTGAAATATAATATATAGAACATTAGTAATCATTATTATGTAATATTAGTAAAGCAAAAAATGTTCATAATGTTTTATCAACTATCTACATTCAATTTTACATTCAGCTTAAGCGTAGGGTGAGTTCCACATTCAGGTTTCTATTTTTACTTATGATTTATATTTAGGATATAGAAAATCTTAACTCACAACTTTGGATCACTGGTAAAGATAGAAGAGTGAGCTGACACCATCAGGAGCTCTGGATCTTTAAATCAAACCAATAGTAAAATTATGGAGAGATTTGTTCTCACTTTCATCAAGTAGTCAATCTTTAATTCAAGCAGTATGATTTAAGCTTGAATGTTTTGTTGGGAAATAGCAGGTAATGGATTTTTAATTAAATTTTTCTTTGGATCTAGAAAATATTTATTTTCTTATAATTTATTGTAGAAATAGCATATATTTGTTTAAGATGCCTGAGAACATATTTATGAGTATATTATATATATATATATATATATATATATATATATATATTTTTTTTTTTTTTTTTTTTTACCTCCAATGCAGTTAATATCAAGTACTGGAAACATTATGTGTTGTATTTTGGATTACTACCTAGTCTTTTTTAAAAAAAAAAATCCTGATATCTTAAAAGTTCAAGTTTTCTAGATATCGAATATTTTTCTGAGATAAGATACTTGAACAAAATTACCTGGAATCACATTACATATATCAATTTTCAGTCACAACTTCTGGTGTGTGAAATGTAATTTTATTTTTCTCTCTACCTTAAGGTGCTTTCTATCTTGAGCTCCTATTTCTCTTAGTTTGGTATTTAAATGATTCCCTTTCAGAAAAAACAAAACAAAACAAAACAAAATCTGATTTCAGTGATTGCAGTAATCTTAGGTTTATAACTGAGTCACATTCAGGTATAAAACTCATGTTTTCTGGGTACCTGGGTGGCTCAGTCAGTTAAACGGCTGCCTTCGGCTCAGGTCATGATCCTGGGGTCCTGGGATAGACTCACACATTGGGCTCCCTGCTCTGTGGGGAAACTGCTTCTGCCTCTGCTTCTCTCTCTCTGTGTCTTTCATGTCTCTCTCTCTGTCTTTCATGAATAAATAAAAAATCATTAAAAAAAAAGAGAGAGAAAGCCAAAACCTGTTATTTAATTAGGACAGGGGTTTCTTTTCCTTGAATAAAATGAAATCAGGAGAAAGGCAATACAGGGCTAGCCTGGGCCTTTCATGATGTCGAGGATCCGACTTCCTCTAGACTTGCCACTGCGCCTTTCTTGCTGTGTGGCCTTCCACACTCAAGGCGGCATCCTCATAGCTGAAAATAGCCATTATGGTTTTTGCTATAATGTTTGTATTCCAGGCAGAAGAAGAGAAATGTGGAGAGGAGAAAAAAAAGACCTTTATATATATAAGTAAATCCTCATTTTTAAGGACATTTGGAAACCATACCTGACTGCATCTACTACATACTATTGACCGGAACCTAATCTCAAGGATAACCACATATTCTCAGAATCTCGAAAATCTTCATTTTCATTGCTGGTACATTGCTACCGCAAATGAAGTTATGGTTCTGCTAGTAAAGACTTTTCTCCTGAATGCCATACTTTATATCCATCTGCCTATTTGACATTTATCCTTAAGTACAGTAGATATTACCTTTGCACATGTATTTGTAAAACAAATATTTAGTATTTATTATTTGATTAATATATATCACTTAATATATCCAGAGCAGAATTTGCAATCTTTCCTCCCAGGCTTCTGTATCAATAGTGTTGTATGTCTCATCAATAGGAAACACCATTATTCTAGTTGCTGAAATTAAAAAATGGGGAGTTATGACTGAATTATTCTTCTCATTTGCTACCTTTACTGTGAACCTCTTGTTTGCTTGACCTCAGTATATATCCATATTCAGATCACTTTCATGAACCCCAATGCTAATGCCCTAGCCAAAACTACACCTGGATTTTACAGTAGAATTCTAACTGGTCTATTCTAACTGCTGTATTAACTGGTTTATTATCAATATAGCAGCCTGACTGTGTAATCCTTTTAAAGTGCAATTCAGATTATGTCATTACACAAGCTCTCTCTTACTACCCTCCCCTCACTCATTCTGCTCTCAGCACTCTGTCTTCCTCAAAATTCTTTCAATAGGCTTTCAACAGTATCTATAGTGGAAGGTCTTCATACTGGCAATCCTTCTATTTGAAGTTTTTTTCTCTCAGATAACTCATGGTTTACAGCCCATATTCCTCAAGTCTTGGCTCTGATTTTAATTATCCAGTGAAGCCTTCTCTGACCACCCTATTATTTTTTTTTTCCGGGAAAAAAACAGAACAATTTTATTCATAATATTTTCCTCTAGATTGCTGTACCTTTTTTTCCCAGATCTCATTTTACACCTAGGTTGAACCATGTGAAATTAGTATTTTCATAGTTCAAAATGAGTCAATTATTGGTAATTTCATATGGCTCAATTTATTTTTTATTTTATTTTTTTATTATGTTCTGTTAACCAGCATACAGTGTATCATTAGTTTTTGATGCAGTGTTCGACGATTCATTAGTTGCATATAACACCCAGTGCTCATCACAACATGTGCCTTTCTTAATACCCATCACCCGGTTATCCCATCCCTCCACTCCTCGCTTCTGTAACCCTCACTTTGTTTTCTGGTGTCCAGAGTCTCTCATGGTTTGTCTCCCTCTCTGATTTCTTTCCATTCAGTTTTCCCTCCCTTCCCCTGTAGTCCTCTGCACTATTTTTTTATGTTCCACATATGAGTGAAACCATATAATTGTCTTTCTCTGCTTGACTTATTTCACTTAGCATAATCCCCTCAAGTTCATCCATGTCGATGCAAATGGTGTGTATTCATCCTTTCTGATGGCTGAATAATATTTCATTGTATATATGAACCACATCTTTCTCCATTCATCTGTTGAAGGGCATCTCGGCTCCTTCCACAGTTTGGCTGTTGTGGACATTGCTGCTATGAACATTGGGGTGCATGTGCCCCTTCTTTTCACTACATCTGTATCTTTGGGGCAAATACCTAGTAGTGCAATTACTGGGTTGTAGGGTAGCTCTATTTTTAATGTCTTGAGGAATCATCTCTAAAGGCAAGAGAAACAAAAGCAAAAATGAACTTTTGGGACTTCATCAAGATAAAAAGCTTTTGCACAGCAAAGGAAACAGTCAACAAAACTAAGAGGCAACCCATGGAATGGGAGAAAATATTTGCAAATGACATTATGGATAAAGGGCTGATATCCAAGATCTATAAAGAATTTTTCAAACTCAACACTCAAAAACCAAATAATCCAGTCAAGAAATGGGCAGAAGACATGGACACTTCTCCAAAGAAGACATACAAATGGCTAATAGACACATGAAAAAATGTTCAACATCACTAGCCATCAGGGAAATACAAATCAAAACCACAATGAGATATCACCATACACCAGTTAGAATGGCCAAAATTGGGACACCTCGGTGGCTTAGTCGGTTAAGCATCTGTCTTCGGCTCAGGTCATGATCCCAGGGGCCTGGGATGAGTCCTGCATCAGGCTCCCTGCTCAGCAGAGAGTCTGCTTCTCCCTCTTCCTCTGTCACTCCCCCTGCTTGTGCTCTCTGACAAATAAATAAATAAATAAATAATCTCAAAAAAAAAGAATGGCCAAAATTAACAAGACAGGAAACAACAAGTGTTGGCAAGGATGTGGAGAAAGGGGAACCCTCTTACACTGCTGGTGGGAATGCAAGCTGGTGCAGCCACTCTGAAAAAGAGTATGACCACCTCATTTTTAATTATAAATGACATGCTATTTCCCTGAATGACATTCTCAATTCCTCTCCCTTTTTTCCCTTCATTTCACTTATCACTATTTTATACCAAAATTCATTATTTACCCAGTTTCGAGTATGTCTACTATACTGAGAAGTGAGCTTTATGAGGGGAAGGGTTTTGTGTGCTAGAACCTCAGTGCTTATCCCAAAATATGTGTTAATAAAATAGTTAATGAATAAATGGATAAATGAATAAAAGTGAACAGATAAAGAAGAGAGGAATAGTGGATATTGTATAACAGCTACCATTCAGTGCAACAGTTGGAAATGTATTTGAGATGCCTGTCAGACCTGAAGACACTAATATTCTAAATATGAGCCTAGACTCAAGGGGAAAATTGGTGTTGGAATATTTTAGTGCATAGGTGGTGTTCAAAGTAATTGGTTAATAGTAAATGCATGTAGAGTAAGAAATTTTACTTTAAAAAAATCTAAATATATACAGCACCCCATAACTCCTGAGAATTCTATTTAAAATCACCTATGTGTACAAAGGCAAATATAGTTTTGTGTATCCAGGAAAGGAGTTTGAATCAGGTTATATGTAAATTCCCACTCAAGTTTCTAAGTCTGTATCTCCAACAAAGACAAATCATTCTCTACCATCTGGTACTGAGGCAATTCTAATCTCTTAGAGACATGTTTTAAAATTCTTATTATTGACAATGTTTAAAGAATATTTTCTTGGGGACACCTGGGTGGCTCAGTTGGTTAAGCGGCTGCCTTCGGCCCAGGTCATGATCCCGGGGTCCTGGGATCGAGTCCCATATCGGGCTCCTTGCTCAGCGGGGAACCTGCTTCTCCCTCTCTCTCCCTCTGCTTGTGCTCTCTGTCAAATAAATAAAATCTTAAAAAAAAAAAAAAAAGAATATTTTCTTGGATCTTTTCCAAATCTACAATTATATAGATGTGAAGTAATAACAGAATCTTCCAATAGTTGGTGTTTTATCTTCCAAATTCATTCATTTGAAAATGAATATAAAATCAAAGTAACCATTTTTAATTCAGGCTTCTGAGGAGTAGTCTTATCTTTTCTAAGAAAGTCCTTAGAGTTAGAGGTTTCATAGGCTATGCGACTATGGGCCCACTTTCTAAAGTATTTATTAATAGAAGTACTTTCACTAAGCAGTAGATATAACTTTTTCTCTGGCCAATAGGCAATTTTTATTAAAAATAAAATAAAATACAGAACAATTTTCAGGATTTCTGGCATATGCTAGAATAACCTTACTGATTTTACTAAATTTTATTTCTCTTTCCTTCCCCTCAGAAATACAGTCTGATAAACACTGGTTGGATATTGCTCTGCCTCATATATTTGATTTGGATAAGTCTGTCAGTTGACTTGTATACTACAACAAATGGCTGCAAGTACTGACTTGGCCGATTCAGAGGAAATCTTCCACATTTGTGGTACTTCCTCATGGCAATTTAAGCTGCTGGATTCATTTAATCAAGTTCTTTACTATTTCATCTGGGGTTGTATTAAAGTTATTTCCCTTCCAAGATACTCTTGGTGGGGCTCTGGTAATTTTTCTAATATCGTCAATAACAGTTTCTCAAATATAACTAAAGGATCAGGATCTTTGTTGGATTCCTCTATCTATCACTGGGAGTAGATAGGTATAGTACATTTTCAGGAGTAAAAGCAGAGCAAGAGTGACAATGGCCCGGGGCAGCTCTAGCTGCATCCTATTAAGCCTGCTTTGTAAATTTAGCTTTGACTGACATTTTTAAAAAGATTTTATTTATTTA
>NW_023270431.1:17267950-17394449 GCF_011800145.1 Mirounga leonina
CTGACATTTTTAAAAAGATTTTATTTATTTATTTGACCCACAGGGAAAGAGAGAGAGAGAGTGAGCACAAGTAGGGGAGTGGCAGGCAGGGGAGAAGTAGGCTCTCTGCTGAGCAGGGAGCCTGATGTGGGGCTCGATCCCAGGACCCCGGGATCATGACCTGAGCTGAAAGCAGACGCCTAACCAACTGAGCCACCCAGTGACTTGATATGTTTTGACATTTTTGATCGACAGCTAGTGGTTATATCACATTTTGGCCTCTGTGAATGTGCCTACCGGTGATGCATTTTGTGATAATTGTATTTATTTATATATTTTGTATTTATGAGTGTCTAATGAGCTTTTGTTGTGACATTAAAGGTAGTTAAGAACAAGTTGTTCCCTTTGTGCATATGCTCAGCTCTTGAAAGTCCACATGTGGCTTTTAAGCCAGCTCTGTGGCCAGGCCTTTCCTGTTCTGTTAGCTCTCAGAGGTGGCTCTGAAGGTGTGGCTGTTAACCTTCAGGAGTGTTAACCAAGGGTGTGGCCAGCACCTGCTTTATCCCTCCTAGCTCATGCCTAATTAACTGTCTAACATATCGATTTCAGATTTCTTTATCAGTCAAAAACTGTCCAGAATTATCATTCTTAAGCTGGGAATGTTGAGTATTTTTTTTTTTAATTTTTTAGAATACTATCAATAATTTTGAAAACTTCGATTTTTTTTTTTTTCTGGTATCTTGTATGTATATTAAGATCCCAAGTAGCACAGAGAAACATAATTTAGAATGTATAATGGTGACAGGGTTGGAAAACTTGTAAGTCATTTAGTCTATTATATAACTGAATGCAGGCATCATTTCCATAACTTTGCAGACACTAAGAAATCAGCTTTTTTTCCCCCTGTCATGAGAAACAGATGGTAACAATAGATTTTATGCAATGAAACATCATTGCAAAACGAAGCACGTTTATCAGGGTAAGATCGTAACAAGTGTGTTCATAATATTGACTGGACAATAAAAAAGCAATATCAAAATTATAGTCCAGAAAAATTATCAAAGTTCAGTTAGAAAAATGGGAGAAAGAATGGGGACAAAACAAAAACAAAATTATTTCACAGTACTAAAGAGTCTCTCTAGCTCTGTTAAATTTCCTTAATATTTGAAGGAAAGAATCAGCCCATTTTAGAAAAAAATAAAACAAAAAATTTTGTAAACTAAGGGTTTAAACATAAATACCTCCCAAAGACAACAGATTTTGATGTCATAGCTTAGATGAAAAAAAATTATTTTTATAAATCAAAGGAATAACTATAAGAAAAACATCTTTTAATGCATACTGTAGAAGGATAAACACATAGCCTTCTTTCAACGAACCTTCACCAATTCTAAATTACTTTATTTCTAAGGATTTAGCACACATAAGTTAAGTGTTTACTATGTTCAAGAATGGGAACCAAGTTCAAAGTAAATAGAAATTTCATATGGGAGAGAAACGAGCAGAGAAAATAAATGATATATGTTGAGATAAATTCAAACTAAGGGACGCCTGGGTGGCTAAGTTGGGTGGGCATCTACCTTTGGCTCAGGTCATAATCTCAGGCTCCTGGAATGGAGTCCCATGTCGGGCTCCTTGCTCAGCACGGAGTCTTCTTCTCCTTCTCCCTCCATGCTCTCTCTCTCTCTCCCTCTCTCTCTCAAATAAATAAATAAAGAATCTTTAAAAAAAATCAAACTAAGAAATTGCAGCAGTAGTACAAGAAAATCATGAATAGCCTTTATACACATTCACTCATAGTTCATATTTGGCCGTCCAAATGTAGTATAGTACATATATAACATAAGTAGCCCTTCTAGTTGAATCACAGCATAGACCCTTAGGATTTGGGAGCAAATCAGGCCATTTTCTGGAGATAACTACTTTCCTTTTGAGAAACAGCTTTTGTCCTCTGGGCCTTAGTAGAGAATAAAATATTAACTCTGAGCCCCAGTTACCTTGTGATCTGAGCATTATGAATTGTGTGCCATCTGACACAGCTAGCAATAAAGTTTGGGCATGCACAGCAACACTTCACCAAATACAAGGGGGTATAATATAAAACTGGACTACGGCAGGCTCTGAAAGCACAAGTCAATTACTAAGAAAGTGGCCCAAATGTCCATGTCATTCTGCTACATTATCTTCTCTCTCCCAGCCTGCACATATAGCCTCAAGGAGACCTCCCTACAATCAATTGACTGAGGAAGAGAAAACTTGGCAGTGGTTTCCAGGTAGTTCTGTGGGATATGCAGGTACCACCTGAAAGTGGAGAGCTCTAGCACTATAAACTACTTCCTGTGATATCCCTGAAGGACAGTGAAGAAGGAAAATCCTCCCAGTGGGCAGAACTTTGAGCAGTGCACATGATTTCTCATTTACTAGCAAGGATAAAATAGTCAGATGAGCAATTGCATACTTACTCATGGATTCAGGCCAAATGGTTTGGCTGGATGATCAAGGTCTTGGAAGGAAAATAATCAGAGATGACAAGAAGGTCTAGGGAAGAAGTATGTTGAAACACATCTCAGAATGGGCAAAAAATGGAAGATATTTGTATCCCAAGTCAATGTTCACCAAAGTGTGACCTCAGCAGAGGAGGATTTTAATAATCAATTTCATAGGGTGACCCATTTTGGGTATACAAGTCAGCCTCTTTCCCCAGGCCCTTGTATTATTGCCCAGTGGACTCAAAAACTAAACTGCCATGAGGGGAGGTTATGTATGTGCTCAGTAACAGACTTCCATTCACAAAGGCTGACCTGACCCGATAGCCACTGCTGAATAACCAATCAGCCAGCAGTAGAGACCAACACTGAGTCCCCATTATGGCACCATTCTTCAGGGCAATCAGCCAGCTACCAGATTTACAGGTGAGTATCTTTGGACGGTTTCATCATGAAAGAGACTAGTTCAATCTGGATACAGTTTATCTTCCCTACGTGCAATGCTTCTGTCAAGACTACTGCTTGCTTACATGCAGAATGCCTTATCCACTGTCATTGTGGCCCTGCTTCTGCTGAAAGAACTCACTTCACAACAAAAAAGTGTGGCAAAAGGCCTATGCTCATGTGATTCCATGGTCTTGCCATGTTGCCCATCATCCTGAAGCAGACAGTTTCATGGAATGGTGGAAGGGCCTTTTGAAATCTCAGGGCTAGCATTCCTAGCCTTCTGTGAAAAAGTAACCAATTTAAGCAGTAATGTATAGGGGTCATTTTTGGTCATTTATATAGCAATTCCTACCTGAGTTTCCAGGGTGTTGGATTTGCCTTACAGATTTTAAACCTACTAGCACCAGTAATTACATCACATTAGCCACAAGTATGCTTGTGTGTGTGTGTGTGTGTGGGGGTGTTCTTAAATAACCTCTAAGGCCCTTGTGTCCTATTACCTGCCCTGACTTTAATCAAACATAATAATTTCCCTTGATCCTTTGTCTAAGTAAACTAGCCTTCTTGCAACTTGAAAACATGCCAAACCTGATCTTGCCTTAGGATTTTGCACATGCTGTTCCCTCTGCTAGTAATGCTCTTCCTACATATATCTGTATGGATCATGTTCTCACTTCTTTCAGCTCTCCCTTCAGGTCTTACTAAATGTTTGCCTTCTCATGAAGTCTTCTTTCAACACGCTTCCAAACCTTATGCCTTTTCCTTGCTTTATCTTTTCTTCCTTAGCACTTATGTTACTACCATAAAATTTTCTAGTTTGTCTCATTTATTATGTGTCTCCCTCATTAGAATACAAGCCCAGAAATCTTTGTATATTTTGTTATTTTCTGTTTCCTAGAGCCTTGAAAGGTGCCTGATATATAGTTGATCAAAAATATTAATTAAATTGTACATTTTTACAACACCTTGCTGATTCATCAAGAGTTGGTTATTTACATGCAATTGTAACAAAAAAAGAGGGAATTAAGAGGGATGAGTTAGTTGTATGGAAATTATTAAGATGAGAAATCATGGAATCTGTAATAAATAAGAAGAAAAATGTTCTCAGGGAAGGGCTGATAGATAGTCATAGAACTGAGTTACTATGAAATCCCTGAATTTTATGTATGAGGAGCACCAAGGTCCACAGTTTTATTTCCTTGCTAAAGTTTATAGATATAAGTAGGGATAGCATGGAAAAGTGACATTTGTATCCTGAATCCTAGGACTAAAACTTAAAATGTACAACCTCTTATTTTCCATGCTCAATCGGCTCTATAAATATGAGCGATGTAAGAGAGAGAAGGTGCCAATGGGAAAGAAATTTCATTCAGGATTTTACTCCTAAAAATTAATAATAAAATCAAATTATCTTGCTATCATATGGGCTTAAATAGCAAATAATATTTTATATTAACTTTTAAGTCAGCATCAGTTCTTAGAGGATAATGTCCATATGCTTTTATTTATTTAGGATCATAAGACCAAGAATATGGCATTAAAGTTACATAAAAACAAATGAATTGTAGAATTTTTATTTCCTTTTGCCCATGTAGGCAGATGCAATATGACATATATATGCTTCACCTTTATGAGTTCTCTGTATTCTATATGTAATGAAATTTTCTTAAGAAAGAAAGTAAAATTGCAGGATTTTGGAGACGGAGAGTAAGTTCTTTGTCCTTCTTATTTTTTAAAACATACATCCCAGGAGCATCTTAACTGCTGTGGAACAGAGTACCCTCTATGTGTGGAGGGGTAGAGGGTCGGGGGGAGAGGTCATCTACCATATCCTGGATTTCTGCCTCACTTCATTAGAAGGCCATATTTTCCTTGGGTGATAAACAGAGTTCATTTTGCATATTTTTTGCCTTGTCTTTAAGCCATTTACATACTCTAAAAAGTAGTGTGAGGAAATAGTGGTTTGACAGAGAAGTTCTTTTAAAATTGACAGCTTTGGGGCGCCTGGGGTGGCTCAGTCAGTTAAGTGTCTGCCTTTGGCTCAGGTCATGATCCTGGGGTCCTGGGATGGAGCCCCACCTTCAATGGGGAGCCTGCTTCTCGCTCTTAAATAAATAAATAAAATCTTTAAAAAAATAAGATAAAATTGACAGCTTTTTCTCAATAAGAATATTGGACCATTGGTATAATATTGGCTCTTTTATTTTCTATTCTACTGTATATTAACATGAAATATTGTTTATTCAAGTGACAGTTCAGTATCCTAAACTTCCTAAATAAACATATGATCACTAGTGCCTAAGTGACTTGTAGTAATTCAATCTCTAAAATACGAATGGTTCCATTGTGCACTGGAAGAGTTAATATGTCTTTTCAACTGAGTTACTTACTCCCAGAGAGTGACTTATGGGGTCTATTAACTTCAACGAGATTACAAATGAACAAAAGGAATTGACCTGCCTTGTTTGAAATATATCCTAATCTGTTCCATTCAAGTAGGAAGCATGAAATAGATTTGTATGTAATTTATAGATCTCAAATTATCTGCATTTAATCAATAGTTATAGAACACCTACTATGTGAAACACATGAGATAGTCACATGAGAGAATACAACTATATAAAACACACTATCATTCTCCTGGATGATTTATACAGTTAGATTTTTTCAGTAATGTCTGGGAGTTTACTAGAAAGGTGTAAGAAAACATTAATTCCAAAAGAAAGAGAAGGGAAAAAGGAAATAGACAATGCTAAAAGCACTGAACTAAGTATTTTAATGAACAAAAATATAATACATTTAAATATCCTCACATTTTATGGTATGATTATAATTATTCAGTACTGTTTAAGTTTGTATACACTACTGTAAAGCATTGAACTATATGCATTTTCCTAACATGTAAAGGGTACAGATAATGTAATGAGTTTTTTGGGGGGGACGTGAGGAGGAAAGGAAGTGAGGGGTATAGTATAAGGAATTTTTGATGAAATTTTATTTTCTCTCGAATCATAAGAATAGTGAATAAGCTCTAAGTGAATTTACAACTATTTTAATACACATTAATATTTTAGGCAATTCCCAAATGTGTAGATTCCAGTATCTTGAAGAATAGGTAGCAGTTAGGAAGTTCTGTCTGAATTTGTATTCCATCTTTAAAACTGAATTTATACTATGATAGTACATCTCCAAATAAACTATTTTTTCCTTCTGTATCTCTGGTATTAATTTTTAATATATTTTATCATGTGAGGCATATTCTAATTTCAACCTTTAATGATTTCAAATATCTTATTCTTTCTAGAGATTGAATGTCTTGCATACTATATATCTCCTTTCCCTGAATTTGAGCGGAGTATAACAGACCACCCTGAAATGTACAAATGTAGTTAATTTAAGAAACTGTTTAATTTAGAAGTTTAAAGATCAATAATATTACTAATATTGAATTATAATTATTTTAGAGGTCCACTTCAGGAAATAATATTAATACAAGTTGGCTGTTGAAACTGTAGGAATTATGAGAATGTTTAAACATATAGAAAAATATTCATAAGTCAACAGGCTCAAATTATGAACATTAACACCTTTCATTGCAAGTCTTTTTTAAAACAATTTATTATTAGCATATTTAAGACCACCATAAAGGTTTATAATTTTGTTATATCATTTGATCAGTTTTAATGGTTTCTAGTCATTAGCGTGCTATTTCATAATCACCTTACATCAATGTCCAGCATAGTATTCATTGAGAAAACATTTATATCATCATTTATGTAAGAACCAAGTAAGGGATTATTGCTTTTATCAATATTATATAATATTTGTTCATAAACTTTGGGTTGAGAAGAGTATTACATCCTTCTGGTTCAATTTGGAAACTGCACATTTAGAAATAAATCCGTAGAAAGTAGTCAGGGATGTGCAAAGATGGTTTATCATACGTACTAATAATTCAATCTAGATGGATTGTCAAAGAACTTGTTTAGTCAGACTACGTAATGACAATTATGCAACATTAAAAGACTAAAGTCTCAGAGCATATACATTAACTATTATATATTAATGTTTCTATATTAATGTATTGACCTTGAGACATATGAAATAATGTGATTAGCAGATTATCAATTATAATAAAAATAATAAAGCTTTATTTTTAATATAGTAGCAAATAGTTTGATAAAGACAATAGCTCACAAATTTAATGTATTTTAAATCTAGTATATTAGAAATAGATTAGTTACTAGGACATGGCAGATGCGATTAGAGGCCTGCTTTCTTTGTGGTAACAGTGTATTTCTGCTTCAACTAGATTAGCCATTGACCACACAATGTACTGTCTTATCCTGGAATACTGAAAGTCTTGGGAAGTTACAGTAAAAAAGACAATGCAGGGCATGAGGTCTATTACATAAATGCAATATTTGCATTAGTAAAATACTGGAGGAAAACTGTAGTAGTCAACTTTGTGTTATTTGTATTGATGTTTCTTAGGTTTGAGGTGCTTTTTCATATTTAATATCAATAGGATTGTGTATGGCTCTTCTTTGAATTAAGTTATTTCATAATCCTGTTGTGTTCAGGAAATTAATATTACAGAGAGTACTAAAAATAAAGTTAACTTTTTATGTGCATCTACTAAGTTTTACTTTACAGATTTTACAGAAATAATTAATATTTTATTTATCTTCATTATTAAATTTGTTTATTCTAGGATTTATTTGGTGTGATTTCATTTTAAAAGAAAAAAATGGATTTTTTTCTGTGATTGTGAGATTTTCTACTTGCACTCATTTGTTTTCATTTTTCTCAGACAATTCCTTTTCCATTATATATTAAATATTGTCATACTTTTTTCTTGACGAATACTCAATACAGATACTCAAGTAACTTATCTTCAGCTTCATCATTTTCTATTGTTATCCCCATGCTTTATCTGTTTATTCTGGGAGGGATTTATTTTCTGGCTTAATTTTCTTCAAGCTCCACTATGAACTTCATTCATACAGTGTATTTTATTTCCACATTTCAATTTACTGTCTATCTTATTTATCTTCCTTTTGATTGATTTAATCCCCTCTTTGTTTTACTTAGAAATTAACACTTCTGCCACTCAAATTATAATTTCCCATCATTTCAAAAATCTGTACTGTGTTTGCCTCCACTATTTGCTGTAAATATGCTTTAAAATTGTATCACTTCAAAATCATTCTATGTTATCTAAGAATGTCCCTCCTTACCCAAGGAACACCTCCAAAGTCTCCGTTCTAATGCTCACCATGGATAGCTGGTACCCAGCCCTGTTGCACTTTTCTCTCCATGGAAGTAACACTGTCAGCTCTCCAGGGCTGGAGTCTTCATTTTCTGAACAAATTATATATTTTTCCTGTTTTATTTCCCAATTTTAAGGATACGATGTCATAAATAAGCTAAAAATATTTGCATCTTTAAAATCTTTACATGTTTAAACATATACATGGGCTGAAATAAGGTTTTTCTCCAAATATGAAAAGTAGATGAAAGGAAGAAGGATTCTACCTAGACACACATTTTAAAATATTGCATGTATAAAGAAAGTAACACAAAAGCTTTTAAAGTAAAAATTTTAAAAATCACATAAAAGGGAATGGGAATTACAAAGGCAATGAGAACAGTCAATTCAAAAGCTGTAAACGTTGAAACAGTCTTACAACCAAATAACAAAATAAATTGTGTACTGAATGATGAGGTTAGAGGCAGAATTTGTATTCCAGTCACGAAAGATGATATGTACACTCCACTTTGTGTATAATTTTAAGATAAGATTGAAGTTTAGTTCCCAAATATAGTGCACATATTACACAGCTTACTCTACATGGGGTCTTATATAGAGTTAAGATCTAAGAGTAGTTCACAAATCCTCTCCTAATCTCTTGGCATTATAAACTTTCCCTCTTTAATTCACTGCTCCAATTTAACATCCCCAGTGCTTTCTCCAGTCAAGTCCCCTGAACCTTGACTTGGATAACCATAGTCATAATACCGAAAAAATTATTTTCAGCCTGAATGCTTTCAATGGCTCTGCCACATTCATCAGTGCCCCGTGCTAGCCTTACTTCCTCTAACATATTTCAAATCACTAGAACATAAGCATTTGATTCAGAAAACAAAACTAATAATAACCAACAAACTTGCATGAAATCTAAGCGTGGCAAAGCCGTTAAAAAATGACAGTTTCTAAAATATATTCCATGAATTTAACACAAATTTCAAAAATTTCTTTATTAATGTGTTTGTTTTGGCATCACTGTTTTTTGTTCTTTGGTGTTTGTTGTCTTTTAAACCTAAAGTAGATAATCCATTGCCTAGAAATTTAACAAAACCACTCTGTCAAATAGTCATACACTCTAATGACCTCCCTTTGATTGAATTTTTAGAAAAGGCTTTTCTCTAACTAGAGGTTATTCATTTTTACAATCTTTTCTTGTGTGCAAAGTATAGACAAGAGTACCCTACTGGATACATTTTTATGAGTATTCATTAATTTAACAAGTAATAATTTCAAGCCTTTCCCTTCCTGAAAGGTTTGATGATATAGCAATCCAAAAAAGTACACATTTTAAAATAATTCATAGCATTTTAAAAACAGGAACTACTCCACTTGCTGGGAATATTAATCTGAAGTCTTATCAGTCACAGTTTATTCTCCTCCCTTCATTCCCAATCCTTTCCATTCTTTCTCTTCACCCCCTTCACTTGATTCACAAACTAATCAAATGCAGCTTTTCATCACAAACTTGGGAAACTCAATTTAGAAGTTTTTATATAATGGCATTCAAATTCCTAAGCTTCAGTCTGTAACTTATAATTATCTGCCTATTCAGAAAGTATTAACTAACATCAAATTCAAAGTCATCTACATCATACCTGATCGTCACTCCATCAGATTAGACTTTTGTATATGTAAGCTTAATTTTTGTTGACAGGGCTAAATTGGAATTTAACTTGTAGCTGTAGCAGGAGAACATTTAAATGTAAATTTACTTTTTCAGTGATAAATTTTGAGAACTTAGCCTGAGAATGTGAATCTAATCAAGGTATCTGCACACACAATTTCCTGTGCAAAACAATCATGGGACTAAATTAGCAAGCATGTAATGCCATCAGGTTGCAAATACCTTTAATACTATGTCTATAGGATTCACATGAAGTAAACTTTGAATAAAGAAACATGATAAGGAGAAACAAATGGGTATATGATGCAAGTGTCCTGGAGAAAAAACAATTGTTTATTTAGCTATATGTATAATATAAACAATATGCATATATATAGTATCAATCCCCAAATACAAAGCCACCATCAAGTCTGTAACAGATTAAAGAAAATATGACTTGCATTAATAAATAATATTTTCCAAAAATATTAATTTTGGTGTTTAGAAACATCCAAGTAAAATGAAGGGATACAGTCCCAATAATGATTATATACTAATGAATTCTCTGATAATTTGCCATTTAAATTTCAGCATACAAATTAATTCAAAATTATGAACTATAACAGAAACAATAACACAAGTTAATACGTTTCTATACCACCCCAGATGATTAATCTATACAAATTTAGAAATAAAATATTGAGAGGTGCCTGGGTGGCTCAGTTGGTTAAGTGTTGGACTCTTGATTTCGGCTGTGTTCATGATCTCAGGTCGAGAGATCCAGCTCCACATCAGGCTCCATGCTAGGCATGGAGATTCTCTCTCTTCCCCTCCCTATGTCCCTCCCCCCGTGCACATGCACTCTCTCTCTCTCTCTCTAATTAAGGAAAAAAGCAAGAAAGAAATATTGAACACATCATGAATGGTTTTGTCTATTGAATATGAGTAAAATTATTTGGATAGAAAATGCATATATGGTTTATTAATTCCAGGTTTATACTGAAATTATATACTGCATTTCTATTTTAATTTAAATATAGGATTTTGACTTTTATCAGTTTAGAATAAAAATAACCAGCGATTGTTCAATTAAATAAAAATTAAGAAACCAAAGAAACTACAAATCTCAT
The DNA here is from genome assembly GCF_011800145.1 of Mirounga leonina. Taxonomy (NCBI): domain Eukaryota; kingdom Metazoa; phylum Chordata; class Mammalia; order Carnivora; family Phocidae; genus Mirounga; species Mirounga leonina. The sequence continues at coordinate 17,278,907 of NW_023270431.1, forward strand.
TTAATGTGACAATGACCCCTCACAAAATACTAAGCATTTTTAAACTCTTGAACAGGTGATTCCTTTTTTTTTAAAGATTTTATTTATTTATTTGACAGAGAGACAACGAGAGAGGGAACACAAGCAGGGGGAGTGGGAGAGAGAGAAGCAGTCTCCTCACTGAGCAGGGAGCCTGATGTGGGGCTCGATCCCAGGACCCTGGGATCATGACCTGAGCTGAAGGCAGACGCTTAACCGACTGAGCCACCCAGGTGCCCCGAACAGGTGATTCCTATGACAAAGATAATTCACACCATTTTATTAAAATATATTTGAGAGTTACACTAAAATTTCCAGCTTTGTATAGTTCTATCTAGCTTAAAATAGAAAAAAAATTCTCTACTAATATTCATTAATTTTCTATAGCTTTTTCAAGAACTAAAATTTAAGTTTAGCACACAAAAGATGACAGTAAAATCTCCAGAAAATGATAAAAATAGTAAGTACTTCTTATCAAGAACTTTCTTTCACTAGATCTTACACAAGATTTTTCAATAATTCTGTTCAACCTATAAAGACAACAGTCGATCAATTTGGATATTGAAATTATGAAAAGTTTCCTGCCAAGTCAGTTAGTTTGTTAATATCAAAAGAACTCTTTCAAATCATTACCCGATAACGTAATGAAGGAAAAGGGCATGGATGAACAATTTATAAAGAAGAAATACAGGGGCGCCTGGGTGGCTCAGTTGGTTAAGCGACTGCCTTCGGCTCAGGTCATGATCCTGGAGTCCTGGGATCGAGTCCCTCGTCGGGCTCCCTGCTCAGCAGAGAGTCTGCCTCTTCTCTGACTCTCCCCCCTCTCATGCTCTCTATCTCATTCTCTCTCTCAAATAAATAAATAAAATCTTAAAAAAAAAAAAAAGAAGAAGAAATACAGTCAGGCAAGGGTGTTTATTTGTATTCAAGATAAAAAGAGTAAGTGACATGTTAATATTTTGGAAATATTGAAAAATAAATGCTTATAAAATTAAGAAAGATGGTTGATTAGTCTTGAGCACAGCTTTTGGGAGCATATATTTCTAAAGCTTTTAATTTGCGAGTGTACAGAACATTAAAAATTAAAACTCATAAAAAAATTAAGAGGAGGATGAAATAATTCTTGTTCGAGCTATTAATCCCAAAGAGATTTTTTTTTAAAAAATAATCTATATTTATAATACTCTTCACAGTAGTGTACAGAATGGTGAAATCTTAAAATTGTTCAACAATAAAGAACAAGAGTAAATTATTTCATATCAGTATGGTACTAAATAGAGGTACTATTCATGGTAAACTGTGAGGGTGGAGCTTACCTGGTTTCTCTACTTCTTTTCTTGGTTTTCAAAAATATTTCTCTCTTGCATCTATTTACTACTTTTCTCCTGTGTATGAGCCATACATTCTGGGTTTTTGGCATCTCTCATAAGTGTTGTGTTGTGGTTGAATACTGTACATTTTTTAAAAAAGATTTATTTATGAGAGAGAGAGCATGCAATGGGGGGCGTAGGGGCAGAGGGAAAGAACCTTCAAGCAGACTCCCCACTGAGCAGGGAGCCCAAGGGGGGCCTCCATCTCAGGACCCTGAACCTGACCTCAGCTGAAACCAAGAGTTGGCTGCTTAACCGACTCAGCCACCCAGATGCCCCTACTGCACATTTTAAATAAAGTGGCAAACTGTGCATATCAGATTCTTCCCACCCTTAGGTTTTTTTGTTATTGTTGTTGTTATTTTGTATTTATTTGGTTAATAACTTTTCTAACCTAATTATGTTAAGTTTATTTTTTGTCATGTGCAGCCACTGAAGTCTCAGAGAAGGTTAATGGTCAGCTAATGGCTGAACAGATACTCTCTAAATGTGATTTTCTTTCCATGCTTTAAATACATCTTCCCAGCATAAACCAGTATTCATTCTCAGATTTCAGATGACTTTCTCTGTATTCCATCCCCAAATGACTTTATGGAGCACAATTTTCCTTGCCACTGTGATTCCCTCTAGGGCTTTGAAAAGAACTGGATTGCTAAAAACAGGGTAGAAAATTGAACCAGTATGGATTTATTGGGTTCATTTGCTAATACTATATCAATAATGACTCTACTTTACTTGCTATTAGCAGAACAGCAAGTTCTTTATTAGTCTAGCTTACATTTAAATGCAATGAGATAAATATAGCTGTTTATTCTAAAGGGTGTCTGCATATAATTCCATAGAAACTAGAAGACTTATAATGATATTTAGAAAATATATTTTTTAAGTTTTATTCATGTCATTCTTTTAACACATTTTATTCATGCTCATCTTTTAAAACATTTAAAAAAAAAAAAAAAAAGCAAATCCTGCCATTTCCAACAACATGGATGAACCTGAACCCGGAGTGATTTTACTTTATATTTATTTTCCATGTATTTATAACTATGTTTAAAAAAACACTATGGATATATATTGAAGCAAGTGTGATAAACTGCAGCCTTCTACTCAAAAGTATTTAAAGCTAAGTGAAGTAAGCCAAACAGAGAAAGACAAATACTGCATGGTCACTTACATGTAAAATCTAAAAAAAAAGTAGAAAATTGTTTCCAGGACAAGAGAGTAGGGGAAATAAGGAGAGGTTGCTAAAAAGAAATAAACTTTCAGTTGTAAGATGAATAAGGTCTGAGGATCTAATGTATAACATAATGACTATAGTTGATAACACCATGTTGTATAATTGAAGTTTGCTAAAAGAGTAGAACTTAAATACTCTCCCCAAAATATATAGAGAAATATATATAGAGAGAGATATAGACACACATATACATATGTATGTGAGGTGATAGATGTATTAACTCAATGGGGAGAATCCTTTCACACTGTAAATCAAATCATCACATTTTATACCTTAAATATTTTACAATTTTATGTCAATTATACCTTAGTAAAAAGTGAGATAAATACATAAATACATGAACTTCATGAATACATACAACATAAATACATTTTATATGTGTATTTGAAGGCCATATAGCAGTTAAGATTAGAGGCTTGGGAAAGACAGTATCTAAAATATCTTGGGAAGCAGAATATCTAAAATATCACTGTAAACTGGATTTAAAAGAGCTATAGGTGTTCAGGTTGAATTACCAGCACCATGAACTGTTAGAAACCTGAATCTGCCATTTCCTAGTTTTGTAATCTTGGCATATAGCTTAATGTCTCTATTCCTTAAGATTTTTTCAGGTGTCGAATTAGGATGGCAACAATGCTTATATCATAGGGTTATTTTGAGGAGCGATGAATTCATAGAAGTAAAATGACCGGAACAAATAATAGCAACTGGTAATTGCTCAATAAATGTTAGCTGTTTGTTGTATTAATATCAATATTATTATTGCAGAATAGCTTTCTTAAAAGCAATTGAAATAGCTTTGACTTCACAAATAGGTGGAATATGTGAGTGTCTAGTGAAGGATCTGCAGCCAGGAGTAATGACTCCATGACAAGTCTTGCAATTTTACCCCAAGAACGTGTTACTCTGGATTTGAGGCCTCCAGATCTATATTTCCTTAATAAGATGTCATGTATAAAACAACATAGAAAATTATCAGTTATCCTTTTACAGGGATGAACTGAACAAATCACCCAAATCCATACGTGTGCCAGGGGAGGACAGGCATATTGAGTGTCTTGAGGCAAGAGCCCTGAGGAGTGAAAGGGAGCTAAAGACAAAATTAATCTAGTTTTCAATTTTGATTTGAACTTTCCAGGATGGGTAGAGTTTCCCTAACATTGTATACTTTTTCAAATGAACCTGCAATTGTTCAAAGTACCAACAGCCCAAGTTCATGTTCGATTCTCCTTTGGTCAACATCGGTGAAAGATCCCTAGGCTTCCTTACACTATGAGGGCTAAATGACAATTGGCCAAACAATAATTTCATTAATTATCTGGCATCATTTGCTCACAGAATTCCAGAACAGCAATTTCCTTATTAGTTTAACTTATATTTAAATGGAATGAGATATATAGCGGTTTATTCTAAAGACATGGATTTCTCAGATAATGCTTGAGTTTGCATTTCAGGAAAGAAATGATGAGTAGGAGTGTTGGTATTAATGCAGTGTGTAAATCTCAAAGTCCACCTTATTTCTCTTAACATAGACCTACTTCAGGCATCGTGAAGTTCCTTTTCCTTCCTGAAGTACAATAGTAAACATTTAATTTAATCAAATACTCAATTATTTCACTCTATCTATATATTAACTCACTTTGATTGCCACTCATCCCTGGAGAAGCCAGTCCTCTGGATATATAAACACTTAAAAAACAAAAACAAAACTGCTTTTGCTTTGAAAACTTCATACATTTTATCAGTTCGTGCTAAGTTCACAGTATTTTTAACTGAACTTATTTTTTGCAGCAAGCTCATACTTCAGGGCTATGCTACCTGCCTGGCATCAAAAGCTTAAGTAACAAGTAATAGTGGTTGAGTTGCAGAAGCAGAAAATGAACATAGAGCAGCTAAAGTATTAACATAAGCTGTGGGTAAAGAGCTGAACGTGTTCAAGTTGAATTACTTGTATCATGACTTAGAGCAGAAGGATAAATCCTACCTAATTTTCACTGAAAGCAGCAATGGTAATATATGACCTGTATTGGAAAGAGTCTGTAGTTCTCATGAAAATCAAGCAAGCACAAAAAATTGAAGGAATTAACCAGAAAAAGAGAAGAGATATTTCACTTCTAGCTTATAAAAAATCGTTTTCTCTATTTGAGCAATTAATGAAAATAAAATAATTTAAAAATTTTTACCAAAATAAGGCAAGCAAGAAGAACATGTCTGATTATTCTTAACCAGGTTGGGAATCATATTATAATCATGCCTTCAAACTCTTACTTTCCTCTCATCTGAAAGAAAGTTAGACAACTTTTTCTCTTCCGTTTTTATATCTCACACATACTTATAGAAGGGAGATTTGTATAATTCTCAGATGTACTTGAATGGGAAATATATTAAGAATTATTCATTAAGTGGTAAGATCTAAACATAAACTCTGTGATGTAATAATAGATTTTATTTATTTATTTATTTATTTATTTATTTATTTATTTATTTATTTAGATGTTATCTAAATATTATTATATTTCAAGTTGAAAATTTCCTTTGATAATTCTTGTATCAAAAACATAATTTTCATATAGCACCAATATGTATATGCATGGGTCATGTCTGTTTTTACATATAAAAACAAAAAAATAATTTTCAAAGTAGAACAATTTATAAAGCAAAATTCTCCATTGGCATTATAAAATGAAATCTGTTAACAAATAATGTTAATACCAACACAAATTAATAACCATGCATTGATATAAATTACTGATATTCTTTATAATGACTTACTTATTACTTATAATTACTTTCTTATTTTCCCTTTCACACAGCTTACCCTAAAGACATTTTAAACAGCTTCTCTGACCATACAGCAACCAAATTGTGCTTTTCTAAGGTCCCATCTCATTGGCATAACCAGTAAGAATCTCAGCCATCATCTTCACCACCGTGTTTATTTTTTCTTAAAAGGGTATCATACAAGGGTCATATTCTTTTTAAAAAAAATTCTTTCACTAATATTATATACTAAATCATGTCCTCTTCAAACTTGGATGTTACAGCTCTAACCACTGATGTGACTCTATTTGGAAAAAAGGCCTTTAAGGAGACAATTAAAGTTGAATGAGGTCATAAGAGTAGGACACTAATCCTATAGAACTGGAAGAGGCACCTAACATTTCTTTGTCTTCCCACTGGGGAAGAGAGGAAAGACGATGTGAGGATACAGTGAGAAGGCTGTCGTCTGTAAGACAGGCCATACCAGAAACCAACCTGATGGCACCCTGATCTTGGTTTCGAGCCTCAAGAACTATGAGAAAATAAATTTCTGCCTACATGCTTCAGAGTGTTCACAACAGGCTTAAAACCAGTAGGAGAATGATGGATTCTAAAAGAAGCAGTGATAATTGATTTCACTACATGTACTCCTATATTTAAAACATATTTGAATTATTTTTTCTTTTTTTTTAATTATTATTATTATTATTATTATTAGTTTTAGAGAGGGGGAGAGAGAGAGAGAGAGAGAGAGAGATTTGAGCAGAGGGAGAGGGAAAGAGAGAACCTTAAGCAGATCCCACACCCAGCAGGGAGCCTGATGTGGGGCTCAATCTCATGACCCTGAGATCATGACCTGAGCTGAAATCAAGAATGTGGTGCTGATGCTGCTTACGCACAGCCATGTGTTCTGATTTTCCTATGGTTAGTGATAGCACTATGGTACTCAACAGTCAATAGTAGTAATCTAGGCAATTGTGAGCAAACATGTTTTAAGTTACATGTTCACCAAAAACTTTATTGAGCAGTGGAAATTCAGGTCTTAGTTTTTGAATAAAGACACATATTTCTCTTTATCAGCTCAGTGATAAAAAAAAATGGCTTACTGCAAAATAAGAGTGAGCAAACAATAAAATACCCCTTCCCCAACACACACACACACACAATGCACAACTGATTGCTACACCAAGTGGCCAGATAAGAAAGAAGAGTGGAGATTTCAAGAAGTCTCCAGCCTCTGTTGGGGGCACTTTGTTTTACCAGTAAGATCCGTGCATGCAGTGCTGGGGGAGATGGCAGTTAGGGTGTATCTGAAAAGGGTCAGAGAGAAGGTTATTCCTGTTGGTCTTCCTGTTTCAGTCACCTGTCAAAGTTGAGAACATTATGAGCTTTGCACCTGCATTCCTACACCATCAGAAACTGGCAGCAAAAATGGAGCTCTATCTAACTCACTCTGATTTATTTTAATAGCAGTAACAGTAATTATAATAGGAAAACACATTAAAAAATGACAAGTTTGGACTTGGGACACCAAGAATAGACTGGCACTGCCCTGGACAACTGGAGAAATATGAGCATTTTATTAATAAATGACACTGTATTTTGCCTTACTGTAAATGGATTCCTTACATAGAAATGAATAACTTTAATAGAATTTTTTTATGTATATCATTCTAAATTATTTTTTCTGCTGAAAAATACTTTGCCCTTTCAAGTGTTTCTAAAACTTGATTTAAATTTTAAAAATGCTTGTATTATAACATGTAAATATTTGTTGTTTTTCATTTTTAAGTTTTTATTCTTTGGGAAACACCTTGGTAGGGATGTTGGATGAAATTTTCATGTACATATATTTTTTCCTTTATATAGTTTATTTAGTTCTTTATTATTCTTCCTTTTCCCTGTATTTTTAGATTTCTCTTACTGTGTTTTCATCAGTACATGTTTTTCCTTATATACCAAATTATTCCTTTATTTTTATATTTTATTTATTCCTTCTACATCAACTCTGTTAAGACCTGTATCACCCTGTTTTCCTTTATGTTGAAACTTACAACATAAAAAATTTCATAAAATTCCATGAAATTTTTAAATAAAAATTTTAAATAAAAAATAAATTTAAATAAAATAATTTAGGGGCACCTGGGTGGCTCAGTTGGTTAAGCGACTGCCTTCAGCTCAGGTCATGATCCCGGAGTCCCGGGATCGAGTCCCACATCGGGCTCCCTGCTCGGCGGGGGGTCTGCTTCTCCCTCTGATCCTCTTCCCTCTCGTCCTCTCTGTCTCTCATTCTCTCTCTCAAATAAATAAATAAAATCTTTAAATAAAATAATTTAAAAAATAAAAATAAAAAAAATTTAACTATATAGATTTTTAAATATATTTTTTAAAGATTTTATATATTTATTTGGAAGAGAGAGAGAGAGTGAGAGCAGGAACACAAGCAGGGGGAGAGGGAGAAGCAGGCTTCCTGCCAAGCAGGGAGCCCGATGCGGGCAGGGCTCGATCCCAGGACTCTGGGATCATGATCTGAGCCAAACGCAGACGCTTAACGACTGAGCCACCCAGGCGCCCCAATTTTTAAATATTTTAAAGTACTAATTATTTTCACTGAACCAGTAGCAATATTTGGGGAGGGGTAAGGGTAATGCTTTAGCATTTGCACCTTCTGTTAATCCTCCACGTTTTTCTCTATTTTTGCATACATACTGTTCTCTTTTCTATTTAATTATCTTCTTAGAAGAAGGTGAGCATGTGTGTGTTCTGCAAGAGTGATTTAGAGCAAATTTATTTTGTAAGTGAACACACACAATACTGTTCAAAACTATATAAACTATTCTCCAAAACTCAGGTTTTTTTTTTTAAATGTCAATTTCTTTAACTATTGTATCTCACTACCAAATGGAGAAAGAAACTGAATTTTTCACAATGGGAAATTTCTTTTGTGCCCCACAGCCACTGAGAAAGGTTAATTCATGCACATGTGGCTTGATAAATGTGTGATTCTATGTAGATCTAGGGAAGTACCTGCTGTTAGCCTTGACATTCCATTCTTGCTGTTAGGAATAAGGATTTGGATTTTGCATCTGTGTGTATACCATTTAGGTTTGACATGTACTTTTTTGGTTCTTTTTATGATTTAAAATTGTAAATTTTTCTTTTAGCCTCATACTTTTGACATGTTTCTGTTTGGTTTTCACTGCTTTCTGAAACTTTTTAAGAAAATTTTCCTTTGCATATGTTTTTTGTTTTCTTCTAGTTTTCTAAAATATAGTTTGTACTTTTATTTCTCGTTCTCCCAATGTTTTTGGTTTATATTCATGAACAAAAATGGAGAATTCTGGCATTATTCCACAAACTTCTAACTCATGTCCTTATTTTCTTGTTGTTGTTTCTTAACAAAATGTCCTTAAAAATATTAAAACAAAATCCTTGCATTCTTAGGGATTGTTGCTAAATGGTGATTCTTACAATTGAGAATTGCCACCCAAGGTTCTGAGGAATATCTTCCAGTAAGAAATATTTGATACTTGCTCTTTCATGTCTACCATTTTCTGAGTTTTTAAAATTATGGGTCCTCTGAAAAAGTGACACAAATGTGTGCATACAATCTAGATCCAGAAGGAACTCATTCATTGAGGAGTGGGTAGGAGAAATTTCAGATAATGTTAAATATTATTAATAATTTAAATATACAGTACCAGCACTTGTTTTATAGTAAAGCACATCTTTTACTTGAATACTATACAGAGATAATTGGATTTCAAAAATGCATAATCGAATTTTATTTTAATTCTTAAATACTGACAATTTTTATAGGATTACATTTTTTAGATTATGTTAGATTAAAATCATACAGTAAATTTCAAATTCCATGGATTTTATAACTTTCAAAATAGGGAATTTTGAAGTTAATATTTTCTTTCTCTTTATTCATGCAAGGTATAAAAGAAATAAAACTTAAAATTTATTTTGTTAACTTACATACCTGGTGTATCAGTTTTTGCCATAATGAATCTCTCAAACTCCATTGTTCTTTTGTGTTCATAATGATACTCCATGATCATCAAAGGCTCTGAATAAATTCTGAAAGACATCTATTTAATAATTTAAGCTGAGTTTCTTTGGTTTGCAAGATTTGAGCCTAATGAAATATAAAAATAGCTCAATTGGTTGTGTAGTTTTATAACTAAACCCTCTTAAATATCATGAATATTTGAAATAAACATTACTCTCACTGTCATACTATAAATAATATTTTAAAACTATGAAATTTTAAACAGTATTATGTTGATCATGAAAACAGTGGAAATGTGGACTCTAAATATAATGTCTTCATACAAAATATATGTAGGCATATACTTGCTTACCAAAATTATTATTTAGTCATATAATTTTTCAAAATCTGTGTAAAATATGGCATTAAATTATGGTCAACATATAAATTTAGTGTTAAATTACTCTTAGCATACTAAATTCAGAGGACAAAATATGCAAACATGAATTAAATATAGAAAACATAACTTAAAATGCAGTGAAATCATTATGTCATTATGTATAGAAAACTTAGAAATAAATTTTAAAAAACTTGTTTTGCTTTATCTAACCAGACACACAGCCATATTATGGTAACTTACTATTTTACTAATTGGGAATACCCATGTCGTACAAAAAATGAATTTATGCTTGACTAAAAAGCTGAACTGAAATATCTGTGAAATAGTCAGGGTTTTTTTTTTTTCCACTCTGTACTTAAGGTAAAACATCCACTCTTAGCTATATATTCAAGGAGATTGACAGGCAAAAAATATTTAGGAAGGTATGTGGTATACTCTAGTATAATGATACAAAGTGTATTATTCTACACTTAAAAATCTTGACACTTTCACACATGAAACAAATAAACAAAAGACAGTATATGGAAATCAAAATGTATAATAAAATACTTTCTTTTTAGAAAATATCAAAGTAATAATAAACATTCAAAGTTACATTTGGTCATTTCTTCTTTTTTCTTTAATGATACTTAATTGCTTATTTATTTATTTAGTTATTTATTTATTATTTTTTAAGATTTTATTTTTTTGACAGAGAGAGACACAGTGAGAGAGGGAACACAAGCAGGGGGAGTGGGAGAGGGAGAAGCAGGCTTCCCGCAGAGCAGGGAGCCCGATGCGGGGCTCGATCCCAGGACCCTGGGATCATGACCTGAGCCGAAGGCAGACGCTTAACGACTGAGCCACCCAGACGCCCCAAATGACACTTAATTGCTTTTTTTTTAAAGATTTATTTATTTATTTATTTATTTGAGAGAGCAAGAATGAGAGAGAGAGAGAGCACACGAGAGGGGGGAGGGTCAGAGGGAGAAGCAGGCTCCCTGCCGAGCAGGGAGCCCGATGCGGGACTCGATCCACGGACTCCAGGATCATGACCTGAGCCGAAGGCAGTCGCTCAACCAACTGAGCCACCCAGGCGCCTGACACTTAATTGCTTTTTAAAATGTCCCTTAGTCCTATTTAATTTCATCACTAATATTCAATAGCCTGTAAATACACCAAAATTTATATATTTCTCTTTTTATTCATTGTAATTGGAATAAGAAAATTGAGGTCTAAAGTAAAAAGACTCAGTACTTGCCTATAAAATATTTATTATATCCATATGGAAGAAACTATTACAACTTCATCAGAGTCATAGGATATAAAAAATTCATTGTTTTGTAATATATTTATATACATAGGGTAAGTGGCCAATCTTTCAAAGTCAAAATATACACGTGTTATCTTTCTGAAATATTACCTGTGAGTAAAAATGAATGTGGCTCTATGCATGTATCCTTATTCTTCCTCAAACACTTTATATCTACCTTAAAGATAACCTAGGACAACCTATAGTATTATGTCTCATCTTTATTATGAAGATTTCCTGATTTATATACATCAGGAAACTTGTATGATGTTATAGTAAGTCTAGTAGTGCTGAAAAATATGTGAGTTAATCAAGACATATGCCTTCTGAGTGTAATTTTATTATAAAAATGTTAAAATTTGACAAGTACATGTAGGAACTGGAAACCTCATATACAGCTGGTGAAAATGTAAATAGTGAAACACCATTTGCAAATAGCCTGGGAAGTTCGTCAATTTTTTAAACATAGAGTTATCAGCAATCCTACATTTAAGTATACAGACAAGATAAATGAAAACATACATCCATGCAAAAACATGTACACAAAAATTTATAGCCACATTATTTATGATAGCCAAAGAGTTGACACAACTCAGTAGTTAATCAACCGATGAACTGATTTTGAAAAGTGGTATACCCCATACATTAGAATATTATTCACCAATAAAACAGAATGAAGTCCTCATACATGTTATAGCATAGGTAAATCTTGAACCCAATATGCTAAGGGGAACACACCAGTCACAAAAGACCACCTGCTATATGACAATTCCATTTATATGAAATATCCAGAACAGGCAAATCTATAGAGACAAAAAGAAAATTACATTGATGAATAAAGGAGATGTAATACACACACACACACACACACACACACACACACTGAAATACTACTCAGCCGTAAAAGAGAATTAAGTTTTACCAATTGTGACAACATGGATAGACCTCGGGTATTATGCTAAGTGAAATAAGTCAGAAAGAGAAAGACAACTATAGCATGATTTCACTTATCTGCGGAACCTAAAAAACAAAACCCAGATTTATAAATACAGAGAACAGTTTGGTGGTTGCCAAAGCCAGATGGGGGGTGAGCTGGGCAAAGGGAATTAAGAAGTACAAACTTCTTAAGTCAGGGGCATCTGGGTCGCTCAGTTGGTTGAGCGTCTGCCTTCGGCTCAGGTCATGATCCCAGGGTCCTGGGATGGAGTACATCACTGGGCTCCCTGCTTAGCAGGGAGTCTGCTTCTCCCTCTGCCTGCCATTCTCCCCTGCTTGTGCTCTCTCTCTATCTCTCTGACAAATAAATAAATAAAATATTTTAAAAAGTAGATAAGTCATAGGGATACAGTATACAACATGGTGAATAAAGGCAGTAATATTATATTAACTTTGTAGGATGGCAGATGGTAACTAGACTTATTGTGGTGATCATTTCATAGTGTATACAAATGTCAAATCACTATGCTGTACACCTGAAAATAATATAAAATTGTATGTCAATTATACCTCATTAATATAGAAAAAATATAGTAAATTAAGGGTTGACTAGGTCTGGGGTTGGGAATCAGGGGGGGATTAGATGGGGAATAAGGTGCAAATACTAATGGGTATATACCCTCTTTGAGGAGAGAGAGGAGGTTCTAAAATTAAATTTTGATGGTAGTTTCACAACCCTGGGAATTATTTTAAAGGAGAAAAAAAATTAAATTGTGTACTTTAAATGGGTGAATTGTATGATATGTGAATTATATCTCAGTAAAGCTAATAAAGATATATGAATATTTTCCCTGGAACCATTTATTTTCAAAATCATTATATTTTATACTTCATTTAATATTAGATAATATATGAAATTCTACAGAGGGTTAAAACTTCTTTGAACATATGGAAGATGATAAATGAAAGACATTTAATCCAATACCCAGTTAAACTGATAGAGATTAAAATAAAAATTCTGATACATTCCACATATTGCAGTCTTTAATAGGTGAGCTCTCTAATACTGAATTTATACTAAAATGGTAGAAATACCAATTCAGAATTTTATTATTATACCAGAATTATTTAATGTTATTATGATCAATACTTTAATCCATTTTAAAAAATAAAACTAGTCCTCAAAAATATTAGAGCCATCCTTACCTGCAACTATCGACTAACAAGCTAAAATCATATAGGTTTGATTTGTAGTTGGCTATTTAGCCATGAATAATTACCTATACCTCACACACAGAACATCAACAGTGCAATTTGAAGAGTCTTGCCATTGATAATTGAGACGTGTCTCATATTGACTTAGGAAGTACTTTGCCTTATCATTTAACATTTTCAGCTTGATGTAGCAAAATAAGCATTCAATAAGCTGTTCACCTAAACAGAGAACCATGCTACTTCAATTACACTCAAGTTGATTGAAACCAATTTAACGGTAATTAGTAATTTACAAGGTCAAGAGGCTCACACTTCTCTAACTCCATGCTAGTTAAATGGTCACAGCTCATATGTGGATGAGAATGCCAAGTGAAGTAAACATATGAAAACTGTTTAAAAAGGGCCAGTATTTTATGTGTCAAAGTCAATACATTAAAATTAAAATTGGCTGCTTTTCATAATATTCAAAGATTTGTTTTGGCTATTGACACATTTTTGCTTTTATAATTATTTTTAAACATAAATTCAAAATACCTCTGATTTATTTCCAGAAGAGCAGAATCCATACCTTTAGTTCATTTTTGGTCATTATAACTCTGCTCTTAGATTTGGTACTAAGTTTCTTTTTTAAAAGCAAAGAAATCATACAACTTTCTGTTGTATAGATGTTTTCTTCACTATAAAGGTCTTACTTTATTGTTGATTTCATCACTAAATTACCCAAAGACCAAAATGTATTTATATGTAAACACATTTCAAATTATCACATAAAACTCAGAAATCTTAAAAAGGAGTGGGCATGGGACACCTGGGTGGCCCAGTCGGTTAAGCGTCTGCCTTCAGCTCAGGTCATGATCCCAGGGTCCTGGGATTGAGTCCTGCATTGGGCTCCCTGTTCAGTGGGGAGCCTGCTTCTCCCTCTGCCCACAACTCCCCCTGCTTGTGCTCTCTCTCTCTCTCTCTGACAATTAAATAAATAAAATCTTTTTTTTTTTTTAAAAAGGAGTGAGCATTACAAAATGAAACAAATATCAAGGGAAATTAAGTTGTCCAAGGTCACACAGGGAGTAACAGAACTAGAAATAGAATTTAGCTTCTTCATTCCCATTATGTTATAACAAATACTAAATATGTAGAATATTATTATAAAACAAAACAGTCTATCTCTCTTTTCTTATCTCATATGTACAGTGAACACGTATACCTACATACACGTATGCAGGCACATAATATTAGAAATCATTCAATATGATTCATTAAAATGGTGTGTATCATCCAGCATATGTTTCAATGACAAAAATGGGTACTTACTTCAATTTCGTCAATGACAATTTTGCATTGCATTATCAAAAATATTGATAGTAAGATAAAACTTTTCATTTAAAAAAATAGGACATAAGCAGGTGCAAAATGCTTAAACATAAAACTTTCCTTCAGATGATATAACACATTTTAAGTATTTTCTAAGTTATTTCTGAAGAAGCAAATAGGTTTCTAAATTTCTATAGCTTTGAATGACATTTGAAGCTGCTTTGACTAATTGGACATTAGTTAGTCTTTGTTGCATATCTCACAAAAATGCTTAGTGATAGAAGACTCACTCTGACCTGATGATTTTAAATACAAAACATTTAGCTATCTCTTTAGGCCCATGCTCCATTTACAAGCCCTCTTCAAATTCAACAAATCTTAAGTTCAAAATTAGCCCAGCCTTGTAAATGTTTAGAGAGCCCTTCTTTAAAAGTTGTTTTAAACTCATCATTTCAATCAGAAGACTAAAATTTTCATCCAAGATTCCTTGAACATGAGATAGATATTTGAATTCAGATTTGCTGTCCTTTCCTTCACAGACAGACCTGAAGAAACTTTGGGCAGGAGATTTGGGTGTGAACATAAAACGTAACTATAAAAGGGCAAATATTCTCACTTCAAATAGGAATGTTGACTTACTTTAAGCTGTGTCCGTGAACATGTTACCTAAATATCTTTTCTGGGAGAAATAAGAGCTTTAAAATCACATAAGCACATAAAATCACAAAGAGATATATGGAAGATTTGGGGAAGAAAGTATTTTTTACCCCAGCATATTCTTATTATTAAAGAAAAGAAAAAAGAAAAGAAAAGAAAAGAAAACAAGTACAAGCTTTGTAAAAAGAGTAAATATTCCAGACTTACTTTTCTATGTTCTTTATTCACCAGACTACAAATTTCTACAACAGTACTTTGGTTCTTAGGAATAAAGACACTAAAAGAAAAAAAACATGTTCTTTTATAAAGATTTTCCTGTGATTAAACATGAATATAGAGAAAAGAGAAGGCAGAAAATATCTTGAAGTAGAAAATCAAAATGGAAGCATTCTTCTAAACTGCTTTTTGATGCATTTTTTCTTTGCATGTGTTATAATTAAGCATTGAGAAATAGCTTTTAAAATTTATTGTAACAGCACTGGCAGATAAAAGCATACATCGAATCATTTTCCTTTTTTCCCTCTAAGCCCAAAGATTTTATCAGTTCAGATTTTCAATGGTTATTACCTCAACTTAACTTGGATCATTTTTCGTATCAATATATATAAAAAAGTGCATAGAAACTTGTTTAAATGAGTATTTGATGAAATAAAGAGCATTTAAAAGAGTAATGATCACTATACACCATCTTTAGAAATGGTCCATGGATAATGATTTATTCTTAAAAAGGAACACATTACCCAACAGTCAGTTAGGTAATGTGTATTATAAGTTATAACATGTAGCATAATATGAATAATGAATCGAAAGCAGTGAAATCTAATCATATTTATTAGCTTAATTTTCTTGCATGTGTTATAGGAATTCTCAGCCATGCAATACTTGACAATTGAAGCACTAACACTAGGAGTCCCAGTGCATTCTATCATAGATACACATCACTAACAAAGGGAGTGACGTTGCTAAGAGAATGGAAGGACAAACCACCCACTGGGAGTAAATATTTGCAAATCATACACCTGATAAAGGATTTATATCTAGAATATATAAAGTACTATCCAACTCTATTAACAAAAAAGCAAAGAACCCAAAAAATACACTGGGAAAACATTTGAACATACAATTCACACACACACAAAAAAGAAAGATTTCTAGTAATATATCACAACATGGATGTATTTCAAAATATGATGCATAAAAGAAAGCAGACCAAAAAGTTTACTTACTATATAATTCCATATTGAACCCTTGAAAATGCAGACAGATTTATATTGCTGAGAAATTCAATCAGTGGTTTTTCAGGGAAACTGATATTACAAAGAGGCATGAAGAAACTTTTGTGGGGAGAAGAGATTATGTACACTATCTTGATTGTGGTTATGGTTTCACAGGTACATAACTTATGTCTAAATTTATCAAAACAAACCATTTAACTATTTACAATTTTGTTGTATGTGGATTATACATTAATAAACCTGTAAACATGTTTGGGAACTACAAATTTAAAGTTCAGTGGGTTTTTCTTTGTAGGAATTTTTAGAACTTATAAAATATGGTTAGAAAAATCTGACTGGAATAAGGTCAAAAAGTATTTTCACTGTCAGGCTTTTCAGAGTTTATAGATATCAATATAAATAGCAAAACTTTATGCAAATGGCTATTACATAGATGATTTTATAAACATTGAAATTATTTTTTATTCATGAATTATTTTACAAGACAGAATCCTTGGAATATATTTTGGAAAACACTATATAGTAATGATAACCAATATTGCTAGTTGGCCTTATAGTGTCCTATAGTGGCTAAGATGGACACCAGGAGATGACCAACTCTACATCTAAGATATCCCATTCAAGAATGTAGTGGGAAGGGAATGCTTGACCTGACTAGAGATTACATTTTCAGCTTCCTTTGCATCTAGTTGGAGTCCATATTACAAGTTCTTGCAATTGGTATGTAAGCATCACATCTATTTCTGTGCATCACATCTGTGAAAAAGTGGTTAAGAAGGAGTATCCTTTCTGTACATTTTCCCCCCCTGTCCGTTAGCTGAAAGAGAAGGTCTCTAAACCCTAGACTATGACCCTCTTAATTTCTAAATTGTAAGTCTTAACTCCAGTGAAAAATAAGTTCTCTAAACTTTTGGAGTATCAATATTACCATGAACAATAGTAAAATTTTGTCATTGAAAGGATTTAGTTCTCATTGCTCAACTTCTATTAATACTTAGAGAATTTTGTGAAGGTGTCCCACTACCAATTACTGTAGTACAAGATTTTTTACTCTAGACATTTTATGTACCTATTTTCCTCAATATGCAACATCAGAATATAAAAGATAAAAAATGTGATATGTATCCCCAATAGGATTTGTAAAGCTTAAATTCCAATCAAATAATTCCTTTATTTATTTATTTATTTATTTATTTATATTATTATTTTTTAAAGATTTTATTTATTTATTTGAGAGAGAGAGAATGAGAGAGAGCACATGAGAAGGGGGAGGGTCAGAGGGAGAAGCAGACTCCCTGCCGAGCAGGGAGCCCGATGCAGGACTCGATCCAGGGACTCCAGGATCATGACCTGAGCCGAAGGCAGTCACTTAACCAACTGAGCCACCCAGGCGCCCTAATTCCTTTATTTATAATCATCATATGAAGAGATAAACCTTACTCAAATCCAGCTTGATATCTTTGTTATTGTCTCTGACATTGATTTTACACCTTTCATTAAATGTCCCTGCTATCTAGACTGAGATGTACCTTAAATCAAATATACATTGTGCAAGACACCCATTACAGCAATATCTCAATGAGCAACATAAATGCTAATCTGTTTGAAAATGGTCCTAAATATTTTCCTAAATAGTATTTTTGCTTTGCATTATGTAATTATTCTCTCCACCATTATTGAAAGTTTGATAGCTGATTTGATATAAACCTGATAGCAAGACTTTTTTCCTATTATTTTTAGGAGACAATGTTCATCAGAAAGCTTTGGAAATTACATATTTGTAGAAATAAATATGTGTGCCATTCATAAGACTAACTTCTTATCCTCCAAGTTTTCATTACACTATACAACTTGAACTCTATGGCCAAATTACTCTTAAATTTCCAAATAAAACACATTTATTTTTACTTTTGCTAAAGGTAATATTATAAATATTGTAATTCAAATATTGTAAACATTTACATTTGATAAATGTAATTTTGTAAATTAGGCTTCACATTCTGAAGCCTAAATTAAGACTCATACATATAGAAATGATCAAATTTTGATAGTGAATTTTTTTTTTTTAAATCATACTTGCTTTAACGATGTCAGACAGAGTTCAACAGTTAAAGACAGAGGATCCAAAATGACAATGCTTAAAAACCTGACATTTATTGCAGGAAAAGACACAATGTAGCAATAGTATTAAATTAAGGATACACATCTCAGCCACAGGCTGCCCCACAGTAAGGGTTCAGAGGCCACAGCTGAGCTCCTGTCACCTTCTTTCTCTAAGGGACTTACATGGACAAGGTTTCCCTTTTGGACCAGAAACCATCACCAAGTGCATGGAATACCTCAGAATCCCTCAGAATCAAGAAGTCCAATGTGGAGTGTTTGATGTTTATTTGATGTTTATGGTTCAATCTCATCACATATTTTAATTCCATATCTTTCACTGTAGGAGAGACTTGATAGGAACACCTACATTCTTAATATATGAATTCTTTTAAGGAGCCTCATTTATGTTGTTCTCAGAGCTTCCATTCTGTTTATTTCAATCCAATCAAAATTCCAAAGGTAAACTCAGTATAACCTACAGCTGAAAACAGAGAACTCTAACAGCTTTGCCTTCAAGGTACATATATTACGTACATATATTATTATAGGAAAACTAGCTCAGTAATGCTACATATTTAAAACTTCACTTTCTTGAGGGATAAATTCCAGATTCCTTAAATTGGCAAATCAGTTCTTTCACAATCTGACTCCAGTCTATTTTTCTACAAGGGCAAATTCAGACCCAACCAAATAAAAATCCTCATTATTGTATTGTCAAATCTGTGACTAAGACTTCTTGTTCTTTGTACGAGCCACACACAGAGAGTTGTTCATCTCATGCACTCCTACTTACCCTTAAATGGCATGTTTGATGCCATTTCCCTCTGATTCCTCCCTAAGTGTCCCTGTATTTCTAGAAATACCTGGAATGTAATCACTGTAACCTGCGACACAGTGAGATCCTACACCTTACTCAAGTAGCAGTGGTTTTGAAAAATTCATGATTCACCTGACCTGTATTGGGACTCAGAAATTTCCATTTTAAACATGAATTCATATTTTGCTGTTGCTTTTATATGTTTTGGGTTTTGTTTGTGTTTTTCCCCTGCATACTTTAAGAAACATTATTCTAAGTAGGTTTGCTTAAAATTAGTATTTGGGTACTAAAACCTTAAGGGAAATTTTCAGTAAGTGTTCATACATTCTAAAGAGCTAACTAAAACAACATGTAAAAAGAAAACCCTATAATTAGGAATTCCAAAAAGACTAGTAATATGTTAGGTGTATTCTTCACTATTAATATATATTATAGAGTTTATTCTTGATTTACTTATGAGAACAATATTTATGAAGGATAAGTTATATGCAATATTCACTGGTACTCATTTTAAATTCCCCAATGCTATAAAGTTGTCAATTTGGCTAAGGAATCCCTTCTCTCCTGGCTCAATCTGGATGACTGCCTTTTTTTTTTTTTCTTCAGGATGTGATGATCCTTTCCTCCTATATAAGCCACTCTTGTATTAATCTCTCACAGCTGGGGAGGAATTCACTGTTTCCCATTTCACTCCCAATTTTGTTTACAATTTAGCCAAGGTCAGTGAATGTAGTCCATGTGAATGAATACATTTAAAATAAAATGACTGTGATGTGATTATCTGATTTATATAAGAATAGCCCAGGCTTTTTTAGTTAAAATGCATATTTGATGACTTTTCACTCTCCATCTCTATATTCTTTAATAATGCTCTAATTGTTCAAAGCTTTTTTTGGCACTATTTTTTGTAAGCCTTCATTTAACAATCTGTTACACATATGTTTTGAATGCCCACTTGGGGGCAAGGAAACTTGAAAAATTATTTGATCCAAAAACTTCAAAAAACCATTTGATCCAAGGGTAGTCTAAATCTAGGTGACTCAGTTCACCATTAATTCAGTTTGTCAGAGATTTATGCATGCTATTATTTAGCACACCGTATTAGTTTGTAGAACTGCTGTAACAAATTCCCACAGAGTGGCTAAGAACAACAGAAATTTTTTTACTTTAAAGTTCTGGAGGTCAGAAGTCTGAAATCAAGGCCCTGTCAGCAGGGCCACACTCCTGAAGGCTCAGAGGAAGAATCTTCCTTGTCTCTTCCAGCTTCTAGTTATTTCAGGCATTCCTTGGCTTCTGGCAACCTAACTCTGATCTCTGCTTCATTCTTCACAAGGCCTTCTCTGCGTCTCGTTTCTCTCTGCCTTTTCTTATAATGACATCTATCATTGGATTTAGGGCTTATGCTAAATGCAGGATAATCTCATCCTGAGATCCTTAATTTATTATATCTGCAAAAATCCTTTTTTTTTTTTTCTTTCTAAGTAAGGTCACATTCTCATGTCCCAGGGATTAGGATTTAAACATAATTTTGGAGGCCGCTGCTCAACCCACACCTATAGCAAAACATTCCAAATATGAAGGCTCCCTGAAATAGTTTTAACAGTAATTATTCGATTTATTGAAGTAAAGCTACTTTACAATCGTTCTCTCATCCACCCCTTCACACACACACACGTACACACACACGTACACACACATCATTCTGTTATTATTTTCAGAAACAAGATTAATCCCATTGCTTTAGTTTTACTTCACATATTTAATTAACTCTGTTTTCAAACTTCAATGATTATCATGGAAATAACAATTAAAAGATGCAAGTATTGGGGCGCCTGAGTGGCTCAATCGTTAGGTGTCTGCCTTGGCTCAGGTCATGATCCCAGGGTTTTGGGATCAAGCCCTACATCGGGCTCCCTGCTCAGCAGAGAACCTGCTTCTCCCTCTGCCTGCCACTCTGCCTATCTATGCTCTCTCTCTATCTCTCTGTCAAATCAATAAATAAAATCTTAAAAAAAAAAGATGCAAGTATTTAAAAGGACCAGAAAGAAGACTCCGTGGCCATGATGGACAATAGCAGAAATGTCTGAAGAACTTTCTGTAGTGACTGGCAATTCATGCGTATTTCCCTTTTATGTTCACATCAACTGTAAAAGAGGAAGAGTAGGCATTTGAAGCTCCTTTTCATAGGTGAGGAAATTTAAGTTCATAAGATCATAGTTTTAGCAAGATTGGATGGCTGATGCCGTAGAGGGCATAACAAAAGGGCATAAACAAGCTCTAGTCCAGAGCTGTACTTCAAGCAGGATCACTTCACTAGCAAGCAGAATCTTGAGATAATTCCTATACAGACAGAATCTTGCTTCCTTCATCCCCACTCCAAACTCTGGGCTGGGTCAGTCCATTTTTATCTCAAAGACATTGCCTTTTCTTGAAAAACTACTCCTCTCCTCCTATATGTACTCAGATGGTACGCTGTGCCTGAGCTTCTGGAATAAATACCTTCTCCAGGTTTGAAGTTTTTCCTCTTTAAAAACCGAAGTCTCCTCAAACATAAACAATACTGTGAGATATTTCAGGCTTGATCCTTAAAAGGATAGGTGGTTTCAGCTGATAAGATTCCAACAGATGAGAGGAAGTATTAGGGGAAAAGAGTTTCTCAAAAAATAATACGACTGATACATGCTCCTAAGGGTAATCTTCTCTTGAATTTTTCTTTTAATATAAATACTTTTATTGACACCCAATTTAAATATATTTCCTTTTTTTAAAAGATTTTATTTATTTATTTGACAGAGAGAGGGAGAGTTAGAGAAAGAGCACAAACAGAGGGAGCCGCAGGGAGAAGAAGCAGGCTCCCTGCTGAGCAGAGAGCCCAACACAGGGCTGATCCCAGGACTCTGCGATCAGGACCTAAGCTGAAGGCAAAACTGAGCCACCCAGGTGCCCTTAAATACATTTCTTTATAGCTCTTTTTAAAGTTATTTAGATATACTACTATATATATATATGTATATATCTTTATATACGTGTGTGTGTATAAAGTGATGCATATCTTAGTAATGTTAATACCGGAAGCTATTATCTACCTGTTTGTTACGAGAATCTTCAACTGAAAGAACATATTTTAAATTTAATTAGAATAAGACTCAAACCTGCCTGTAGGTTTATACTATTTGAGAACTTAGGAAGATTTTCACTTTGACATTCAGTTACCTAAATGGAAATAAACATGTACAATTTGGAGACAAAGACACAAAGAGACCTCCAATTTTCAGAAATACCACAATTTGTTAAATATTACATTCTGTCTTTTGTCTTCTGGAATTAATTCAATAAATGTTAATAAAGTCTTAAACTAAATAAAAGCATATTTTAATTAAATAAAACTAGCAAACAAGCATTTATTATCACATCAATAAATAAAAGAGTTTAAGTTGTATCCTTTAAATGGCTATTACTTCACTTAGTTAGACCTGAGTATTTTACTAAAGGGAAATGATATTTATTGGAAGGTATTTATATGACAAATTAAATTTGTCTCTCATAGATCATTTTTAAATATCTTTTAACTTCATGAAATACATATTACTTTGTATAAACAGAGTACAAATAGCTATTTGATGAACTAGTTTACTAAATTAAATCAAGGCACAATGTGAAGGATGTCAGAAAATGTTACCTTCTTGAATTAAGTGTTTATAAATCATATACTAATCTAATACAATCATAAATTAAATAGGTAAACATAAGAATTACTTTTTTTCTGACCAAATAAATCTGCTACTGAAGCTTTTATTTAAGTTATTTGAAAATAATGCACAAAATCTTAGCCAGCATGTACAGCAGGGTTTTTGTAATAGAAAATATGGCAGAGATTTAGTTAATAGATAGACACCTTTCATATAATTTGAAAAATGCCCTCTTTATGCAACAAGCATTCATAATAGAAAATGGTAGACAATCTATTATATAGCTTTATATAAATAAGCTTAGTCATAATATATTTCTTTAAATAGGAAGTGAAATGGAGGCATTTATAGAGTCATAGTTTAGGTTTTCCTTAGAAGATATAAAAGGCTTTACAAAGCAGAAGCTATATCATGCATATATAAATGTAAAAAATGATAATTTTGCATATGAAAGAACATATATTACTAAAACATACTTAGAAATCATTATTACTTTAAAGATTTACTTATTTATTTGAGAGAGAGAGAAAGCGGTGGGGCTGGGCAAAGAGTGAGGGAGAAAGAAACCTAAGCAGACTCCGCACTGAGCGTAGAGCTGGACACAGGGCTGGACGTGGGGTTCCACGCGGGACTTGACTCCGGGCTGGATCTCATGACCCTGAGATCACAACCCTGAGATATCAACCTGAGCTGAAACCCAGCATGGGATGCCTAAATGACTGTACCACACAAGCCCCCTGGTTAGAAGTCATTCTTACCATCTCTTTCAACTTCACATAAATCCAAATGCTGTAAATAAGTTTTCAGTTGAGTCCGAAATAAAGATAAACCAATGACCTGGAATGGAAATCTGAATTTTCTTACATTATTTTAGATAAAAATATCTCCAAACACTTTCCTATTACTGTCTTCTGTGATTTTTCAGAGTAGATTGAAATACACAATCTAATCTGTATAATGTATACAGGATGCACATTTTAAATTAAGGACACATAAATGTTGAAAATAAAAGTATGGAAAAGGTATTCCTTGAAAACACTGATTAAAAGAATATCAGATAAAGCTAGGATAAAAGAGTATTACAAGGAGTAAGAAACGACATTATGGAATAGTGAAAATCAATTCAAGACAAAGATATCAAATACATAAAGTTTTATAAGTATACACATCTTCAAATTTTATAAGACAAAAGTTGATAAATCATCAAACCTATATTCAGACTTCAAAAATAGAACACCTTTTGAACCATAACATAACTCTCAAAATGTTTTAAGGATTGAAATTATATGTGTAGGTTGTCTAAGAACTATGACATTAAGTTAGAGCACAATAATATAGAGATAACTAGGAAATCCCCAAATGCTTGATAAGTATTCAGCACGGGCGCCTGGGTGGCTCAGTTGGTTGAGCGACTGCCTTCGGCTCAGGTCATGATCCCAGGGTCCTGGGATCGAGTCCCGCCATCAGGCTCCCTGCTCTGCGGGGAGCCTGCTTCTCCCTCTCCCACTCCCCCTGCTTGTGTTCCCTCTCTCTCTGTCAAATAAATAAATAAAATCTTTAAAAAAAAAAAAAAAAGGAAAGAAAGAAAAGTATTCAGCACTCTTTTATATAACTCAAAAAAAGGCAATTATAATGCAACATACATTATAATCTAACTGATAATGAAAATATAGTTACCAAAAATCATAGAATGTGGCTAAAGCACCTTGAAAAAAATTAAATATATATTAAATCTAAATTTATGTATTAGAAAAGAAGAATATTGAAAATCAATTATTTTATCTTCCCACTCAAAGCTATAGAAAGAAAAGCAGAAGGATAAATTATAATGAAAGTAGAGAATAAAAGCAGAAATTAATAAATATAAACCCAACCATAAAATAAAGAAAATCATAAAGACAAAATTGATTTTTGAGAGAGACCAGTAAAATTGATAGAGAAATAGTAAGACTGATCCATGAAAAGACATACTGATAACACAAATTTTCAACATCAACAGTGAAAGAAGTGTCATTATTCTACATTTTCCCAACATTATGTAGGAAATTAGAGTATATTATAAAGAAATTTATGTCAAAAAAAGTTTGTAAATACATGAAATAGAAAATAAATAAAAAATTCAACTTATAAATATTAATACAAGAAAATATAGACAATCTGAATAATTATATATATGTTAAAAACTTGAATTCATAATTAAAAACCTTACCAACAAAGATATCCTGGACCAGCTAGATTTACAGGTGTATTCTTCCAAACCTTTAAAGAAGAAATACAACTAATTGCAGCAATTCTTCCAGAAAATATGAAAAGTAAGAACATTCCCAGCTCATTGTATTTGGCTAAGCATGAGTGTGACAGCAAAACCTTGCCAGTACATTTCAAGAAAAGGAAATTTTTTTCTGCACCAATATGTTTAATGAATTCAGACATAAAAATTCTAAAAATATTGACAAATTTAATATAGAGATTTCTAAAGAAGATAATATGATCAAGACTGGGTAGCATTTATTCCAGAAATGCAGTGTTGATTCAAAAATTTGAAAACTAAGCAATGAAATTCATCATATTAACAAAATAAAATATAAAACAATGTAGTAATCTCAGTATATTGTAAAATCATTTGAAAAAATGAACACAAGTTCATGAAAAAAATAACTATCAACAAACTAGGAATAGGAAGGAAAATCTTTAATTAAAAAAAAAAAAATCTTCAAAAAACCAGTAGCTAACACTTAATAATGAAATATTGATACTTTCCCTTCAAGACTGGGAACAAGGATATTTTTTATCAGTGCTTTAATTCAGTAGTTTGTTGGATATCTTTGGCAGTGTAATAAGTTAAAAAATGTCTTAGTGAGTCTTATGATGGAAAAAAGTCCTCATTTTTATTTTTTCATATTTTTCATATTTTTATTTTTTTTAATTATGTTCAGTTAGCCACTATATAGTACATCATTAGTTTCTGATGTAGTGTGCAACGATTCAATAGTTGCATATAACACCCAGTGCTCATCACAACACATGCCGTCCTTAATACTCATCACCCAGCTACCCCATCCCCCCCCCGCCCAAAACCCAGAGTCCATAGTCTCTCAAGGTTTGTCTCCCTGTCTGATTTCCCTCCCTTCAGATTTCCCTCCATTCCCCTATGGTCTTCCATGCTATTCTTTATGTTCCACATATGAGTGAAACCATATGATAATTATCTTTCTCTGCTTGATTTATTTCACTTAGCATAATCTCCTCCAGTTTCATCCATGTCGATGCAAATGGTGGGTATTCATCCTTTCTGATAGCTGAGTAATATTCCACTGTATATATGTACCACTCCTTCTTTATCCATTCATCTGTTGAAGGGCATTTCAGCTCCTTCCACAGTTTAGCTATTGTGGACATTGCTGCTATGAACATTGGGGTGCATGTGCCCCTTCCTTTCACTACATCTGTATCTTTGAAGCCCTCATTTTTAGATGACATGACCAGGTTTATAGAAACTTCAAAGAATCAACATGTTATTTTAAAAAATGTAAAATTAGAATATTTGCTGAATAGATCCAACATACAGAAATTATGTTTTCATGTACTAATAGCAAATAACTGAAAAATTAAATTTGAAAAAAAATGTACAATAACATCAAAAAGACCAAATACATGGAATAATCTATGAAAAGATGCAAAAGATCTCTCTAGTAAAAATGACATATATTACTGAGAAAAAGTAAAAAAGACATTAATAGATGTGGGGATACACTATATTCATGGATGACTCAATACTGTCGGGATTAAAATTCTTTTTTTTTTTAAAGATTTATTTATTTATTTTAGAGAGAGAGAGCACAAGTGGGAGGGGCAGAGGGAGATAGAATCTCAAGCAGACTCCAGGATGAGTGTGGAGCCTGACATGAAGCTTGACATCATGACCCTGAGATCACAATCTGAGTGGAAACCAAGAGTTGAAGGGTTAACCGACTGTGCCCCAAAGATACTTTTGTGAAAACTTACAGGTTGATTTAACAACATATATGGAAATGCAAAGAACCTAGAACAGTCAAGCAAATTTGAAGAAAAAGGAATAAGCCAAAATAAATTTCTCTTTATATAAAATTTTCTATGATATAAAATAGAATTTTAAATCTATACTAATTAAGACAGTATGGCACTGGTGCTTCATAGGCAAAAAGATCAAGGTAATAGAACACATAATTCAGAAACAAACACTTATCTGTTTAGTCAATTCATTTGCAACAACTGTCTCACTTCAATTTAGTGAGGAAAAAGTTGGGAGTCAACAAATAATATTGGGTGACAGATATGCATATATAAAAAAGTCAACCTTGACTCTTACCTAATAGTATAGACAAAAATTAGTTCAGAATGAATTATATGACCTAATTGTAAAAAATTATTTAAAAATTACACATTGGGGTGCCAGGGTGGCTCAGTTGGTTAAGCGTCTGCCTTCAGCTCAGGTCATGATCCCAGAGTCCTGGGATCAAGCCTCCCAATGGGCTCCCTGCTCAGTGGAGAGTCTGCCCCTCCCCCTGTTCCTTCTCTCTCTCTCTCTCATACACTCTCTCAAATAAATAAATACAATCTTAAAAAAAAACCCACTCATTTATAAAAAAAAAAAAATTACACGCAAAAATAGATGATAGATAAATGACAATAGATTAGATAGATACAGATAGAGATCCATCATTTCTGCTGCTTCATATATACCTCATAGTAATGCAGATGCATAGTCATTAAAACATTTAACATGTCCACAACATGATTTGTAATAGACGTATGTTGGAAAAAGACCAAACATCCATAAAGAACAGAATGGGTTAATAAATTGGGGTATATCGGGTGCCTGGGTGGCTCAGTTGGTTAAGCGACTGCCTTCGGCTCAGGTCATGATCCTGGAGTCCCAGGATCAAGTCCCGCATCGGGCTCCCTGCTCAGCAAGGAGTCTGCTTCTCTCTCTGACCCTCCCCCCTCTCATGTGCTCTCTCTCTCTCATTCTCTCACTCTCTCTCAAATAAATAAATAAATAAAATCTTTAAAAATAAAAAAATAAATTAAAAAAATAAATTGGGGTATATTGATAGAATGTCAGACATAAAAGAGTCCATGTTTTATGACTTAATTTATATTATGTTCAAAGTAAAAACTATATGTTCAGGCAAAACTAAACCACAATGAGAGAAGATCTAGTTTAATGTGAAAAAATTTTAAGTGAAAGAGTCTTGTTATTTGATGAATACTTAATTGAAAATAACTGTTTTGATAGGACAGTGTTCCTGACAAGAAACAAATGTTATGGTTTGATTTAAAAGTGATTTTATTGCTATTTTATAAACTTACATATAAGCTTCTATAAACTCATGGATTTTACAATTTCTTAAATGTGAATCACTCAGTAAAAAAACAAGATTATCTTAAAATTTTGTTTATGTCTCTGGAATGGTACTTTGTGAGAGTTCTTTTAAAATTTTACTGTTAAACTAACATATAAATAAAATAATTTCAAGTTGGAAAGAAAATATATTTTTATGTCAAATATTTAATTATAAATTATAATTACTTTTAATAGAACATTTAAAACTTTTACTTTTTATTTGTTTATAGTTATTCTTTTAAACATTTTTATTTGCATAATTTTGTATAGGATTGTGATTTTAAAATTCATATAATATATATTTATATATGTATATACATACATATATTCAGAGTTTTCAATGAATGAAATTGATACATATATTTCTCAATTTGTTACTTATTTTTGTTATTTTTGACACAGTAATATTTAAAATTTATACAATATAAATTATCAATCTTTAGTTCCATATATATGTATATATGTATATATATATGTATATATTATATGTATGTATAATATGTATAATATATATTATATATTATATATATACATATATATATATACTATATATACCTATATATATATATGGTGTATATGTGTATATATATATGTATATATGTATATATATAAACCAATATATATACATATATATTATATAAACCAATATATATGTATATATGTATATATATAAACCAATATATACATATATATATTATATATACCAATATATATGTATATATACATATATATTATATATACCAATATATATGTATATATACATATATACATATATATATAAATATATATACATATATATTATATAATGCATATATATACACATATACATATATATACATATATATACATATATATATACATATATATATATATATACTCACCACTGATTATTACAGCAATAATCCTGTTTCCAAATAAGATAATATTCTGAGATACTTTGTGTTAGAGCTTCAACACATCATTTTGGGGGGGGGTCACGATTCAACCTATAACAAAGTGTTTCGCTTTGTTTATTTTGTCTTGATCTCTCTTCCAGTTGAGTAATTCTATTTTCTGCTCTTTAAACCTGTCAATTATAGTTCTTGAAGTTACTTTTGATTTTGTTTTAATAGATTCTAATTCTTTAGTAAAATTCCCCATACATTTTATCATTTCTTCCCATTTTTCTTCGAATTTTTTACACATAATTATATTTATTTTAAAGTACTTGTCTGCTAATTTCAAAACATGGATCACAGGCACCTGGGTGGCTCAGTTGGTTAAGCAACCACCTTCTGCTCAGGTCATGGTACTGGAGTCCTAGGATCAAGTCCCATATTGGACTCCCTGCTCAGCAAGGAGTCTGCTTTTACCTCTGACCCTCCCCCCTCTTGTGCTCTCTCTCTTTCTCATTCTCTCTCTCTCAAATAAATAAATAAAATCTTAAAAAAAAACCATGGATCACATTTGTTCTCTGCTTTTGTTTTGCTTTTTGGTTTGTATCATACCAAGCCTTGCATTCTTGGTGATTTTTTAAAAGATTTACTTATTTATTTATTTATTTTGAGAGGGGGAAGGGTAGAGGGAAGGGGGAGAGAGAATCTTAAGCAGACTCCCCACTGAGCATGGAGCCCAACGAGGGGCTTGATCTCACGACCCAAGAGATCATGACCTGAGCTGAAATCACAAGTCCGATGCTTAACTGACTGAGCCACCCAGGCACATCCTTGGTTATTTTTAAAAAAATCCAGAACACTGTAAAAAAATTTTAGAGTCTCTCTTAGGGTGAGTTCTCTAGAAATAAAGCTTGAAATAGAGTGCCTGTCAAAAAAATCTCATAATGAAAGCAGTATGTAGGATAGGGAAAGAGCTGA
Source organism: Mirounga leonina (assembly GCF_011800145.1). NCBI lineage: Eukaryota > Metazoa > Chordata > Mammalia > Carnivora > Phocidae > Mirounga > Mirounga leonina. The sequence goes on from NW_023270431.1 coordinate 17,309,182, forward strand.
GCAAATATATAGCTTTTAATGATGTCCAATCTTATTTTAATCTATGGGGATCGGTCTCAAAAGTATATTGCCTAGTACCATTGGACCCACTTGAGGAAACAGGCCTGCCTTTTGTACATTTGTAAAATACAATCATTGGCTATGTTTTGACCCCCTTGTAAGGGAAGGTAACTTCCCAGAAAAGGAATATCTCATTAGCCAAGGGAAATACTTTGGAAAATTCTTTGGGCTTTCTGTTAATTATTAGCAAATAATCCTATTAGCAGCTAGGGATGTGGACATCTTGTTGAAGATGATGTGACACCAAAATATCACCTATTACAGAGGCTAAAGGCTATATATTATCATTCAAGGACAATTTATTCTTTTCTCTACAAGACAGACAAATTGGGGTCAAGTCAGCTCCGGGATCTAGCTGAGTTGATTTTGAAATTGCAGTTTTAATAAGTTTCAGTGTGTCTCCAGTTTGCCTTCTTCCTAGTGCCTACACTTTAAAAGATTCTAGTTGGGACCTTTACTTCTTCTGAAGGTCTTACCTCTTTGTCTAGTCCTGAAGTCAACTCTTTGTCTCCTCAATACAATCAGACTTTAGAAATCCCCACTTTACTTTTAGAAGTTTTAAGTAAAAATTTATATCTCCCAGCCACATGACTTCAGAATTTGGCAAATATCTTAAGAAGGGCATGTAACACTACATATTGGAATTCTCTAAAATTCCTTTTACTTCTCTCTCTAGCCCATGAGATGAACAAAGTCCTGAATGTTGTGATCGCCTACAAAAGTTCCACCCTGCCCAGGCAAATTCGTATTTTAAGCTTCTTGAAAATGACCAGGATTCACAAATACCCTCAGGAAAAAATGTGTCTGAAGATTGTCAGCTCATCACTATATGATTCTACACCTCCAGAAACTTAATTCCTCTCATCCTCATACTTTTGATATCTTTATTTAATTTTCTGGATTTTCTATTGCTCATGAGAGGAGTATTGGTCTGCAGCAAATTACCCCATCCTATCCAGAAGTTACTGTGCTACATTATATTCCCTATTTTATCATAGGATAGGGTAAATTAGCAAAATAAATAGCAAAATAGAAATACTACAGAGTTTCAGAACACAGAGATCAATTCTTACTTAAGGCAAAAGAAAAGGTGACAAATAAAAACTAACATTTGTCTCAGCCTTTATAGGTTTGGAAATTTTCTAATAAAAGTAAACACTCTAAGCAAAGAAAACAGTAGAAGTAGAGCCATAAAGATTAACATATAGAGTTATGGATTTAAAGAATGGATAAGCAACAATAAAAGATAAAGCTAAAATTTGGTGGAAGGATTAGACTGGCACCAATAATTTAATCATATTAAGTAGATAAAAGTTTGCTCAACATTTTGTAATACTTCTTAAATATAGTCAATACATTCCAAAGTTATCCTGTAGAAAAATTAACCAGCCCTAAGTATTCAAGTAGGTTAAAAAATTATTACAATATCCTTGATGTCATTAAGGAAGTCTAGAGGATTAGAAATGATTAAAATATCCAACTGAACCTGTAGACAGAAGGAATTAAAATTGCTTATACAATGTTTGTTTAAGAAAGAAAATCAATATTATATTACTCAAAATTTTCTAATTTTATATAGCACATTGCTAATGTCCACTCAAACTGTGTTATTCCCTTTGTATGTGATACTAGAGAATTGTCTGGGCATATGGTCACCCAGCTGACCTATATTCCCTGGTCTCTCTTGTGTACAGCTTTTTATGGCCATTTGTCTAAAATCTAATAAATAGAAAGAGAGGGGGAGTTTTTTAACTTTCTTGATTTCTTCTTTGAAAGGAAATTGCTTGCCCTAGACTTTCACTCTCTTTTTCTTCCTATAGATTGAATGGCCCAAATAATGGTAATTATTGCTCAATCATGCAAACGAAGAATTCCTCCAGCTCCAGCATGAATGATTACGTGGAGCTGAGCTTCCCTAAGAGCCTGAACCACTCACCTCAGGGCTTCTAACTAAGAGTGAAATAAAATTGTGTCTCACCTAAGCCAGGGGCTCTATGTATAGCGGTTTAACCTGTATTCTAAAATATACAAGGGTAACTGAAGAAAAAAAATGTTTCAATTTATAGAATAGAGATAGATAACAGAAAAAGTAGAGAAGGTTGATATATGGTAAAGAGCAGGGTAAAAAAAATGGATCCCACAGCTTAGGTTTAAAGATTGATGTTTATGCACATACAAAAATCCAAGTAAAAAGTAGTTACCAGATAATTAATGAGAATAAAAAAAATTATGAAAAAAATGGAAAACAAGGTAAAATTCAAATGGGAAAGCCAAATTCAATTAAGAATCAATTCTGTTTATCCACATGATGTATTTTTACTTTTAATTAATTATTATATTGAGTTTAAATCACAGCCTTAGCAATAACAAGCAGAAAGAAAAACTGTAATCTTTTTTTAATTAATTAAAAACATATTAACCATGTCTTATTTTCATTTTTCTGTTCATTGGTTTTTTGGTTTTCTTGAGCCCAAAGGGGACATTTTGAAACAAAGATATTTTACCTTGGCCTTATGATGGCTATATTTCATGACAGATAAACATTTTATTAGAAATGAGAAATAAAAGGATTTTCTTTACATTCACAATAGTTGATTAATGTAATTGTATTAATATTTGTCATTACAGCACAATAAAAACATCAGAAACATTATGAAATATTAATTATTCTATCTCTATTAAGACATTCTAAATATCTATCTCTTTGTTCTAGAAATATATTTGAAAATCTGAACTTTTCTGTAGATCACTTCATAAAACATTGCCCATTTTTATGCTACTATAAAAAGCATTTTATTCCACAATACACAAAAAGAGTACATTTTTTTTGAGAGACATTATTTACAAATTGTTGAATCTGTTGCTAAACAAGCCATTTAGGAATTACAGATACCAATGTCCTCTGATAGCATTGACAGGCAGAACAAATTACCTCAGAATCATCCCTTGGGCCAGAAAGATGAAGCTGTTTTAAAAATGGCCTGCAAGATAAAAGCTTCATTATTATCTATTTGAAATAGAACTGTAGTTTACATTTTGATAAATACTATCCAAGATATATACTAAATTTTAATGTATACTTAATATTAAACATACAGATGGGTCATATTAGTATAAATGGATTAGAAAAAAGAGAAAAAATAAGTGAATATCTTGAGGCAAAATTATCTTTTTATTCATTACATGTTCTTGGTTGTAAAAAAAATCCTCACTCTCACTTTTTATCAACTCTGAAAAAAATTTGGTTATCAGAATATTAGTTTTTAAGAGTTCACCCAATTAATTATGCCTGGAGGAAATACTAGAGCAGTGCTGTAATGGGGACAGCTGTTCCCCTGAGAATACACTTTTTTTGGGTGAGCTCCTTGTAGAAGACTTTTGCCTAAGGTATTGGACCCTCACTCCTCTAGGAAATAATTATAAAAAACCCAAGAGAAAGAGAGAATGGCATGATTATAGAGGTCAATGGCAGATGGGATAACTTACATCATTGTTAAGACTTACCCTATCTTAAAATATTCTAGCATTTTTGAAAAATACATTAACTGATTTCCTGAGAAATAAATAAGGAATTTCCCCAAACTTCCTACATACTTTTATCAACTTTTGCCAAAACTCAGTTTTTATATTATAGAATGATAAGGTTAAAAGCTGCAAGGAACTTAACAGGAAACATCATTTTTTTTTCAATTATATTGCATTGAGCTATAAATATGCAAATCATATTTATCCTAAATTGTTTAAAGAACTTAATTCTACATAAAATTAATCAGTACATTATATATAATGAAATACTGCAGATAAAACATTAGTTTCCATTTATGTATAATAGCATTCTTCAGAAAATCAAGATCTCCCACAACAAGCAGAATATTTTAACAGATATTTACCAAAATATCTTTGGTATTTCTTGTTAAGTAGTGAGTGTGAGGGAAATGGTAAATAAATAATCACTGTAAATTTAAAGTAAAATTTAGTACAACAATCTAGAATAATGAGTTAAAAATCATATAGATCATAAGGCTTTAAGTAATTGATGATAAGAGTGTATGTTTATAAACTACCAACTATAGTGCTACTAATAATTACCAAAGAGAAAAATAATGTATTAGGCATTATTTTCTTTGAAAGCTATTTGATTTTTCACATATTATAAAAGCAAAAATAAAAACTTAGGAAATGTATGTTTATGGCATAGATTATAGTAATGTTTTCTTGGCAGATACCTATCTCCTAACTCATCAAGTTGTATACATCAAACATGTACAGCTTTTTCCATGTCAATCACACCTCAATAAAGTGGTTTAAGAAAAGAAAAAAACACAACTGGGTGACATCACCAAGATGGTGGCATAGGTCATTCTTGACTTTGCTCCTCATCACAAGAAAAACTAACAACCATTCAAGAATAAGACACCACTGAGAAAATCCTAGGACATGGGGGTGAGGGTGATGCAACCCCCATAACATAGAGACAAAGACTGCATTAGAAGACTAGAAGCAAGTACATATTGACTGCATTGTCCTTATCCCAGAAGAGCAAAGCAGCATGTGGAGACTTCAGCTTCTTCAGTGGATAAAGAGAATCCAGGAGGGATTCTCACATTGTGAGTTGCTTTGTAGGAGACCCTACTCTGATCTCACACCACAGGGATTGCAGGGGATCTTCAGGGCTGAACCACTAGTAGTCTGACTGTAATGGTGAAGGCAGGAGGGACTTGAAACCCAACACACAGATCTTGTCAAACCATGTTTATACCTGCAAGGGCACAAGTAGCAATCCCAACCAGAGATTTTGCTCATCTGTAGAACAAAGATGGGGGTGCACTCTGGCCCGGGAACCCTGTGGTGTGCAGATCTGCCTGATTCAGATTGTCAAATGGGGAGTTTTGCAGACCCTAGAGCCTGGTTTGCCATGTCCAGGCAAAGAGCTTAATCACAGCAAGTTAATGTAATAAACACATCAAAATAAAAATCACATTAGAATGAAAGAAAAGAATCACGCAATCATCTCATTAGATGCAGAAAAAGCATTTGACAAAATTCAAGATCTATTTATTTATTTATAAAGATTTTACTTCTTTACTTGAGAGAGAGAAAGGAAGAGAGCACAAGCAGTGGGAGCAGCAGAGAGAGAGGGAGAAGCAGGCTCCCCACTGAGCAGGGAGCCCAATGCAGGGCTCAATCCCAGGACCCCAGGATCATGACCTGAGCCAAAGGCAGATGCTTAACCGACTGAGCCACGCAGACGCCCCTCAAGATCCATTTATGACAAAACTTCTTAACAAATTAGACATAGAAGAAGCATATTTTAACATAACAAAGGCCATATCTGATAAACACATAGCTAACATCATACTCAATTGTGGAAAGTGAAAAGCTTTTTCTCTCAGATCAGGAAAAAGACAGGATGTCCAATCTTACTGCTCCTATATAACCTAGTACTACAAGTCTTAGCTAGAGCAATCAGGCAAGAAAAAGAAAAGTTATCAGAATTGGAAAGGAAGAAGTAAAACTGTCTCTATTTGCAGATGACCTTATTTCATGTACAGAAAATCCTAAAGATTCAACCAAAAAACTGCTAGATCTAATCAATGAATTCAGCAAAGTTGCAGGATACAAAATTAATGTATAAAAATATTAGCATATATACACATTAACAACAAATTTTCTGAAAAAGAAATAAAGAAATCAATATGATTTACAATAACATCAAAAATAATAAAATACTTAGGAATAAATTTAGGGAGGTAAGAGATCTCTACAATGAAAAGCTATAAGACATTGATGAAAAAAATCAGGAAGACACAAATAAACGGAAAGGTATCTTGTATTCATGGATTAAAAGAATATTGTTAAAATGTCAATACTAGCAATAGCTGTCTATAGATTCAATGCCATGCTTATCAAGATTCCAATGTCAGTTTTTACAGAAGTAGAAGAAACACTCCTAAAATTTATATGGAACCAGAAAAGATGTCTAATAGCCAAAGAAATCTTGAAAAAAAACAAAGCCAGAGGAATCATACTTCCTGATTTCAAGCTATGCTATAAAGCTATAATCATCAAAACAGTATGGTATTGGTATAAAAACTGACACATAGAACAATAGAACAGAATTAAGAGCCCAGAAATAAACTCAAACATATACAATCAACTCATATTTGACAAGAAAGCCAATAGTATTAAATGAATTAAAAAAAAACAACCTATTTTCAATACATGGTGCTAGGATATTTGGATATTCACATATAAAAGAAGAAAACTGAACCCATATTTTACACCATTCACAAAAATTAACTCAAAATAGATTAACAACTTAAATGTAAGACTTTAAACTCCTAGAAGAAAACACAGAAATAAAGCTCCTTGACCTGGGTCTTGGTAATGATTTTTGGATATGACACCTAAAGCATAAACAACAAAATAAAAAGTAAGCAAGTGAGACCACATCAAAATAAAAAGCATTTGCACAGCAAAAGAAACAATCAACAAAGTAAAAAGAAAACTCATGGAACGGGAAAACATATTTGCAAACCATATACCAACATACAAAATATATAAAGAACTCATGTCACTCAATCACAAAAAAAACTAACCAATTAAACAATGAGCAAAGATCCTGAATAGACATTTCTCCAAAGAAGATATATGAAAGGCTAACAGATATATGAAAAACTGCTCCACAAAACTAGATGTTAGGGAAATGAAAATTAAAACCACAATGAAATATTACCTCATTCCTGTTAGAATGGCCATCATCAAAAATTGAGAGATAATAAATGTTGGCATGGAGAAAGAGAACCCTGTGCACTGTTGGTGGAATTATGAATTGGTACAACTACTATAGAAAATAGTGTAGAGAATTTTTAAAAAGTGAAAAATAGAACTACTATATAATCCAGTAATTCTACCTCTGGGAATATATCCAAAGGAAAGAAAATCACTAACTTGAAATATGGCTGCACCACCATGTTCATAGCAGGATACTTAAAACAGCCAAGAAATGGAAACAACTCAAGTGTCCACTGATAGATGAATAGATAATGAAATCGTGGTACATATATACAGTAGAGTATCATTCAGTCAGAAAAAAGAAATTGTGAAAACATGGATGAAGTTTGAAGGCGTTATGCTCAGTGAAATAAGTCTGACAGAAAAAGACAAATACTATATGATCTCACTTACATGTGCAATCTATAAAAGTAAAACCAAAACCAAAACCAAAAAACAAACAAACCACACCTAACTCTTAGAAAAAGAAGTCAGACTTGTTTCACTTAGTATAATACACTCTAGCTCCCTCCATGTTGTTGTAAATGGCAAGATTTTATTCTTTTTAATGGCTGAGTAATATTCCACTATATGTATGTATATATATGTATATATATGTGTATATATATATATATATATATATACCACAACTTCCTTATCTATTCATCACTTGATGGACATTTGGGCTCTTTCCATATTTGGCTATTGCTGATAACGCTGTTATAAACACTTGTGGTTACCATAGACTAAGGGTGGAGGAGGGGAGTTGGAGAAAGGTGGTCAAGGTACAGACTTCTAGTTATAAGATAAATAGTGCTAGGGGTATAATGTAAAATAAGATGACTATAGCTAACAGTGCTGTATGACGTATAGGGAATTTAGTAAGAGAGTAAATCCTGAGAGTTGTTATCACAAGAAAAATTATTTTTTCTTTTTTCTTTCTTTTCTATTTTATCTTTATGAGGAGATAGATACTAGCCAAACTTGTAGCAATTATTTAAAATATATGTAAATCAAACCATCATGCTGTATGCCTGAATCTTGTACAGTAATGCATACCACTTATTTCTTGATAAATTTGGGGAGGGGGGAAGAAATTACCTATACAAGAGGTGGGAAAGAGTGTCTCAACCAATGGGATGTAGATTAAGGTCCTGAAATGACAGCCCGAATGGGAAATGAGAAGACTTTGTGTATTCCTGGATAGCAGGGTTTGAGATGGGTTAGAGCAAAATCAAACCACACAGACACAAGCCAGATAAGAAAGTCTTATAGAATGGTTATTATTAACAGCTAGGGGAGGTGGGCAGGGGGAGTTGTGGTTTAATGGGGTACAGAGTTATAGGTTTGCAAGAAATTTTTGAAAAATTCTAGAGGTCTGTTGCACAATAATGTAAATATGCTTGACACTACCGAACTGTACACTTAATAATGGATAAGAAGTTAAATTTTACATTATGTGTTTTTTTAACAAAATTAAAAATAAAAATATATTGAGGAAAAAAAAGCTGGTGGTGGTGGAAGCAGTTAACTCCCTCCACACATTTAAATATCACAGATCTATTTGATTCACTAACAAAAATTATTTAGAATCATAGAAAGGGATTATATTTGAAATCTGATGTAAATATTTTCCTCTACATAGCTCACCTTTTGAACAGTTTGAGTGTCCTGCAAATTATGAGACACCGTTTCTACATTTCTCTGTGCATGTGCACATTTTGGGAGTTCTGTTAACAAACCAAGGTTTCAATAAAATAGTGAGCAAATCATCTGGCAAATACTAGTTAGAACATATGGTAAATCTTGGCAAATAGTTTTTATTAAAATATCAGGTTAATTTTACTGCTTTAAATTGAGTTTTATCTCTGGCCTCAGGATTTTAAAATTTTCTCCTTTGTTAAGTTAGAACATTTAACAGACACAGGAAAAAAATTGATGTTTATAGGATGTAACAAAATGTACATTCGAATGCCTTCATAAACTTTTCACTACAAAAAATAGTATGTAAACATTTAAATATAGTAAATCTACAAATATATTCTAAGAAATAATTGGATATAGATAAATCAAAAATTATGTCTGAGAATGAATCTCCTTATATGAGAGCATGATAAAAAAATGTCATTTCCTTTTATTTTTAACAAATGAGTTATAAAGTAGCAAACACTGGTATCAGATTTTTGTTCAAGTAATCATTCATTATTGTAGTGTATTTTCATTTTCTGACTGGGATATTTCATAGTTTTAGTCATATACTTCTCTCAAGAATTTAATTATTCTTTATCTTTATTATAATAGATAATATTGCATATATTTGGCTAGAAATGATTACATTGCTACTGGAAAAGTTATAGTCAGTAATAAAATTACTTGTTACCTTATCACAGTCTTAAAAATCCTCAATTATAGGTGGAGATTGTCATAAATATCTATATGTGTACACATTTGTACAAAATTGGTCATTCTTTGCATTGCATCTTGTAGGATTTCTCTGTTAAAATGATATCATGAATATGAGCATGCTTATAAACACATTTATACAGTGTTATTGTAATATTTGTTTAGTCAACAGTAAAATTTATCCAACTAATCCTATATTGTATTCCTTGATTATTTCCAGTTTTCAGTATTATTAAAAAGTAATATTACCACAGTTAAATCTTGGTGAAGGTTTGACATTCACTGTTAACTGTTTTACTGAAGTGTTAATTTTAAATATGAGTTGTAGTTTATGTAGGTAAAGTTATACTATTTTTATGGTGTGTTCATGTATGTATGTATGCATGAGATAAAGAAGGAAAAAAGAAAGACAGAGACAGAGAAAACATTAATTAATCACTTTATTTGAGTCCAAAATTATTGATCTAAAAATATTCTTTCCTTTAAAATCTTATTGCATTAAATAAAGCTAAAGGAGTGACTATTAGGTTGGTGGAATTTCTTTAAGAAAAAAATATTTGATTTCTAGGAAGACAAGATACAGATTGTTTAAAACATATGTTAGGCATTCATGTTTTGGCAGTTTTTCAAAATTTATCTTCTGTTGGAATTATTTTTTCTGATTAAAGAAATGTAGTCTTGTGGATGTGGAAGATTTCTTTATAAATAAATGGATAAAATGTGATGCCTTTGTAGGCTTATGAGTAATTATAGGATTAATAGTAGTAATTAAAAAAATAATGGATATTATTATGTTTCTTACATGAGACATTCTGATCTATGATCCATATCTTAATAAATTTATGACTCTACACTACTGCACATTAAAAGAAAAATGATACTTTTGCAAGTTAATTCTGTCTACTAAAAACTTGTAAAGGGTTATATCATTCCATAAATGTTATGTTTATTTATAATTATTATTCTGTAGTTAGGATTCTTTTATTATAGCTTAGAAATTTAGTTTTATAATTTTCCATATGTAAAACAATATTTCATCCAATTATTCATTATTTATGTGGATGTCATGAAAATCTCTACTACACTTTCAAATACAGAATGGAAAAATGGACATTTCTTAGGTGCATGGAGCAGTAGAAAATTGAACTTGCTTTGTGCTTCCAATTCGAGTGAATAGAACATACACACACATACACACACACACACTTCATAAATGAGATATTGACCATCAGGAAGAAACTGGCATATCCACCTAAATCAAAGGTGATTTCATTGATTGGCAAATCAAACAATGAGAACTGTTTTCAACATCAACTATTTCTTTCAGTCAGAGTCCCTACATATTTTTGAGCCATTGATTTAAAAAGAAGAACCATGAAATTTCATAGAGCAGAAAGAGCACCAAATCATTTTTAAGAATAGCTACAGTCAAGTTTCAGCTCTGTTCCACATGAGCTTTTAGAGATTGGCTTCAATACATACTTCATTTTTATAATAATTAAACTAACATAAAATTAGAAAAACTAACATCTCTGTGATTATGATGACATAACAGGTGTGAAATTTAAAATTTTATCTCATTTGGTAAAAATACTATCATTTAAAATTTTCTGTTTATATATAGGCATCTTAAGACTTTGTTTCATACACAATGTCATTTTTTCTATTCAATAACTAAGCATAAGTACCACCAAAGTCCACAATAATAATAGTTAAAAGCTATTGTTACAGTGTATATCTAGCCACCAAATTCTTCTAAGTTTCAAGAAGATAATTTTTATGAATCCATGGCTATATGATGCAATCAAATAGATGTTTTTGTTCACTTATTCACTAAGTGTTACCATCAATTAATCACTCATTGTCTAAAGTGTCATTGTGAAATGGCAGAAATCACAACTTCATTTTTAGTTGATATTTATGATTTACATATGATATAAAGTTTTATGTGTTTAAAATATTTTGTACAAAAAATCTTTAATGTTTATCAATATATAATTTCTATATTTGAGAGCTGTTCTGCACATTGCAAAAATATTTACCTATACAGACACCTGGCACATAGAAGTAATATTTTCCCTAAATGCTTTCTGCTGGCTCAATATGAATTAATAAAAGCAAAATGCTAAGCATTTTATATTGACTTCCAAATAAAAAGGGCAAGTCAGTTTTTATTAAATTGTCCATAAATCAATCATAGACCTGTATCACAGAACTGTACCTCTGAAGCCAATAATACATTATATGTTAAGTAGTTGAATTTAAATAAAAAAAATAAAGAAGTAAAATAAAATAAAAAAAGAAAAGAAAATAGAAAAATGAACAAAAGGCTGGAATAGACTCTTCACAAGAGGATATTCAAATGCATAATATATATATTAAAAAGTGAAAAAATAAAGAAAATCCACAACATTCAAAAACAATTTGCAATATTAAAATATAGTATGCAAAATTATTTGACTATCCATAGCTATTCAAATGAAAATAATCCATGTGCAAAATGCTAATTTTTGTTTTTTATGTATATGTATAAATATATAAATACACACATAAAATACTTATATGTACTTATATATATCCACAAAATATACAAAAATATTTTAATTTTTCATAATTCAAATTATAAGGCAAACACTAGTAATTTAACAATTTAGTTATTTTTTCTTTATTAAATATTATTATTTATTTATTTGAGAGAGAAAGAGAGAGCATGTGCACACAAGCGGGGGGGGGTAGAGGGAGAGGGAGAAGCAGGCTCCCCGCTGAGCAGAGAGCACATGTGATGAGCACCAGGTGTTGTATGGAAGTGTTGAATCACTCTATTGTACACCTGAAACTAATATAACACTGTATGTTAACTAACTGGAATGAAAATAAAAACTTAAAATAAAAAAAGGAAATAAATTGTTGGTGTGCCTGGGTGGTTCAGTTGGTTAAGTACCAATCTACCTTTGGCTCAGGTCATGATGCCAGGGTCTTGGGATTGAGCCCTGCATAGGGGCTATTTTTAGATTAATTTTAGGGAGAATTTAAATCATTCTAAATATATCAAAGTTATTCCTTGGTATTTCCAAATTATTAATATTCTAAAATTGTATGTGAAAAGACATCATGGTCATATCACTGCTATAAAAGCAACACTTGTTAGCTATCCCAGAGATTAATACATATTGAAAAAACTCAGGATTATTTATTCAAAATTCAAATAATTATTCAAGAATTCTTAATGACCTCCATTTAAAAACATATAGATAATATGAAAATAGTTAAATTTCTGTTTTGCACTACATTGTTATGTCTGTGTTTCTAGAGAAATTATAACCTCAGGTTCAATAATTTCTAGTTTTCCCTGCATCAAAAGTAATTTGTAATTATTAAGAAAAGAGAAACAGTAAAGTTTGGTACCTATTAAAGAAATTCTCAGGAATATAGGCTTAGAGGAATGAGGTTGGCTGCAAATTCAGACTAAACAATTTCAAAGTGATATCATTAAATTATTGAGGAATCTTCCCATTTGGCAGTTATAGACTATTAGTATTATTTCTTTATTTGTAGAATATAATTTCATGAAGAACAGCAACAACAACAAAAAAAGAAGACAGTATAGTCATGTTTAAGTCTCTGAGGAAATCCAAAAAAGGCAGAGTCAAAGCACTAAAAACCCTGGAACTCTAAATTGCATCCTTTAATCGCTGATTCTTTCCATGGAACTTCCACTCCTGATGTAGGTATGGACTCCTGATATGTTGGATTGACCATCCTATAAGCAATAGCTATAAACTATGGTCAAAATATACACACGTGCACACAAAACCTACTTGAAGGAACAGGAGAGCATGGAAAATAGTACAGTTAATTGAGAGTAGTAAGCATTTAAAAGGAAATGGGCTTGGATTAGATTGAGTTTTAATGCTTTTAGCCTGAAGGAAGGCATCGACTACACAGACTAGCTAGAACTCTGGCATGAAATCCATAGATTTTGTGTCTTGAAGAAAGACTGGACAGAGTTTGGGAAAATCACAGCCAATGGAAATAGACAAGCACATAGAAAAGAGCCCTGTGTTGTCCATTTTTTTGTGTATAAACTCTACCCGAATATCTGGATGACTCCTTAAATATGGAAACATAAGACAGAATCCAGGCATTTTGGCTGAAGAAGAAATAACTGAGCTAAGTAGAAATAACTGAGATCTGAGATGTTATTAAAGAGAGAGTTTATATTTTGAATTCAACAAAGGCAAGGGTTTTCTGAAATAACAATAATATAAAATATGTTCAGAATCTAAAATCTCTACAACATAACATCTACAATGTCCAGGATACAATAAAAAATATTTTGTAAATGAAGAAATATGAAAATGTAACCCAATGTCAGGAGGAAATTCAATCAACAGAGAGCAATTCCCCGGCAACACCGATGCTAAATTTGCTGACAGGAATTTTAAAACACTTTTTATAGAGAAAAAGAAACTTTGGGGGGAGGGAGCAAATAAAAATTCTGAAACTAAACAATATCGTCTGAAAGAAAGTTTCTATATAATCCGTTATAATAGAAGTGGTCCCTACAGGCTGTGTAACAGTTTACTCATGGTAGAAGTGATGATATAAGTATTCAATCCTCCATGGTATTCAAACGTGTGCTGAAGTGTGATGCAGCACCTCAGTAATGGTATTCACCATTGGCATTTAGTCACCAAGTTCTTTAAAATGAAGGACTTTATTGTGAATAATAGATAATAGGGAATTAACTGTTCTGGAAGATTCTAAAGCTGTGTATATACACAGCTTTATTTGATATTCTGTATTGATTCTAAAGGGAAAACTCTACTCAGAGTTATCAATTTGCCCCTGAAATTGTACTACCTTGGTTAAGTGTTGCATTCTTTTAATAGAAACTCTGTGAAATTGATATGCATCTTCAGGAGGTAGAGCAGGGACCCTCAAATGTTCAGCACTTAACAGAGATCTTCTGTGAAAAGGCCTTGATGAAAGACTTCATTTGAAAATGAGGACAAGACTATCTTTTCTAAAATGCTTTTGCAGAGCAAAACAAAACAAAAACAGTCAAAAAATGAAAAAGTAAACTGCATAATGGGAGAAAACATTTGCCAACCACAAATATATTGGGTAAGGGACAAATACCCAAAATATATAAAGAACTCATACAGCTCAATAACAAAAACCCAGATTTTGAAAATTGGCTAAGGAAGTAAATAGACTTTTTTCCAAAGAAGACATACAAATGATCAACAGATGCATGAAAAGATGCTCAACATCACTAATTATCAGGACCATCAAAACAAAATCACAATGAGATATCATCTCACACCTGTTAGACTGGCTATCATCAGGAAGACAAGAGATAACAGATGAAGAGGTAGAGATAAAGGATCCCTTCCCCACTGTTGGTGGGAATTAAAATGGGTTCAGACACTATACAAAACATTTTTAGGTTTCCTCAAAACGCTAAAAATAGAACAACCATATGAGCCAGCAATTCTCATTGCTCTTGATCCTCAAATGCTGTGTAGGAATGGCCCTGAGTTGATGCCAACTTCTGATATTCACACTGTTTTGTAACATCCTCCTCTGGAATCTGGATGGGAACTGTGGTTTTCTTCTAACCAAGAGACTATGGCAAAAATGATGGAAGGGCACTCCCATAATTATGTTATATTATGTAAAATACTATAGTGGTAGCAGATTCACTGTATACACTTTCTCATTTATCAGCTTTGTAGAAGCAATCTACTTTGTTGTGAGTGTGCCTAAGGAGAACGCCCCATGGCAAAAAAAAAAAAAAAAGTGCCAAAAACCAAAAAAGCAAAAACAAAAACACAAGTGGTCTCTAATTGAGGGTGGGTTCTAGTTGTAGAGTACAGTGCCCTCAGCCACAAAGAATAATTCTCCCAACAATCCAAGTGAGCTTAGTAGTAGATCCTTTCCTAGCCCAGTCTCCAGATAAAGGCTGGCATGTTGGTTGCAGTCTTAGAAACCCTTAAACAAAAGATGGAGCCAAATAATGTTCAGACTCTTCACGCACAGAAACTGTGAGATAATAAATGTGTTGTCTTAAGGCACCATTTGTGATCATTTGTAAGACAGCAATAGATACTAACATAAATGCTGTTCCTTACACATTTGCATTATTCAATATCTCCCCTGGTATCTTTCAGTTTTCACATATTTCACTTTCTTATATTTTCTACCTGCCTCTATAAGCAGATTTAATTTTTCCTGGATTTGTTTCAGGTTATTTCAATAAAATATTTTATTTCATGAAGATATTGTTGAATGATTTTTATGTTTTCACTTCTCAAATAATTTCACTGACATGGTGACATGGCATGACTTTCCATCTCAATGCCACCTCCACTCACCTGTAGATGTAGCTAACTTTCTACTCTGCTGATCAATCTTCTAGAATAATCTAATTTTCTGCTTTGGTGGATGAGCAAACTAAACAAATTCTTACCTTCACAGACAAGCTTTAAAAAGCAGCATTCCTGATTAAACATAATCAAAGATTCAACTACTACCCAAGAAAGTGGGAAAGTAACTACTTTTTCAGATTTATTCATTCTATTCATGTCACCTTTGATAACAATTTATTATAAAAAGAGACAATGGAAGAAATAAGACTCAAATATATATCTTTTTATATCTTGCATTAAAATTTACCGGAAATAATTGAAACCTCAAAGGTTTGCCACCCTTTTTAAAAAATCAAACAATAATTATAGCCAGTTTTTTCTTTAGTTTTTATATCTAGAAAACATAGCACATACACAGTAAGTACAAATTAATTAATTTGATAAATATATGTAGGTATAGGATGATACAGGAACTATTAACACAACATAGTTATCACCCTAAAGAAGTATACAGACTAAGCGGAAAACCATGACAAAATGATGGCAAAGTATACACCAAAAGTAGATGTCTCAAAGCAACTATAAACAAAATTTCATAAAATTTCATAGATTAAAAATAAATCTAATTATATATAAAATTATACCATAAAAAATAATTAACAATGAAAATACTGTTGGAGAAGCAAAAATACACTGTAATTGTGGAAAGTATTTTTTGAGAGTTTAAGAACCATTCTACTATTTTCCATAAATAATATGTAAGATATATATAATAATAGCACTATGTTTATCATAAAACCTTATTGTGAGTGTGAGTGTGTGTATTTCAATTTTAGGCAACAGATGTACAGTATACAACTGTTGATTTTTTTAGAAATAACCAAAATGTTTCAATGACTCCATAAACAATTTAAATTATTTTTGCTAAATTGCCATAACGTAGTTTAAAAGCCTGCCTTAATAACATGGAGAGGCACATGTATGGTTCAAAGAATCAGTATTGTATGTTCATATCCAAGGTCCATTTTAATTGACAACTCCTCATTACTAATCCATAAGTACTCACCCAACTTTATAAAATGCTTATTGATTAAAATTAGTTGTTTGGTTGATGATCTTTCTTTGTTTCCAAGATAGTTTATCATAGTCGTGGTTGATTGATTTATTGACTGATTGATTGATTTTAAAGTTTAAGTACCTAACATACAGTGCAATATTGGCTTCTGGAGTAGAATCAGTGGGTCATCACTTACATACAATACCTAGTGCTCATCATAACAAGTACCCTCCTTAATACCCATCACCCATCTAGCCCATCCCTCCCCCCACCCCCCTCCATCAACCCTAACTTTGTCTTCTATCGTTAAGAGTCTCTCATGGCTTGTTTCCGCTCTCTCCTTTTTTCTGTTCCTATTCCCATATATTCATCTGTTTTCTTTCTTAAATTCCACATATGAGTGAGATCATATAGTATTTATCTTTCTCTGACTAACATATTTCATTTAATATAATACACTCTAGCTCCTTCCATGTCATTGCAAATGGCAAGATTTCATTCTTTTTGATGGCTAATATTCCATTGTGTGTGTGTTTGTGTGTATAGATATATATATCTTCTTTATTCCATTCATCATTCGATGAGCATTTGGGTTCTCTCCATTGTTTGGCTACTGTTGATAATAATGTTATAAACATTGGGGTGCATGTATCCCTTTGAATCTATATTTTTGTATTCTTTGGGTAAATATCTAGCAGTACAATTGCTGGATCATAGAGTAGTTCTATTTTAAACATTTTGAGGAACTTCCATACTGTTCTCCAGAGTGGCTGCACCAGTTTGCATTCCCACCAACAGTGCAAATGGGTTCCCCTTTCTCTGTATCCTTGCCAACATCTGTTGTTTCTTGTGTTGTCAATTGTAGCCATCCTGACAGGGGTGAGATGGTATCTCATCATTGCTTTGATTTGCATTTCCCTGATGATGAGTGATGTTGAGCATCTTTTCATGTGTCTGTTTGCCATCTGGATGTCTTTTTGGAAAAGCTTCTATTCATGTTTTCTGTCCATTTCTTAACTGGGTTATTTGTTTTATGGGTGTTGAGTTTGATAAGTTCTTTGTAGATTTTGGATACTAACCCTTTATCAGGTATGTCATTTGCAAATATCTTCTCCCATTCCATAGGCTGCCTTTCAGTTTTGTTGATTGTTTCCCTTGCTGTTCAGGAGGTTTTTATCTTAATGAAGTCCCAATAGTTCATTTTTGCTTTTGTTTACCTTGTCTGTGGTGATGTGTCTAGTAAGAATTTGCTACAGTTAAGGTCAAAAAGAGTTTTTACTGTGTTCTCCTCCAGGATTTTGATGGTTTCTTTTCTCAATAATAGTAGGGGACTTTAACATCTCACTTCCAGCAATGGACAGATCATCCAAGCAGAAAATCAACAAGGAAACAGTGGCTTTGAATGACACACTGGACCAGACGGACTTAACAGATATATTCAGAACATTTCATCCTAAAGCAGCAGAATAGACATTCTTCTTGAGTGCATAAGGAACGTTCACCAGAATAGATCCCATACTGGGTCACAAATCAGCCCTCATCAAGTACAAAAAGATAGAGATCATACCATGCATATTTTCGGGCCACAGCACTATGAAAGTAGAAGTCAACCACAAGAAAACAATTTGGAAAGACTACAAATATATGGAGGTTAAAGAACATAGTATTAAAGAATGAATTGGTTAACCAGGAAATTAAAGAATAAATACATGGAAACAAATGAAAATGAACACACTACAGCCCAAAACCTTTGGGATACAGCAAAGACAGTCCTAAGAAGGAAGTATATTTCAGTACAGGCCTACCTCAAGAAGCAAGAAAAGTCTCAAATATACAACCTAACCTTACAATAAAGGAATAAGAAAAGGAACAGAAAATAATGCCTAAAGCCAGCAGAAGAAGGGAAATAATAAAGATTAGAGAAGAAATAAATGATACAGAAACAACAACAACAACAAAACGGTAGAATGGACTGACAAAACTAAGAGCTGGTTCTTCGAAAGAATTAATAAAATTGATAAACCCCTACCCAGACTTATGAACAAGAAAAGAGAAAGGACCCAAATAGATAAAATCACAAATGAAAGAGGAGAGATCACAACCAACACCACAGAAATACAAATAATTATAAGAGAATACTATAAAAAATTATATGCCAACAAATTGGGCAACCTGAAAGAAATGTACAAATTCCTAGAAACTTAGAAACCACCAAAACTGAAAGAGGAAGAGATAGAAAATTTGAACAGATCCATAATCAAGAAAGAAATTGAATCAGTAATCAAAAATCTCACAAAAACAAAAGTCCAGGGCCAGATGGCTTCCTAGGCATTTAAAGAAGAGTTAATACCTATTCTTCTCAAATTATTCCAAAAAATAGAAATGGAAGGAAAACTTCCAAATTCATTCTATGAAGAAGTCAGCATTACCTTGATTCCAAAACTAGAAAAAGACCCCACTAAAAAGGAGAATTACAGGCCAGTATCTTTGATGAACATGGATGCAAAAATTCTCAATAAAATACTAACAAATCAAATCCAACAATACATTAAAAAAATCATTCACCACGATCAAGTGGGATTTATTCTGGGGCTGTAGGGGATCGTTCAGTATTTTCAAATCAATCAATGTGATACACTACATTAATAAAAGAAAGGAGAAGAACCACATGATCCTATCAATAGATGTAGAAAAAGCATTTGACAAAATACAGCATCCTTTCCTGATAAAAACTCTCAACAAAATGGGAATAGATGATTTATTTTATTTTAACTGACATTTGGCAGATTATTATTTTGTTACAATAAATATCTTTTAGGTGAGCAAAAATTTCCAAACCTTTAGGTTTTCTAGTATTAAGGACTATGATTTGGTTCTATCAGATTAAGAAAGTTTCCTTTATTATAAATTGTTTTATTATGTAATTTTTTTTTTCTGAGAAAGAATTGTCTTCTACCTCTCTGCAACACAAACACATATATCTTTTAATATTTGATGACTATTCACCATATTTCTCAAGCAACTGAGTGTTGGTATTTGTGTGTATAGAGATAACAATGAAATTTGGACCTTGAAAAAGTAAAACATTAAATCAAAAACTAAAATTTTTGATCCGTATTACTTTTAATACTGTTGATATTCAGTTTTTTCAAGGAAAGAATTGAGGTCATAAAACAAACCAAAGGTTTATGTGGGGTCTTTAGGATTTCAAAACCAGGAAACAGATTCCAGAAGAATGAGCTCTGAGTGGGAAGGAGAAAGAGTTTATAAAGGCAAAAACCACAGACTTATATAAGTTGGCTTTAAAGGATTAATTATTTAGATGTGGACATGCACATGACTAACCTCCCCAATGGCCTGCAGGCCCCGTTTTAGTGTCCCCTAAGTACCGACTTCATTTCAGATGTTTCTGTTCAAAATTCCAATGAGAGGAACTATTTTTCTGTTGTCTTTGCTCCATATTTCCCAACATATAGAAATTCAATTTAACATGTCTTTATTTTAACTATTTTCAAAATAACTAAATGAATTTTCTCAATTATTTTTATACCCCTCACCCCCCCCACTCACCCCCACAAATGACTGAGGAAGCAGGTCAATTAGTCTGCCACTTCAGCAACTACCCCTAGGAGGAGCCATTCTAGGAAGATGTCTGCTCTCCCTTGCACCAGAGGAGGGCCCAGCATTCATCTGACTTCCCAGAAGTTTACCAGGCTGCACAGGAATGGTCCCTCTCCTGATGATGTGAGTCCTGGGGTTTGG
Source organism: Mirounga leonina (assembly GCF_011800145.1). Lineage (NCBI taxonomy): Eukaryota > Metazoa > Chordata > Mammalia > Carnivora > Phocidae > Mirounga > Mirounga leonina. The sequence goes on from NW_023270431.1 coordinate 17,329,612, forward strand.
AGAGAAACATGGGGAAAGAAGTTGATCCCAGCTTGAAGCAGAAGTAGGAAACTGAACTTTGACCTTTTGTCAAAAGGTGTGCAATTCCAGGCAGGCATGCAGTGAGAAGTGATTGGAAGAAACAATAATAATTACCAGCATTATTATTTATTCAGTATGTGCCCTGTGCCAGGTTGGTGTAATCAAATAGACTCAAGTTCTCTTCCTTAATATCCAAGTAAGGGCCTTGTGCCTGTAGGGTGTTTCTGAGGGCTCTCAAACATGCATGGTCTCCAGGTAGCTGAAAATCATCTCTTTCCCTCAGCTGCAGTTGTCTCCATCTCTTCAGCACTTCCTGGGGCATCCTTCATGCTCCTCCCTTCTTCTTGAAAGGCAGCATAGCACAATGGTGATGACTGGAAGACTTGGGAGCCACATTGCCTAGGCCATAATCCCAGCACTAGTGTCAGGAGCTTGGACAAGTTACTTAATCTTCATGTGACTCTATTTCTTCATTTGAAAATAGTACACCTGCCTCATTTGATCAACGTTTGGAAAGTGATAATAATAGTGAATGGCATCTAATAAACACTGAATATGTTTGGAAAATAAACATGGTTGCATACCCCCCTAAGAAAACAAACAAAATCTCATTGAGGAAAAAATATTAAACGCATGTCCATGTGAGTAAATGGAAGAGCCAAGTTACTAAATGATTTTTCTAATTTTACTATCCTTTCAAATACAGGTTTTCTGACTACAAATCTTGAGATTTTAGTAGAACACCATATCCTTAATCTAAAGGAATCCTCCTAAGCAACTCCACAGGCAAAATAGAAGACAGAAGTCTTAAAATAGATAAATCTTGTTAAAGAAGTTAATTTAAAACAAGATCGTGTGTTAGAATTTGGGACTTGGTAATATGGGGCAAACTGGTAGAGTTTCAACATCAAATATCTCTTAGTTAGTTGCAGCAGATTGTATTTTCCAAATATGTAGTTGTCAAATAAATTTATTTTCAGATGTGCATCCTATATCTTCTTAAAAAGAAATGCTGATTCTCCTCTTTAATTTGGTCAGAGTCTTAAGACGTCCCCAACCAACAGAGTATGGTGGAAGTGATAGCATGTGACTTCTCAGGCTAGTTTATTAAAAGATTAGTGCTATTTGTTGGGTCACTCATTCTCTTTGAACATGGATCTTGGCAGCCTTGGGTTGATAAATAAAAAACTTGTCTACATTAAAATGTCATATTGGAAATAACATGTATTCAGCATATATAGAAATGGACGGAGAGCCCAAGGAGTCTTAGTGAGGTGCTCAGTTTATGAAGTTCTCAACCTTGAGATAAATCTAGCCCCCAGCCTTTGAGCTGCCCCAGATGATGCCATATGATGTAAAGACAAATTGCACATATGTGAACAAAATAAGGGCTTTAAAAAACAGCTTTATTGAGATATATATAACATGCCATATAATTTATCCACTTATAAACTGAATATTTCTAGGTTATTTGCTGTTTTCACAGAATTCTGCAACCACCTCACAATGAGTTTTAGAATATTTAGAAACTCTGGACCATTAACAGTTGCTCCTCATTGCCACAACCTCCTCCCACCCCCTAGCCTTAGGCAGCCAGTAATTTATTTACTGTTGCTATAGATTTGCCTATTCTAGACATTTCATATAAGTGGAATTATGCAATAGTCTTTTGTGATTGCCTTTTTTCACTTAGCATAATGTTTCTAAGATTCATGAATCTTGTAGTGTCTATCACTACTTCATTTCTTTTCATTACCAAATAGTAATCAATTGTATGTATATGCCACATTTTATTTATCCATTCATTAGTTGATGGACATTTGGGTTGTTTCCCATATTGGGCTATTATAAACAATGATACTATAGATATTCACGTGCAAGTTTTGTGTGGACATAAATTTTAATTTCTTTTGACTATACACCTAGGGATAGAATTGCTGTGTCATAGAGTAACTCTATGTTTAACTTTTTAGGAATTGCCAAACTGTTTTCTTTTTTTTTTTCTTTCTTTTTTTTTTTTTAAGATTTTATTTATTTATTTGAGACAGAGAGAATGAGAAACAGAGCATGAGAGGGAAGAGGGTCAGAGGGAGAAGCAGACTCCCCGCCGAGCAGGGAGCCCGATGCAGGACGATCCCGGGACTCCAGGATCATGACCTGAGCTGAAGGCTGTCGCCCAACTAACTGAGCCACCCAGGCGCCCTAGAAGGAAACTTCCTTTTTTTTTTTTTTTTTTTTTTAAGATTTTATTTATTTATTTGAAGAGAGAGACACAGCGAGAGAGGGAACACAAGCAGGGGGAGTGGCAGAGGGAGAAGCAGGCTTCCCGCCAAGCAGGGAGCCCGTTGCGGGGCTCGATCCCAGGACCCTGGGATCACGACCTGAGCCGAAGGCAGACGCTTAACGACTGAGCCACCCAGGCGCCCCAAGAATTGCCAAACTGTTTTCCACAGCAGCTGCTCCGTTTTACATTCCCACCAGCGGTTTTGAGGATTCTGCTTTCTCCACATCCTCACCAATGCTTGTTTTCTCTCTCTCTGCTATTACAGCCATCATTATGGGTGTGAAATGGTGTCTCACTGTGATTATATTTGCATTTGTCTGATGGCTAATGTTGAGCATCTTTTCATGTGTTTATTGGCCATTTGAATCTCTTCTTTGGAGAAATGTCTATTCAGATCCTTTGTCTATTTGTTAATGGTAAAATTTGTCATGTAATTAATAAGTTGTAAGTGACTTTTTATAACAGATTTCCTGAAATATCATTCACATATCATGAAATTAATCCTTTTGAAGGGGTTTTAAGTATATTCACAGAGTTGTGCAACTATTACCATTATTTAACTTCAAAACACATTCATCACTCCTAAAAGAAACACTATACTCATTAGCAATCACTCCCCATTGCATCTCTCACCCAAATATGTGTTTAAATTCCACATAATTGTATTCTATAGCTATCTATAAGGTCTAGTTGCTTTATGGTGTTGTTCAACCTTCTAATTGTTGTTGATCTACCAAGTACTGGAAGTGGAGTATTGAATCTCCAACTATTGCATAGTATTTAGTTGGATTGTGTTTTCCTCCTCTTCCTCTCCCCCCCCACTCCTCCTTCCCCCTTCCTTCTCTTCTTCCTCTTCTTCTTCTTCTTTTTATTCTACTAATTTCCATCTTTTGATCTGAGTGTTTAATCCATTTACATTTCTTGCATTTACTTATAAGGAAGGATTTAGACCTGCTGTTTCTCTATTTGTTTTCTATCTATCTGTCTTAGCTCAGGTTGCTATAACAAAAATGCCATTGACTGGGTGGTTTATAAACAACAGAAATTTATTTCTCACAGTTTTGGGGGCTAGAAGTCCAAGATCAAGGTACCGGCATAATCAAGTTCTTGTGAGGGCCCTCTTCTGGACTGCTGACTTGTCATTGTATCTTCACATGGCAGAGAGCAGAGAAAGGAAGCAAGTCCTCTCATGACTCATATAAGGACTTATAAGGATTCTCATGATCTCATCTAATCCTAATTACCTCCCAAAGGACCACCTCCTAATACCATCACATGGGGGGAGGTCAACATATGAGGGTTTCAACATAAGACTTTCGGTAGGACACAAGTATTAACTCCATAACAATGCTTTATGTCTGTCTTGCTCCTTTATTATACCTTTACTGTGTATTATGTATTTATGTAACTTAGCAGAGCCAAGACACAAAGAGATCTTACCAAACAGTAGGAACAAACCCTAATCAAAGATTTGGGAAAATGTTCCATGCTGGACCATGACTCTTAAGTGCCTTCAGTTTCCCAGCTTTTGAACTGGAGGATCTATAGCAGCTTTCCTTTATCTGTCCCATCATTGTATGTAGGATATGTGGGGACAGATAACTTTTAAAAGGACTGTGTTCAAGGAGCTATAGTTGTGGATGCTCTAGACATCTTAGATAATGCCATAACAAGTGAAACTTGGGAGTTATGGTGGAGGGGATGACTATGTTCAATGTGAGATAGTTTTGAGTTATTATGACCAGACAGAGGACCATTTCAGACTGTATTTTCAAAAACAGATATATCAATAAATATTTCATCACACATCCTCTTCCTATTATATGAAATTGAAATTCCTCCATCAAGAGAGAAGATTCAGATGCCCTCCCCTTGAACTTTGGCAGACTTATGTAATAACCTTAACAAATAAAATGTGTCAGACATCTCACTGAGTAATTTACAAGTGTAAGTCATAAAATGTGATGTGGCTTCACCTGAGTATCCTTCCTGAGACACATGTCTTAGGTGTCCTGAGAAAACATATAAGAAATATGAGTACATGGAAGGCACCATGCTGGAGATAACATTTTAAGAGATCACACAGGGATAGAAAGATTTGCTTGAGAAGCTGTGCTAGGCCCCAGCTCTTTGAATCTTCCTAGAATCAACTGCCAGCCATCTGAGTGAAATAGCCTTCAAATATTCCATTCTCACCCTTTGAGACCTCCAAATCTTATACTAGACATTGTTAAGTAGGGATAAGCTGTCCTTACTGTGTCAGGTCAAAATTTTGTCACACTCATGACATAATGTATTGTATTATACAATGACATTTTGGGGTAAGATGTTATACAAAATACCAATTATTTTAACCATAAATCTAGGATAAAGTATAAAACTTCTGTTAAACTTAAATTAAATATCAGGGGAGTAGCTGGGTAGGCATTAAGGAGGGCACTTGATGCAATGAGCACTGAGTGTTATATGTAACTGATGAATCACTAAACTCTACCTCTGAAACAAATATTCCCCTGATATATTTTTTTAATTTAAAATCAATTAAATAAAAAAATCAGGGAATATTTGGAACTGAATTAGCAGTCAGAAAGTAGTTACAGTCTGGGCCCTACATTAAGTAACTTGTGACTTTGGACAAGTTATTTAATTTGGAGGATTTTGCTATCTTTTCTGTAAAAGTAAGAAAATTGACTAAATTCTTAGAAGTCTTTTTGTAATGGATATTTATATGAATCATTCCCAATTTTTTTTAAGTTTAACATTATACATAGCCTATTATAGAACGGGATGCTGCAAAAACATGGATATTATTTGGTAAGACTATGTGATTGACAAAAGAAGTAATTAATTTATAATTATGGTAAATGCCAATCTAGATAAAACCACTTAGGTAAATTTATTGTAATGTAAGTAATGGTTATGTAACTAAAGATCTGTTCAGTTATACAGAACTTAATTAATGTATGCTTATGTCCATGTCACTAGTGAGAATGGACATTTTAAAACTTTTTTTTACGGTTCTCCAGAAGATCCAGATTAATACTAGGTTATATTCACCATATGATTTAGGCAAGGAAAAGAGATGGATTGGCTTCAACAGAGGTCCTTTTGCCAAATGGATAGAAAAGCATTCAGGTAAATAATTCATTCTATGGGGTGAGTCCACATGGTTCAATCTGAACGTCCCACTGTTAAAAGGGAAAGGGATTTTCAATACAATTTAAGGTATTTTACTTAAACATCTACAAAATTAGTGACCATGTGACAGTAGCAGCTCTCATTCATGAGCGACCAAATTTTACCTAGTAGTAATGGAAGGGATGCAAGTGAATGGCAAATCATTGGCAGGGATTCCTTTGTGGAATCTTTTGGGGGTAAACACATCAAATATCAACACAGAGACAAGTACAAAAAGTTGGAGGAGATAGAGCTAAGAGGAATACTTTCTTTTTCAACATAATCTTTTGTTCTCAGTCCAGTGTTGTCCTGGAAAATTTTTTCCAGATAGGTTTGATTAAACAGTTATTAGAAACTTTTCAACTGATGTCAAATAATTTAACATGTTTCAATTGATGGTTGTTAATTTCATATAGCTAAACATTCTCTCATCTTCAAGTCAAAGCTCATGTTAAACAAATATATATATATGTATACATATATATATGCATTATATGTATGCATATGAACCTATCTGTAATTAGTACTTTACTGTTGGTATGATAGTATTTCTTTTTATTGTTCACAAGATCCCAAATATTTCTATTCTTGAGATATCTATAATTACTATAAATTTTATAAAAATATTGTAAGTACTTGACATGGTATTTTGTTTAAAATATTTCTATTATTCTAAAGCTAGTGCATGGCTGTTCACATTGTATGCTTAGAGCTCTGGAGAGTAGCATGATTGAACTACCTATTTCAGATGTCTATAATAGTTTTGCTTATCTGAAACACACTAATCAATCATGGCAATCTTTTCCACTGAGCCTTGAAGAGGCTTCACAATACTTCTCAAAATACCACTCTGGGCAATTGCTATCAATCTATTTAAGCTAGCATTGGAAATGAAATACATTTTTCCATCTCTAGGTTAGAGCTACTCTACAGTAATAGCTACTCTCCTGATTTAGCAGTGCAGATACAAGACTTACTCAGAAAAGGCAAAAGAATGCAAATCTTCTAGCCTGTCTACTTCCTAACACGAATGATTAAATAAATGAATTGCTAGAGTTCTGGGAGTATATTTCCACTATTCTTGCTATAAGTTCTCCTTTTCTCAAGAATACATGGTTGGATTGCAATTTCCCTTTTGAAGTTGGTTATGTACATGTGACTTGTTTTTGCCAATGGAATGTAAGCAAAAGTGGTGTATATCTCTGAGCAAGTAAGTCCCCATGCCCTTGTCAATTTTGAATTATTTGTTGCAATGGAACCTCCATTAGCTTGAATCTAGAATGGCTACCATGAGGAGAACTCCTCCTGCCAACATGCCTTGGGGGAAGTAGAAGAGAAACAAAAAATTGCTGTTTCATGCCATTGAGATTGAGGATCATTTGTCAAGGAAAATAATACGATATCTGTCATAACCAATTCAGAAACTGGTACCTAGGAGTGAGTTGCTGGTGTTAAAAACAACAACAATGATTATAACTAAAAGGCATACTTTTGACTTAGGAGCTGAGCAGTTGGTGGCTGGCAACCCATAATACCCACTGGGGAAATGCTTAAAGTGTCACTCATAGTAACTTTGGAGGTAGAATGTATGATGGATGAATTTATATGTCTAGAGGAATGTTAGGAAGCAGATTTTTTTAGCATATTTCTGGTTTATGACCACTATATTTGGCAAAGTATTAGAAAAAAGATTACTAAAGTAGTGTGGGACCTTCAGAAGTTGAACTAATGACCTCTGTGAATTTACTCTCTCACATAAGAAACAAAAATACTGCCAAACTATGAAAATCAAACATTTTAGAACTTTTGCAAATAACCAAAGGCACAGAAAAAAAGTTGAAAAGCATTTATCAAGAGAAACTAGTGAAACTTGGTAAGAACTTGGTAAGAAACTTTGGCATTTTGCTTGGAGTTATCCATATCTCCTTTCCCAACTCCATGGTATAGTAGTCAGGAGGCCTGGCAGACTCACAGCAAACAGAAGGATTTACCTCTTTGGGAGCTTGTTAAAAACCCCAGCCTCAGAAAATATAGTATTTTGATCTCTTTTGGAAAGCCTCATTCCCAACCTTGTTGCTATTTGATCTTATTCTAAGCTCTAGTTTCCAGAAAAAGTCCTATCCTCAGGCGCTTATTGAACACAGTAATGATCACCTGGAATAGTTAACATCTCAGCTGAAAACATGTTCACACAAAAAGCTGCATGAAAATGTTTATCCATAATTGGCAAAAATTTCAAGCAACCAAGCTTTCCTTCAATGGGTAGATGAATAAATAAACAATGGTACGTTTATACAGTGTGTGTTATTTAGTGAGGAAAGGAAATGCCCTTCCAAGCTGCAAAAAGATAGTTTGATCTGTAATGCATATTGCTAAATCAAAGAAGCTAGTATATAAATGCTACATTTTATATTATTATATTATGTCAATCTGGAAAAAGCAAAATTATACATGCATTTAAAAGATCGGTGGTTTGCCACAGGTTCAAGGTGAGAAGGAGGGTAGAGTAAGTGAAGCACAAGGGATATTTTTAGGATAGTAAAACTGTTATATGATAGTGTCATGGTGAGTATATGACACCATGCCTTTGTCAAAACCAATAGAACTTTACAGTGGATAGAATAAACCTTAATATATGCAATTAAAAAATCATTTAGCAGGTCAGCAGATCTCAGTATGGAATGCAGAATATGACAAAAAATTCTAAATGCATTACAAATGTAGGAAACAACTTTACTGAAGGAAGTGGGAGAAGCGATACTGAGCTAAATAACTTCAAAACGTTTAGATTCTTGAAAGCCAAAGGTAAAGAAAGACTACAGACTTGTATTCTACATAATAAAGTTGTTTCCTATTGGGTAAAGGTTAAGAATTCTGAAATCATTATATATTTATACCAGAATTAAACAATTAAGTAAATAGATGGCACATGGTGAGAGTCTGATTTTTCACTATTGGAGTGAGAATTTATAGATAAACAGGGGAGGAGGCTAGAAAGACCCATGTTGAAATAGATTAAAGTTGGATGCATCAATATGAATTTATGTTTAGCTTAAAGTAGATGCAGATGATTACATATACAAGTGTTTGTGGATATATATGTACACACAAGCTAGTACACACACACACACACACACACACAATTCCTTGCCCTGTCAGTTGAGTGGCCTAGAAATAATGGCACTTCAGTAGCAAACTAGCACCATATTGTAGCAATCATCTTAGCTTCTAATACTATTTTCCAATAAAAGGAACCAGAGCTCCTTGAAGAAACTGACAATTCTAGGAAAGGGGCAGGAAATATGTAAGTTGAGCCTGGAGCAACTTATATTGCCAGAAAGTAAGTGCTGAGAAACATAACAAACAAATGCAAAAAAGAGATGGAAATATGTCAAAGGGACACAGGAATCAACTGAAAGAACTCCCAATGGCCAAACCTGGAACAATATTAATAAGGAAATAAAGTAGTATGGGATTATAATCCAAAGTATAAAATAAATATCTGTGAGGCCATACTGATTAAATAAATGATTGAATAAATAAATGGGAAGAAGAGACAAATTAATTCTTCATGTAGAATTCCAAATAATTTATGTAGATATGCTGCTTTTTAAAAATCTTTTTAAATTTTTTTAAAGATTTCATTTATCCATTTAAGAGGGAGAGAGAGAGAGAGCATGAGCGGGGCATGGGGAGAAGGAGAAGTGAACTCCTTACTGAGCAGGAATCTGCCCACAGGGCTTGATCCCAGGACCCTGATATCCTGAGATCATGACCTGAGCCAAAGGCAGATGCTTAGCTCACTGAGCTACCCAGTATCCCAGATATTCTGCTTTTAAGAATGTGGAGCATAGCTCCCTGCTTCTTAAGTGTGAGGTACACATAGTCACTTCCTTCAAAAGAGAACAACATAGAAACCAGAAAAAAAAGTGGAGAAATCTGATTAACACTATCTCAGCCAGGCGGTCAAGTTTAACATCAACAGTGATGTCATGTTGAAAACTCTTTATTATGTGATGAAAACGTCCATTTTACTTCAGTTTTCTTCTTCCCAAAGCCTTAACCTCAATCTAATCATGAGAAAATTATTAAACAAATTCCAGCTGAAGGAGATTCTACTAAAGCCAATAAACCATAATCTTCAAAACTGACAAGATCATCAAAAACAAGGAAAGACTGAAACTCAAACTATGGGAAATGTTACAAAGACCTGACTACTAAATGTAATGTGGTATGTTGAATTCCAGGTCAGAAAAATGACATAAGTAAAAGCTAAGGAAATTTGAATATAGTATGGACATTAGTTAAAAGTAATATGTTATATAAGTATTTACTTGTAACAAATATACCACATTAATGCTAGATGTATAATGTAGATCAATAATAGATGAAATTGAGTGTGAGGTATATGGGAATAACTGGTACTATTTTTTTTTTAAGTTTATAGTATTTTAAAAATTTAGTTATATACACGTAACAAATGCAACATTTCAAAGTATACATTTCCATGGTTTTTAGTGTATTCTATGTTGTGTAACAATCATCACTATCTAATTCCAGAAAGTTTCTACGAACAAAAAATAAACTATGTACTTATTATCATTTAGTCTCATTTTCTCCTTTCCCCATCCCCCTTTATCCCATGGCAGTCACTAAATGACTTTCTGTCTCTGTACATTTGCCTATTCTGGCTATTTCATATGAATGGAACCATATAAAATCTGGTGTTTGGGGTCTGGCTTCTTTCACTTAGCATAATGTTTTCAAGGTTTATCCATGTTGTAGCATGTAACAATGCTTCAGTATTTTTATGACTGAATAATATTCCATCATAAAGATATATCACTTTTTGTTTATCCATTGATCAGCTGATAAGCCTTGAGATTGCCTCCAACTCTTTATAAATATTACAAATAAAATAATACTGCTATGAAATTCATCTACAAGTTTTTGTGTGGACATATGCTTTAATTTCTCTTTGATACATAGCTAGGATTGGAATTGTTGGCTCACATAATAATTCTATGCTTAATTTTTTGAGGAACTTTCCAACTGCTTTAAAAGGTGACTTTACCAATTAACATTCTTAACAGCAATGTGCACAAGGATTCCACTTTCTCTGTATCCTCACCAGCATTTTTTATTATCTGACTTTTTAATTCTAGTTATCTTACTGAGTGTGAAGTAATCCTTCATGTGAAATAGTTTTGATTGCATTGCCCTGTGGAGTGTCTTTCCATATGTTCACTGGCCATTGTAACCTCTTTCGGAGAAATCTCTAGTCAAATCTTTGCCCTATTTTTTGAAAAATTAGTTGACTTTTTTTGGTTGAGTTGTAAAAGTTATTTATATATTCCAGATACTAAAACTGTGTCAAATATATGATTTTGTAAATGTTTTATCCCATTCTATAGGGTTTGCCCCCCCTTTCTTCATAGTGTTCTTTGACACACAAAATTTTTAATATGATGAAGTCCAATCTATCTATTTTACCTTTGATTGCTGTGTGTTTGGTGTCATATCCATAAAAATTTAATTAATCTAAGGTCATGACATTTTTTACATTTCCTTCTAAGAACTTAATAGTTTTAGCTTTTAAATTTGGGTCTCTGATCCATTCTGAGTTATATTTATATATAGTGTACTGTAGGGGCTCTAAATTTATTCTTGTGCTTATGGATATCCAATTGTACCAACACCATTCATTAAAAATACTTTTCGCCCCACTGAATTGGCCCACCTTGCCAAAAATCAATGAACCACACTGTCCTGGTTTGCAATATTTTGCTAGATCTAAAACTGCACTAAAAGAAATAAAAAAGTTATCCAAAAAAAGCCCCCATGGGGCTTTTTTTTTAAATTTTAAAATTTCTACTGGAATTTACCTACAAGTCAATTTGGAAAGAATTGACATAGAAATGTTAAGCTTTCCAATTTTATGAACATGGACTAACTCTCTATTTACATAGGTTTTTAATTTCTCCCAGAAATGCTATTGTTTAGTTCTGTATATAGAGAGGGGTCTAACATTTTTTTTTTCTGTTTAGTTTATTCGAAGTAGTTTAAGTTGGTTGGCATCATTAAATTGCTTTTAGCATGTCATTTGTATTAATTGATGCTACTAAAATTATATCTGGTAACTACTAAATTTACTTAGTGTTTTGAGATTTCCTTAATATTTTCTATGTAAACAATCAGATATTTTGCAAATAAAGTTTTATTTCCTTTTTTCAAGGTATCATGCTTTTTCAAAACTTATCACTTTATTGTAATATCTAAAAACTCTAAGACAATGTAGAATAGTTTTAGTGACAATAAGTACCATTGACACATTCCTGGTCTGAGAAGGAAAGTATTCAACATATAAATGGTTAACATAATTTAATTGTAATTATTCAGTGTGAAATTCTGATTTAAGATCATTGAAGAAATATTAAAAGTTCACATTTAGAGATTATCAGATAAAACTTCCAATTAAATATTGTAGAAAATATCACTTCAGTTTGGCTAGATAAGTTAATGAAGATCTGAGAATTCTTTAAGTGAAAATTTCCTTTTATTGAAATATGTATGTATAATATAACTCCATAAGTATAAACAATCAAATGAAACATTACAATTTTTAAAAAAAGGAAAATTGAATTGTACTTTTTTTTAAAGATTTTATTTATTTATTTATTTGAAAGAGAATGAGAGCAAGAGCACAAGCAAGGGTAGCGGCAGACAGAGGAAGAAGCAGGTTCTCCACTGCGCAAGGAGCTCCACACGAGATTCGATCCCTGGACCCAGGGATCATGACCTGAGCTGAAGACAGACGCTTAACCAACTGAGCCACCACGCACGTCCAATTGTACTTTTAAATGTGAATATTAATTCCTCACAGTTAAATTTATGGGGAATTCGTCTCTAAAATTGCACTAAATTTGATAGAATATTACATTGAAACTTGTTATAAGTTCATAAATTATATACATGAATTCAATATGGTTTAAGCATACACTTAAAATGTTATTCTAATGGTTAAATATCTTTACAGATATAACACAGGCAAGATACACAAAAAGGTAATACAAAAATAGAAACCTAAAATGTGCAAAGCAGGGACTGTAGATCAATATAGCATTGGTACAAACTTCCCTAGTAAACTTGGGCAATTTACTTCCTCTATGTCTGAATTAGATCATTATAAAATAAGATAAAAACAGTTTTATGTAAAGATAATCATTGCTTTAGTTATTAAGAAAATTATGTGTGTGTACACACCTATATAAAATACTGACGAGAGTAAATGATACATGCTAATTACTATATAAAGGTGTTAATTATTAATATTCTTAAAATATCTACATACTAATTCAATTATTTAAATCTCAGTAAGTATCAAAGGCATTCACATTAATATATTAAAAGCCAAGTTCTCATCCACAGTTGCAAAATTTCAAAATGCAGACCATTCTGTATATAATTTTGAATGTTGCTGTCAGCACAAATCATACTCATTTCATCTTAGTTTCTTCCTAGATTCCATGACTATTGTTTTATATATGTGCCTTCATGATCTTTGATGACTAAAATATATTTTGTTATTCTGTCGATTCAATGTATTCTACTTCTACCAAGGAAAAGTAAGATGCAAAGCAATCACAGACAGGGATAATGTAATGACAACTCCTTAAAAATTACAACAATCTGGGCGCCTGGGTGGCTCAGTTGGTTAAGCGACTGCCTTCGGCTCAGGTCATGATCCTGGAGTCCCGGGATCGAGTTCTGCATCGTGCTCCCTGCTCAGCGGGGGGTCTGCTTCTCCCTCTGACCCTCCCCCCCTCATACTCTATCTCATTCTCTCTCTCTCTCAAATAAATAAATAAAATCTTAAAAAAAAATTACAACAATCACTCCATGATTTTTAGGATGATTTCCTGGCATAAATTACATCACACTGTATAGGTTCTATTTTCTCTTTTATATTTGATAAATACATTACAGCATATTAAATTAAACTCCCAAAGTTTATAAGAATATAAAATGTTTCTCTACATATCAGTTATTTATTTTCCTCTGATTGATTTAAATATTTATATTATTTCAAAACCATTTGGACATGAAAAATTAAAGTATTCAACACTTTGTAAATGTAACTAGCGGCACAGAGAATTAATACGAAGATAGCATTCAGCAAGGTAGCTGATCTTGACTGTGTACCAGAATTGTGGTTAACATATTGAAATAAAATTTGCTCAGGCCATTTTGTCAGTATTTTTCAAACCCTGGGTTGTGACTCTTTATCAGCACAGAATGCGTGATCACAATTTTTACATGAAATGATAGTTACTATTTGATTAACTTTGTCCACATTCTGTGGATAGGGAGTAGTGTTGAGGGTAGGGAAACCTGAGGAATGGGAATGTTTCCTAAGGGTTTATTTTGCGTGGGGTTATTGGATATGGATATCGATATTTTTAAAGTGGATATCATTATGATCATACTATACCTTAAAATCTACTCCATTAGGTACATTTCAAAGTTGTTTCAATAAATATAGATTATATGAGATAATCTTCATTTATGATGTCAGATAAATACTTGGGTTCACCCTTTTTTGTTTGTTTATATTAAAAATGAAAGAATTAGATCAGATTATTTTGATTTTACTATTATTTTTTAGCATCATTTTAATCATAGTATTCTGGAAACAATATCATATGTGAAGGAAAACTGCAATTAGTTGAGGGTTGAGAGGATAGTGAGAAGAATAGCATAGCCATCTTTCTTCCTTAAATATTTTCTACTCTTCTGCAAGATTGAGATTCAGAAATGTCCATCTGATCTTTTTATTACTTTTTTTCATGTAATACAAACTCTCTTCTTAATGCCCTAGCATATGAGACAAATATCATCTCTTACCTATTACCCCTGTCCCTAACACTCAGAGACACACACGCTCATTCCTATGATGTGACCTCTGTGGTCTAATCTCACTGAAGTCTTTTTTTTTTTTTTTTAGGGGAAAGCAAGAACACAGCCCCCCATTACCACAAATTATGCAGTTGACTTTCCCACATTTGGGGAAATCGCAGGGATCAGCACAACCAGAGTGCAATGAATAAGCCTCGCCCTGGGAAAACCATCTTCTTGATCATGGTATCTCTTCAGTGATACAGGTAAGTATCACTGAAGTCTTTTTGTATTATATTACTTTGTCCATGCATTTGCCCAAACTGTTCACTCTGGAGTATCCTTTCCCCTAGTTTTACTTAATGATGACTTCTCAGTATACATCTTTGAGAAATTCTTTCAATTTTCATTTAAAATATGATGGCATGTTGAGTATCTGCGCAATATTTCTGCTTGTTAAATAATGAATAGCAAGATGTGTAATTTTCTACAGTTTACTTCTGTAACAGGCATAGGGAATGTAGTAGAAAAAGCATTTTTTTTTTTTTTTAGAAAAAGCATTTCAAAGTTAGATAGAAAAATATATCTAAATACCCTTCTAACTCTCTTCAAAATTAGAAAAATATGTTTAAATGCTTCTTCTAATCCATTTAACCACCCATAATAACCCTATATAATATTGGACAAATTCATTAATTTCTATGAAAACCATATCCTCATCAGTAAATGCTAAATTATAAAAGAACAAATAAGTAAGAATTAAAGTAAAATTTGAAATTGATAAATATGCAGTTATAATTTTCAAATATATTAATTAAAATATTGCAACACTGTCTCTTTCTTATACTAGTCTGAATGTTCAGAGAATTTAAATACACTTTCTAAACCAGTTGAAGCATAAATGGTTTAATGATAGAAATAAATGATCAAATTGAAACCACTAAAATTGATTTTAATAATTAATAGTTGTGGCAAACATATAATCCTTAAATTAAACTATTAGGAATTTGATTCCAGTGATAAAAAGGTCGATACTTGTTTTTACCTTTTGAAGCAAAGGATATTTATTTATTTACTTATTTATTTCAAAGTGAATTAACATTTCACTTTATTAAATAATCATATTTTGTTCTATATACTATATATGAGAATGTAACTCTATACTCTGTGAAATGATTATGACTTCACTGAAATACTATTCATGAACACATTATTTTTCTATGCATTTACACTGTTTTTTGTAAATGTGTTAACTCAAACCTCCTGTTGCAATTTGGGGCCTGCTGGTCAGTTCTTAAACTATCAGCATACATACAGTGAAAACCATCCTAAATACTCTACTGTAGTCAGTAAATTCATTTGTATTTAATTCATGCACAACATATTTCTAGAATGTGGGTTCTAATTAGAAGAAATACAGACGATGAGTACTTTGTGATTATTGATTATGAAGGTATTTAGTTAAATGTGGCCTATGAAATGCTCATTCACATTGTAAACAAAAGTTCAAAGAAAGGTAATTTAGAGTCAAGAGTATAATTTATTTTTGTCACCAGTGTTTTAACTCCTTCAAACTAAATTAAATAACTCTCTTTTAGAAAAGACTTCATATTTTAAGAACTCCTTTTGAACAATCTAACAACAATTAGGAAAACATTTCTTGGAAACTGTCCAAAGTATTTGTCCTTAGAGCTTGTTGACATAAGTACCAAGAGAAATATTCCGTATTCTCTATTCATATCCTAGTGGATCCCTGATTGTAATGTCTGACAAATATTCCTGCCAACTTGCAATCTTGAGAGGTTCAAGGATGCTAATTGTGTTTGTTATTTTTGTATAATAGAAGCTATAATTTTGTATTGAGTTGAGTAGCTAAGAAATAAGAAGACTCAAACCAACCTATATAATTATGATTCACACACACACAATCTTATTACTAAAAAGGTATTAGTAATATTTTTTTGAGCACAGTCTCACACCTTAAAATATTGTCTTGAATTCTTAGAAGAATGTATTTGTTATGGACAGTTACAACTGAGGTTTAGCTAATCGATATTGTTTAAGTGATGGTAGGGAAATTGTATAGGCGGTAAAGTGGCATATTTCAAGAATATGCTAAAAATATAACAAATATATCAGCTGAGACTAATGACCCATCTAATCCAGTATCCTCTATATTATAGTTACTAAAGGTATTTTAATTGTTTTATGAGTTCTAAGCCAAATGATCTTCCATGAGTATCTGTTATAGTAATCTCTATCCACAAGGCAGGACCAATGTGCATTAATGACAATTCTTATGTCCAGAATGGTTGCCAAATTCACTTATTCAATGAGGATCTTGGATCGTCTAGTTGAGTCTTTGACGAAAATATTTAATTTTGTACACTAAGAACCTATTTTTAGCCAGCGATGTTATCTTCAAGCCAATGGTTTTCTTTTTTTCTTTTTTTAAAGATTTTATTTATTTATTTGAGAGAGAGCATGAGAGAGAGAGAGAAAGAGAGAACATGAGCGGGGGCTGGGGGAGAAGGGCAGAGGAAAGGGGAGAAGCAGACTCTCCCACTGAGCAGACTCTATCCAAGGACTCTGGGATCATGAACTGAGCCAAAGGCAGACTCTTAATTGACTGAGACATCCAGGCTCCCAAGCCAATGGTTTTCCTTAAATATTTCCTCCAAATTGCCATTGTTTATTTGATTCATAAATTTTGTTTCTTGCAATTTTACCACAATAATTACATTTTGTTAAAAGCTTCTTACATTAGTTTGTATTTATCCATTGAAGGTTTCTTTTTGGAGACCTGGATACCATTTTTTCCTGGTTGTTTCATTCCAATGAAATGTATATTTTTCTGTATTATAAACATGACTGAATATAAAATGAACTATTAAGCCTTAAAATAATGCTCTTTTGAGGAGTAAGTTTAAAGTAAAAAGTTTAAAAAGGCAGAAAAGGATAGATGGATAATTTGATGATAGATTTGATAAAGAGGGAGAGAGAGAGGAAGGAAGGAAGGGAGGGAGGAAGGAAGGAAAGGAAGGAGGGAAGAGAAATTCATTATAAAATTAATTTTAATTGTATTCAGGTAATGGGTAATAAAATATTATGGTGATTTTGCTTTTATTCTTACTTTGCTATTTTTCCCAATTGGATGTCATCAGCATTTTTATAATTTGTACTTCAAACTAAATGCTACAAAGCACTACTTTTGGATATTAGGACAAAAGTAAAAAAAAAAGACAGGGCATGTATGTATGTATTAAAAATAATGAAAAAATTTCTAATGCCCAACATTGTAAGGTTAAAAAATAAACTGAAACACTTTTATATTTGAGTGTAGGTAAAATAAACTAAAACTATTAACTTATCGGGCATCTGATAATTACTGTACATACAAGGTTCTATTTTTATGAAAGAAGTAAGCAACAGATTTTTTAGAGATTTTTTTAAAAAGAAGCCAGATGAATCTGGGGTTCAGACACCCAGATATTAAAATAAACTCATTAAAATGTATTGTATGACCACGACTACAAATAAACTTCTCTGAACCTGAGTATGGCAGTTTAAAAAAAAAAAAAAAATTGGACCAAATGACTAACGTTCTTTTCAGTGCCAACAGTCTCATCAAGCAGTTATTTCCAGGATTGATTCTATGCTTTCAGTGTGATGGTCCAATATCATCCTGAAAATATCTCAAAGTGAAATTTACCAAAGAACAAAAACGTCTGCACAGTACTATGAAAATGGATATGCTCTAGGACAACTACAATATCTCACCCTGTAGGAACTGTGTACTTTGACTAAAACAAATGTTAAACTTAATGAAACAATGTCAGTATTCATGCTGTGGTAAAACCTGATGATGCTACCCTGGCTGAGAGAATGATGGACATGACACATTATTATAATATTCATTTTGATGTTAAATTTTCAGTTTAGGTCTTTAAATCAGGTCAGAGACAATTTATGCACACCCATGTTTCTCCATTCTGTCAGTCATTATCTCTCCATTTTACTGTGCGGCATCTAGCATTCAATTGAGTTTCTAAAAGGGACTAATTAATCATGAAATAGGTTTTAGCCAGGTTTTCAGAGTGAAAGTCATTAATACCATATCTACTTGAAAGCAAAAGATTATACCTGACTGGAAAATGAACTACACTATTATCTCACCAGACAATGATGCAGCAAGAGTCATTCTCTTGAAACAGTAAGGACTCATTAAAACCTGTGTTCATGATTAAAATTAGGTTCTGCTTAGCATGGAAACTGTGAATGATGCATTAGCACTCTGTTCTTTGTAAAACAATACAACTCTCATGTTTAGGATTAAGGAATATTTTATTTCAGGAGATTATATTTTTATTAAACTACATTGTTCTGATAAAATTAAGAGGTTTTGTTTGTAAGGAAGACTATCTGTCCTGGTTTTTAAATACGGAGGTATAAATAGAATACAAATAGAATTGAATGGACCTATTTTTCCAATTAGAAGGTCTAGTCATACTTTTCTTGCATGTGTGATCGTGAAGCCAGGAGAAGAGTGTTAGTTTTCCGTGTTCCTTTCCATGAACTGTAGAGAAGCATGAATCTCAAGGTGATACAATTCCATTAGTTCTTTATTTCAGACATTACATAGAAATGTTACATTTCAAGACTCAGTTTTCCCCTCTACCTGTACTCCCTCAACAAAAAGAAGAGCAGGAGGAATTTTGTGTAAATAATTAAATTTTTAAATTGTAATTTTTGCTTTGGACCCTGTTTCCTAATTAATGATTCATATCCAGTATTGTAAACTTAGCAAACACAAAAATAAAAGATATTAATAAAAAGATAATAAAGATAATATAACAATAATAAAGAGATCGAAGAAAAATCAGCAATATGACTAACTGCCAAAATTGGTTATTGTTAACATCTTGTTAAATGTTATCACTACTTTTCATGACTTGCCTTGGAAATAATTTTGTTCATTTACAAGGATACTATTATTCTCTTGTTGATATTTAGTAGCCTGTTTATTATAACTTATATATATATATTCCTTAAAACATTTTCTATATTTTGTAGTCTGTTTATTATAATTTATATATATATATATACACACATACCCTTAAAACATTTTCTGTAAGACGATTTTGATGGCAGCAAAAAATTCTCCAAAAGCACTATTTAAAAATTTACTTAAAGATTTCTGCCATATTTTTAGATATGCAGAAAGTTTTATTTACACACTACTAAAACATAACAAATTTAATGTCTCTGATTAATCTTTTAGGTTAATTTTTATAAGTAGTATGGCTGTGTCTAAGAACATACACATATTTGATGATTTTAATATGTATTTGCATTTATATTTAGAACATATTTTAGTCTCACTTTGATGTTTGATTTTATTATGTTAATCACCATACATTACATCATTAGTTTTTGATGTAGTGTTCCATGATTCATTGTTTGCATATAACACCCAGCGCTCCATTCAATATATGCCCTCTTTAATACCCATCACCAGGCTAACCCATCCCCCGACCCCCTTCCCCTCTAGAACCCTCAGTTTGTTTCTCAGAGTCCATAGTGTCTCATGGTTCGTCTCTCCCTCCGATTCCCCCCCTCTTCATTTTTCCTTTCCTACTATCTTCTTCTTCTTCTTTTTTTTTTTTTTTTAACATATAATGTATTAATTGTTTCAGAGGTACAGGTCTGTGATTCAACAGTCTTATACAATTCACAGCGCTCACCAAGCCCATTATATTTAATATGGACTTATGTTGTATGGATATTGGTGGGAATTCTGTGAGTTTACATTAGAGTCCATTCCTCCCAAAAGCTCTTGTGATTATTTCCAATATGGAAGTATTTTAGTTTTATTAGTCAGTTAGCTTCAGATTTCAAATATAAAACTCCTGGAACAAGAGTTCTCCTGGAACGTCATGCTCTAGGTAGCATTGACATCTTCACAATATTTGTTCTTCCAATCCATGAGCATGGAACGTTTTTCCATTTCTTTGTGTCTCCCTCAATTTCTTTCATGAGTATTTTATAGTTTTCTGAGTACAGTTTCTTTGCCTCTTTGGTTAAATTTATTCCTAGGTATCTTATGGTTTTAGGTAAAATTGTAAATGGGATCGACTCCTTAATTTCTTTCTTCTGTCTTGTTGGTGTATAGGAATGCCACTGATTTCTGTGCATTGATTTTATATCCTGCCACTTTACTGAATTCCTGTATGAGTTCTAGCAGTTTTGGGGTAGAGACTTTTGGGTTTTCCACATAAAGTATCATATCATCTGCAAAGAGTGAGAGTTTGACTTCTTCTTTGCCAATCTGGATGCCTTTGATTTCTTTCTGTTGTCTGATTGCTGTGGCTAGGACTTCGAATACTATGTTGAATAGCAGTGGTGATAGTGGACATCCCTGCCATGTCCCTGACCTTACAGGAAAAGCTCTCAGTTTTTCCCCATTGAGAATGGTATTGGCTGTGTGTTTTTCATAGATGGCTTTTATGATATTGAGGTATGTACCCTCTATGCCTATACTCTGAAGAGTTTTGATCAAGAAAGGATGCTGTACTTTGTCAAATGCTTTCTCTGCATCTATTGAGAGGATCATATGGTTCTTGTTCTTTCTTTTATTAATGTATTGTATATCACATTGATTGATTTGTGGGTGTTGAACCAAAATTGCAGCCCAGGGATAAATCCCACTTGGTCATGTTGAATAATCCTTTTAATGTACTGTTGTATCCTATTGACTAGTATTTTGGTGAGAATTTTTGCATCCATGTTCATCAGGGATATTGGTCTATAATTCTCCTTTTTGATGGGGTCTTTGTCTGGCTTGGGGATCAAGGTAATGGTGGCCTCATAAAACGAGTTTGGAAGTTTTCCTTCCATTTCTATTTTTTGGAACAGTTTCAGAAGAATAGGTATTAATTCTTCTTGAAATGTTTGGTAGAATTCCCCTGGGAAGCCATCTGGCCTTAGGCTTTTGTTTGTTGGGAGATTTTTGATTACTGATTCAATTTCTTTAGTGGTTATAAGTCTGTTCAGGTTTTCTATTTGTTCCTGGTTCAGTTTTGGTAGCTGATACAGCTCTAGGAATGCATCCCTTTCTTCCAGATTATATAATTTGCTGGCATATAGTTGCTCATAATATGTTCTTCTAATTGTTTATATTTCTTTGGAGTTGGTTTTGATCTCTCCTCTTTCATTCATGATTTTTTATTTGGGTCCTTTCTCTTTTCTTTTTGATAAGTCTGGCCAGGGGTTTATCAATTTTATTAATTGTTTCAAAGAACCAGCTCCTAGTTTCACTGATCTGTTCTACTGTTCTTTTAGTTTCTATTTCATTGATTTCTGCTCTGATCTTTATTATTTCTCTTCTCCTGCTGGGTTTAGGCTTTATTTGCTGCTCTTTCTCCAGCTCCTGTAAGTGTAGGGTTAAGTTGTGTATTTGAGACCTTTCTTGTTTCTTGAGAAGGCTTGTATTGCTATATCCTTTCCTCCTAGGACTGCCTTTGCTGTATCCCAAGGATTTTGAACAGTTGTGTTTTCATTTTCATTTGTTTCCATGAATTTTTTAATTCTTCTTTAATTTCCTGGTTGACCCATTCAGTCTTTAGTAGGATGCTCTTTAGCCTCCATGTATTTGAGTTCTTTCTGACTTTCTTCTTGTGATTGAGTTCTATTTTCAAAGCATTGTGGTCTGAAAATATGCAGGGAATGATCCCAATCTTTTGGTACTGGTTGAGACCTGATTTGTGACCCAGGATGTGATCTATTCTGGAGAATGTTCCATAGGCACTAGAGAAAAATGTGCGTTCTGTTGCTTTGGGGTGGAATGTTATGAATATATCCGTTAAGTCCCTTTGGTCCAGTGTGTCATTTAAAGTCTTTATTTCCTTGTTGATCTTTTGCTTAGGTGATCTGTCCATTTCAGTGAGGGGGGTCTTAAAGTCCCCCACTATTATTGTATTGTTGTTGATGTGTTTCTTTGCTTTTGTTATTAAATGGCTTATATAGCTGGCTGCTCCTATGTTAGGGGCATAGATATTTACAATTGTTAGATCTTCTTGTTGGATAGACCCTTTAAGTAGGATATAGTGTCCTTCCTCATCTCTTGTTACAGTCTTTGGTTTAAAATCTAATTTGTGTGATATAAGGATTGTCACCCCAGCTTTCTTTTGGTGCCCATTAGCATGGCAAATGGTTTTCCACCTCCTCACTTTCAATCTGGGGTGTCTTTGGATCTAAAATGAGTCTCTTGCAGACAGCATATCGATGGGTCTTGTTTTTTTATCCAATCTGATAGCCTGTGTCTTTTGATTGGGGCATTTAGCCCATTTACATTCAGGGTACCTATTGAAAGATATGAATTTAGTGCCATTGTATTGCCTGTAAGGTGACTGTTACTATATGTTGTCTGTGGTCCTTTCTGGTCTATGTTACTTTTAGGCTCTCTCTTTGCTTAGAGGACTCCTTTCAAGATTTCTTGTAGGGCTGGTTTCACGTTTGCAAATTCCTTTAGTTTGTTTTTTTTGTTTTTGTTTTTGTTTTTTTTTTTTTTGTCCTGGAAGCTTTTTATCTCTCCTTCTATTTTCAATGAAACCTAGCTGGATATAGTATTCTTGGCTGCACATTTTTCTCATTTAGTTCTCTAAATATATCATGCCAGTCCTTTCTGGCCTGCCAGGTCTCTGTAGATAGGTCTGTTGCCAATCTAATGTTTCTACCATTGTAGGTTACAGATCTCTTGTCCTGAGCTGCTTTCAGGATTTTCTCTTTGTCTCTGAGACTCGTAAGTTTTACTATTAGATGGCGGGGGTTGACCTATTTTTATTGATTTTGAGAGGGTTTCTCTGTGCCTCCTGCATGTTGATGCCTGTTTCCTTCCCCAAATTAGGGAAGTTCTCTGCTATAATTTGCTCCAATATACCTTCTGCCACTCTCTCTCTTTCTTCTTCTTCTGGGATTCCAATTATTCTAATGTTGTTTTGTCTTATGGTATCGCTTATCTCTCAAATTCTGCCCTCGTGATCCAGTAGTTGTTTATCTCTCTTTTTCTCAGCTTCTTTATTTTCCATCATTTGGTCTTCTATATCACTGATTCTCTCTTCTGCCTCATTTATCCTAGCATTTAGAGCCTCCGTTTTTTATGGCACCTCATTAATGTCCTTTTTGATTTTGACTTGGTTAGATTTTAGTTCTTTTATTTCTCCAGAAAGGGTTTTTCTAATAACTTCCATGCTTTTTTCAAGCCCAGCTAGTATCTTTAAGATCATCATTCTGAGCTCTAGTTCCGACATCTTACTAATATCCATATTGGTTAGGTACTTGGCAGTTGGTACTGCCTCTTGTTCTTTTATTTGAGGTGATTTCTTCTGTCTTGTCATTTTGTCCATAGGAGAATAGATGAATAAGAGAACAAAATGCTAACAGGGTAACAATGTCCCCAGAAAAATAAAGACTAAACAAATCAGAAGAGACCTGAAACTGGGGAAAAGAAAGGGAAAGAAAGAAAAAAGAATAAAAAAAGAAAAAGAAAAAGATAAAAACAAACAAACAAACAAACAAAAAACACCAGAATATGATCAAGTATGATCAGGCTGGTGCATAGATCAGTGCCACACACTAGATTTGGGGCATATTTTGGTCTGTTAGAAGAAAGTGCCTCCAAAAATTTTAAAGAAAGAAAAACTTATATATGTTCAAAAATAAGGGTAAATACGATGAAGGGGTGGAATATGACTGTAAAGATGAAAATTATAAAAGATTTTATAAGAGGAATTGATAAGATAAGAAGTTGGTTGAAAAAAGAAAGAAGGGGATTAAAAAAAAGGGGGAGAGAATGTGATCAGGCAGGAGACTTGAACAAAGCCATACACTAGAGATTTAGGGTATATTTTAGTCTGTCAGAAGAAACTGTATCCCAAAATTTTAAAGAGAGAACAATATATATACATATATATATCAAAAATAAGGTTAACTACTATGAAGGGGTAGAATATGAATCTAAAAATGAAAAATAAAAAAGATTTTTTAAAAAAGGGATTGATAAGATGTTGGTTGAAAAAGGGAAAAAGAAAAATTCAAAAACAAAAAGTTAAAAAAAATTAACTTTGAAAGACTAAAGAATCATGGGGAAAAAAACATGAATTCTATGTGCAGTATTCCCCTAGCTCTGGAGTTCTGCTGTTCTCCTTGATAGGTAAACTTGGTCTTGGCTGGCTGTTCTTGCTGATCTTCTGGGAGAGTGGCCTGTTGCTGTGGTTCCCAAATGTCTTTGCTGGAGGTGGAATTGCCCTACTCTTGCCAGGGCTGGGCTAAGTAATCTGTTCAGGTTTGCTCTCCATAGCTTTTATTCCCTGGAAGCTTGCCGTACAGCCTTGGAGGACAAGACTGAAATGGAGGCCTCCCAATCTCTGCCCCAGAGGAGCTGATAACTTGGGGCCCCACTCCTCAGTGTGCCCCCAGTGAAAAGCAGTCAATCACTCCCATCTCCCCAGTCTCTGGCCGCACTCCATGCTCACCCAGCCTGTGACTGAGCATTCCTATCTCTGGCACCCAACCCCATGTGGAGTCTCCAAACCCAGCAGATTCCTGTGGTGCACTCCCGCACCGCTCCTCCCGGGGGAGGAAGGAGAGTCTCCCTGGATCTGCCGCTTGTTGGGTCCCTGCTGGGAGAGCAGTGGCCCAACTGTGCCATGGATCATGGTTTATGGCAACCCCAAGCTGAAAGCCCACTCCTCAGCTCCATCTCTGCAGCTGGCTTCCCCACTCTGATACCTGGGAGCTCTGCCACACTCAGGGACCCCCGTCTTTCTGTGACCCCGAGGGTCCTGAGACCACACTGTCCCAGTGAGGGTTCCGCTCCCTACTTAGCCACTGGAGTGACGTCCCTCAGCAGAGCAGACTTCTAAAATTTCTGATTTTGTGCTCTGCTGCGCTATCACTTGCCAGTAGCAGCTGATGTAGGCCCCCTCCCCCACCGTCTATCTTCCTGAATATTGCCTCAGATTCACTTCTCCACATGTCCTACCTTCCAGAAAGTGGTTGCCTTTCTGTTCAGAGAGTTGCTGCTATTCTTTTCTTGGATCTCCTGTTGAGTTCATAGGTGTTCAGAATGGTTTGATCCCTATCTAGCTGAATTCCTGGGACCAGATGAAATTTAGGTCTCCTACTCCTCCGTCATTTTGCTCCTCCCCCAATGTTTGATTTTATGCTTTCAGTTTGTAGAGGCATCTATATCATGGATTGTGTATTACTGCACCTTCTTCTAAGAACTTTAGTCTCCTTTGCCTCTCAAATGACTAATCAAAGGCCAGACATATTCTCAAGAATTAACATAAATTGGACCAATGAGCTCTTATCTAGATCATACTCCTCAATGCCATTCTTAGAAGTTAGCTCTGAAAGAAAATAGCTCATTGAAATTATTTCATTAGGCAGACTTTGGAGTAGTTTAAAAGGCTGAACAAAGAAGTCATTCTATTGCTGGGAAAATAAATCCACAAGTGAGTCCCACATAAATCTACTGTTCAAAAATCTGTTGTACTAAGTTGCAGTATAGTTTCCAAAAAAAGAAAAAAAGAAAAAGAAAAACAGATGCTTAAAATGTTAGTAAATTTATATTAAAATTTAATGAAACATTAATAACTAGGTTTCTTAGAGGTTGGAACAATGTGAAACTAAAATACAAAATAATAATAGATGTAAAGTATTCTTCATATACTTCCCCAGAGTAGAATAGCAGTATTGATTAAACTTGGAGACTTAGATATTTAACAATCATGTTAAACATGATTGTTTAAATTTATTATAACCACTAAAAATAGCAGGTATAGTACATAGTGCTTGCTTCTGCTTGAAATGCATTTTCCACAGATTTTAACATGACTCATTCTCTTTTGAAGGTGTTTTCCTTGAAGTACTCCCTGACCATCCTAACTTTAAGTAATCACTTACTATTCTTGGTCATCTTTACATACTTTATTTCTTTTCATAGCACTTACTACCACAAGAATTTACATCACATATTCAGTGGTTTCTTTCTTTTTGTCTACTCCAGGAATGTTAGCTCCACCAGTAGGGGAATTTTGCATTTGCCATTTTGTTTTCTACTCAAAGTAGTTACAATATTTCAGGGCAAATAACAGACACCCAATATAAGTTTCCTGATTGAATCAAAGAATGAGTACATAATAATTAAATAATTAATCTCTTTAGTCATATTGATTTTTTGTCTTTCATCTCTGATTCCTGGATTTTTTTATCTCAAATTTGCCTTTCATTATACAGAATCGGAATTCAGCAGTGCTAATATGGTTGAAATCTTTTTCTCTAAATTTGCAATATCTCATTTACTTTTCTTGATTTGTATTGTAATTGACTATTTTAAATTTACTTGACTATCAATTGACTATTTTAAATTTAGTTTTGTTGTTTGACTACCTCAAGTATCACAAAACTGATTCTCCCACATTCCCTTGTATTGAATACTTGATATATTTTTGGTCTTTTTACTGTTTCCTAGAATAAATTTGCAAACAATTCTTTTGCAAATATTTTGAATGATTAATTAATATTTTAAACTTGGATTTCATAGGACCAATTATGTTTTATGAACTGATGTTTTTTGGATCCCTTTTTTCTTTTCTTAATATAATGCACAAATAAATTGCTATACTAAAGATAAACTCCAAAATAAATAATAATAATAAAAATAAAAATAAATAAATAAAATATCAGGTATCATAATTTTTTGTTCAATTGTATTTATTTCTCATGTTTCATAGTTATACTGGAAGTTCTTTTTTTTTTTTTTTTAAAGATTTTATTTATTTATCTGACAGAGAGAGAGACAGCGAGAGAGGGAACACAAGTATGGGGAGAGGGAGGAGAAGCAGGCTTCCCGCCAAGCAGGGAGCCCGATGTGGGTCTCGATCCCAGGACCCTGGGATCATGACCTGAGCTGAAGGCAGATGCTTAGTGACCGAGCCACCCAAGCACTGTATACCGGAAGTTCTTATTTGATATGAATGATATGAAAGGAATGATATGAAAGGAAACACTCTATTATCAAACTATAAGGACAGGACAAATTTATTGATAATAGTAGACTTATTCATACTCAGAAAACACTGAGAAGTACTTTCATTTCAGATTGTTTAAATAAAATGTCACCTATTGAAGTATTGAAGTAACATCTCTCTGTCAAATAAATAAAATCTTTAAAAAAAAAGTAAACAGAGGTGATAAATATGAACATAATGATTGGAAAATATTTTCAGGAGAATCATCTGTAAATGGCTAATCACAAAGAGAATGGAAGCAACAACAAGCTCAAAGAAAAGTTCTCATAATCATTATTAGTATCACATTTATTTGTATGTTTCTCTTTTCCTGTCAAATATAAATCTAAGATGACATGGGAAACAAATTTAAAAAAATATATATATATCTTTTTAAAATTTGTACCCCATTTGGATTGCATTATTCTGGATACATTGCAATCACTACAATGTTTGTTACATGAAGGAAAACAAATCTGCTCTAGATCCTCCTTCAGAGTCTTTAATTATACTCCTGTAATCCCAATTGAATAACTTATTTAATGGTACCAGCTATTTCCAGAACCTGCAAATCTTTGGTATACAACTGTCTGTGGCACCTAAGACTGAGACAGTCCTTCAAGGCCAGTTCTGAGCAACTGTAAGTCGTAGTAATTGCTTTATGAAATAATACAAAACCAGTTTACTTTAGATGTTCGGCCCACAGCACTTTACTCTTCTGGAATATTGTAAGATGACAAAGGATTTTTGAAGGCCTGAGAAAAATCCAGAAATAGTATCAACAACAGCATAGTTGTTAGAAACTTTTAGAAGAGACTTTTCAAGTAAAATAAAGCAAAATGAATGTCAAATCATCTTACTATTGCAGTTAGATAAGAAATTATCTAAATTGGATTATAATATCATAAAATATTAAGTAAATAAAATAAACTTAGATTTTGTAATTAAACTGACAGTGTTTTAATTCAGCAAAATCACATTAATAGGGGGGAAGCATGAACTATTGATACTTTTTTTATAAAGTACAAATTTTAGTCTAAAGCAGTTTCAGTGGTCACATAGACAAGGCACTGGAATGATGTTTCCTGGCTTAAGCAAGAACAACAGTTCACTTTAGATCAGTCTATATGAAGATTAATAATAGCAGAAGAGATATGATAATCAGTTTAGCAACTTTTTTTTTTGCCAACAGCATTTGCCTTTTCCCCCAGACTTTTCTAGAGTTTTAATTTTATTTTTTCTTTACTACATTTGTAATAATAATGTCCACATAAGTTACTTGTTACTTACAGTAACAAGACACCTAAACTTCCAGAAATGGTTTCATGCATAATATTATACTAAATAGCATGGATGACCACAGGGGAAGGGAGGGAAAACTGAATGGGAAGAAATCAGAGAGGGAGACAAACCATGAAAGACTCTGGACTGCAGGAAACAAACTGAGGTTTACAAAAGGGAGGGGAGTGGGGAATGGGGTAACCGGGTGATGGGTATTAAGGAGGGCACGTGTTATGATGAGTACTAGGTGTTATATGCAACTAATGAGTCAATGAACACTACATCCAAAACTAATGATGTACTATATGCTGGCTAACTGAACATAACTAAATAAACACAAATAAATAAATAAATATCATCATCTATTTAATTCTTCTACTTGTAGTCAATATTTAAGTTGTTTACTTATCATTAAAACTATAATGAACTTCACAAATTCCCTCACATGTTTAGGATCATTGCCTCCAGTTTGATTTCCAGATGTGAAATTATTCTACTAAAGAGATGCGAAATTTTTAAAAGTGCATATTGGTAGATTGCTTTCCAAAAGGGAAGTGAAGATGCACTGAACCTGAAACCAACCTCACATTGAGTCATATCAGAAATGTCTTCCTTAGGAAATTTTTCTACATATCCAGACTAGTCTTAATACTCCAGATCATGTAGTGATTATTTTGAACTTTGTACAATTAGCATCTGCCCCAAAATTCTCCCATCTAAAAAATACTGGTTCATTAGTGACACTTAAAAGGAAAAAAAAAAAAAAGGAAAATTTGACATTTATGGTATAGTGCTTGTTCCCTAACCTTTAGTCCTCACAAGAGACTGAAGAGTTGTTATAGTTGTAACCATTGTACAGAACATGAAATTCATGGTCAATGAGACTACATAGATTTTCCAAGAAAGCGACTTGTTGGTAAATGTCAAATCAGGGATTTGTACCCAGCCTCTTGTAAAGATCTCCTTTATTTTCTCTTCATTATAATATACCAACTACCCTTTCTTTAAGGTCCAGCTTCTTGATAAATCTTACAAATGGATCTCTCACCTTCTTCAATCTCTTTTTTCTTTGATAAATAAAAATAACAATTTTCATGTACTATTATATATAGACGTAAGAGTGATTCTGAAACTTGTGTGCTCAAAAGCCATATTTAATAGTTCTGTGACAATTAGTGAGCAATCTGAACCTCATTGGGCCAGAGCTTATCTAAAAATTGTGGTGGCAATAATATATCTGCCTCACAGGGTTATTATAAGAATTAAACTGCTAATATATACAAAGTATTTGGAATAGTATCACATATATAAGTGTTTGTTATCATAATTATCATGTTGTTTTTTTAATTACTTCCACCTTTTGGGTTGCAATATTTTAGACCTACTTCATCAGCTTCAGACACCTTGTCTTTGCTATCTATAGAACAAATGAAATCATGACCCTCCTTTTTCATAGAGAATCCAATACTGAGTTGAAAAATTCAGTAATAAATTAATCTTTTGAAAGGCAAAAAACAAACAAACAAAACAAAACAAGCAAAAGAACCCTTATTCCTAGATATACCTTCTGTTTTTAAAAATGTCAATTTCTCCCCTTTTAGAGTAAGAATTGGTAAAATGAATAACCGGCCTCAGCAAAATTAGGCCCTGGCTTTTAAAACATCAGGAATGTCAAGAAAAGTTTAGAGTGGAACACGTGAGACTTTGCTATTTTGGAAGGCATCTCAAATATAGATTTGAAGCTATGGAAAAAGATAGTGAGTATAAAATATTCAGTAGTCAAATATATGTGGCAAGTTCAAGGTCAGAGTTATCTATTAAAGTAGACACAGGAATAAACAAGTTATGTTTAAAAAACAGTTCTAGAGAAGTCTGTCTAATATCAAGTCAGTATTGCACATCTGCAATATCTGCATCAGTCAGGTGAAGCAGGGCTTTTGGAATAGAAAATGTAGTTGTTGAAACTGAGCTATTGGTAAGTTAGCCAACTAGATGTTGTACAAAAGCCAGACAAACAAACAACAACAAAAATCCCCCTTGTAAATTAAAACCTACATTTTACTTGCATAGATGGGTTAACAAGTTACCCAAAATTACAACCAAACATGAAGAGGAAACTGAAAGACAAAGGCCATAGTGTCTCAGAAGCCAAGGCTGCCATGAAGAAGATAGAACCCTAAAATTTAACCAGAAACAGAGGGAAAAAGAAAATCCACAATGTGATAAATAGGAACTGAGTGCCCACGTAATGCTAGCACACTCAAAGTGCAAACATCTCAGTGAAAGGGAAAAGTATTTAATAAAAGAACAAGTCAAAAACCTGCTTTCAAAAATGACTTACAAAGAAGCAATTCTCATTTGAATGAGATAGCAGGTGGACAAAATAGTACATCCTAAACATTTGATTAAAAAGTGTTCTCTTGGGGTGCCTGGGTGGCTCAGTCATTAAGCATCTGCCTTCGGCTCAGGTCATGATCCCAGGGTCCTGGGATAGAGCCCCACATCAGGCTCCCAGCTCTGCGGGAAGCCTGCTTCTCCCTCTCCCACTCCCCCTGCTTGTGTTCCCTCTCTTGCTGTCTCTCTCTCTGTCAAATAAATAAATAAAATCTTTAAAAAAAAGTGTTCTCTTATATTACTTAGCCATAAAAAAGGATGAGATCGTGCCATTTGCAACAACATGGATGGACCTAGAGGGTATAATGCTTACTTAAATAGGTTAAGAAGAGAAAGACAAATACCATATGATTTCACTTATATGTGGAATCTAAAAATAAATAAATAAATAAGACAAATTAATAAATACCTAAAGAAAAAGCAGATAGAGACCCATAAATACAGAGAACAAATTGATGGTTGCCAGAGAGGAGGCATGGGCAAAATGGGCAAAGGGGAGTGGGAGATACAAGCTCCAAGTCATGGAATGAATAAGTCACGGGGATAAAAGGGACAGCTTAGGAAATATGGTCAATGATATTGTAATAGCACTGTATGGTGACAGACGGTAGCTACACTTGTGGTGAGCATAGCCTAATGTATTTACTTGTCAAATCACTATGTTGTACACCTGAGCTGTAATGTAATATTGTGAGTGGACTCTACTTCAATTAAAAAAGTATTCTTGTTCCAGGAGTTTTATATTTGAAATCTGAAGCTAACTAATAAAACTAAAATACTTCCATATTGGAAATAATCACAAGAGCTTTTGGGAGGAATGGACTCTAATGTAAACTCACAGAATTCCCACCAATATCCATACAACATAAGTCCATATTAAATATAATGGGCTTGGTGAGCACTGTGAATTGTGTAAGACTGTTGAATCACAGACCTGTACCTCTGAAACAATTAATACATTATATGTTAAAAAAAGAAGAAGAAGAAGAAGATAGTAGGAAGGGAAAAATGAAGGGGGGGGGAATCGGAGGGAGAGACGAACCATGAGAGACTATGGACTCTGAGAAACAAACTGGGGGTTCCAGAGGGGAGGGGGTGGGGGATGGGTTAGCCTGGCGATGGGTATTAAAGAGGGCACATATTGAATGGAGCACTGGGTGTTGTACACAAACAATGAATCATGGGACCCTACATCAAAAACTAATGATGTAATGTATGGTGATTCACATAACATAATAAAATATATATATAAAATAAAACAAAACCCCCAATAAAACAAAAAACCAAAAACATTTGACTCCTGGAAAGTAAGCTTTGTTTATAATGAAAATCACTATAGAGGCTTTATGTCCATTAAATGTTACTAAATGATTGGAATATATATGGATTAATGTTAGAAAAAAATAAATTATTTGGTGTGTAAAAAACAAAAGAAAAGAAAAAATAAATACAATGGGCAATTAGTATATGAACAGATGTTTAAATAATGAAGGAGAGGAGGAGAAACATAGGGAAAGGATGGAAGAAAACTTAAATTGAAAGTGCATTTTTGATTTTAGAGAATACTTATTATTCATGCCTGTGTAGTTTTAATGAGGGACTCCATTCCAGAATTAAGATTTCAGTACAGTTACCACACAAAAGTTAATATGCAATGTGAGTTTCTTACTGTTATGCTATCAGGTACACCTGCAACTTCAAAGTCTAGCTCAATAGATCCCACGTTGCTGAAACAAACGTCTTTTTTTTTTTTGTAACAAATATTATGAAACAATTTCTTCACTAATTAAAATATAATAAATCTATAATTCACATTTAAAAATATATATCTGTAGGGCGCCTGGGTGGCTCAGTCGTTAAGCGTCTGCCTTTGGCTCAGGTCATGATTCCAGGTCCTGGGATGGAGCCCCACATTGGGCTCCCTGCTCCGCGGGAAGCCTGCTTCTCCCTCTCCCACTCCCCCTGCTTGTATTCCCTCTCTCGCTGTGTCTCTATCTCTGTCAAATAAATAAATAAAATCTTTAAAAATATATATATATATATCTGTAAATGCACATATATATGCATATAATGCTTTGCATTATATAATGAAAAAATTAAAAGAAAATTAATTTTAGTAAAATTATATGTAGTTCAACATGTAACTACTGGATCACATTATTAGTGATGTTATGATGGTTCATAATGACGGTTCATAATGTACTTTCACCTTGAAAGTACAAATCCAAGTGTAGCTGATACAGGTACATTTTTTTTTTAAGATTTTATTTATTGATTTGACAGAGAGAGTGAGTGAGAGAGAGAACATGAGCGGGGGGCAGGGGCAGAAGGAGAGGGAGAAGCAGACTCCTGACCGAGCAGGGAGCCCAATGCGGGGCTCTATCCCAGGACCCTGGGATCATGACCTGAGCTGAAGGCAGATGCTTAACTGACTGAACCAACCCGGTGCCCCAGTACAGGTATATTTTATTGGCAACTCAAATCAAAAGTACATCTGCCACTGGTGATATGATTTCTTGAAGTTATAAACAACTCTTGGTTAATCCAAACACAAATTAAAACCTCAGTATTAATCATTGTGTTTCTCAAATTACTTTCACATAATAACAAAATCTGATTTTTCATTCAAAATCAGTTATTTATTTTAAAATATTTTGTTTACTAAATATTATTAAAACAAAAATCTCCTTGACTCTCCTTGACAGCAATAGGCATGTTTCAAATAACTGTTCATTTCTTAAAACTTTCAGCTACAGAAGAATATGTTTGCTACTTAAATAACAGCTTTATACTTTAGAATGCACCAAAGCTAAAACACAGTTTTATTCAGCCAACCAAATAGTTTCCTGGAAGTTGGAAATACAACTGCAGAGAAATCACACTTGGCTCATGTTAGTTTGGAGTTTATAGTCTAGTGGAAGATAGAGAAATAGAAATTAAGATACTTGAAATAAAATGTCTTATTCTTCATCTAATCAAAGCATAGCACTAAAATCATATTGGTGCATAAAACAGATATGAGTGGGTATTGTAGCATTGGATAATTTTTTTTATATTTGTGTATTTTTTAATTTTATTATGTTATGTTAATCACCATACATTACATCATTAGTTTTTGATGTAGTGTTCCATAATTCATTGTTTACATATAACACCCAGTGCTCCATTTAGTACTTGCCCTCTTTAATACCCATCACCAGGCTAAGCCATCTCCCCATCCCCCTCCCCTCTAGAACCCTCAGTTTGTTTCTCAGAGTCCATAGTCTCTCATGGTTCGTCTCCCCCTCCAATTTCCCCCCCTTCATTTTTCCCTTCCTACTATCTTCTTTTTTTTTTTAACATATAATGTATTATTTGTTTCAGAGGTACAGCATTGGATAATTTTTGTAGAGGTCAGAATAAAATACATTTTTGGTGGTAGAGAATAAAACATTCTGAGTTTTTTTTTGTGTGAACATACGTGTACAAATACACTAATTAGTAAGTAAATAAATAGTTGAAGTGTGGCTTTTAAAAATATCTGCACAAGTGAAATCAACCTTTTTAGAAATGTCATAAGTAATTAGATTGATGTTTTTGATACATATAAATGACCAATCCCTATTTGTCAATTCAATTTATTCATTTATGAAAAGCTCTTAATACTATGTTCAATAATTGTGCAAGACAATATACCCATGAAAAAAAACCATGTGCAATCACATCAAAATTTCACAAATGAGGATATGCAAATTATTTTTTAAAGATAGACAAGGTGGATATGGAAAGTGGAGAGAAAAGAAATACAGGAAGAATGAGGTTCTGATCATAATGGATTCTGTATGTCATTTTGGGAGTTGGAAATTTATCCTGAAAATGCAGAGGGATTAAGAAATTTTAATGAGAATAGCATGATCAAATTTTTATTTTAGAAATATAGCTATCAGAGATATTTGCAAATGACATTACAGATAAAGGGCTGATATCCAAGATCTATAAAGAACTTCTCAAACTCAACACTCAAAAAACAACACAGTCAAGAAATGGGCAGAAGACATGAACAGACATTTCTCCAAAGAAGACATACAAATGGCTAATAGACACATGAAAAAATGCTCAACATCACTAACCTTCATGGAAATACAAATCAAAACCACAATGAGATACCACCTTACACCAGTTAGAATGGCAAAAATTAATAAAACAGGAAACAACAAATGTTGGTGAGGATGCCGAGAAAGGGGAAACTTCTTACACTGTTGGTGAGAATGCAAGTTGGTACAGCAACTCTGGAAAACAGCATGGAGGTTCCTCAAGACATTAAAAATAGAGCTACCCTATGATCCACCAATTACACTACTAGGTATTTACCCCAAAGATACAGATATAGTGAAAGGAAGGGTACATGCACCCCAGTGTTCATAACGGCAATGTCGACAATAACCAACTCTAGAAGGAGCCAAGATGCCCTTCAACAGATGAATGGATAAAGAAGATGTGGTACACATATACAGTGGAATATTATTCAGCCATCAAAAAGGATGAATACCTACCATTTGCATTGACATGGATAGAACTGGAGAGGATTATGCTAAGTGAAGTAAGTCAAGTGGAGAAAGACAATTATATGGTTTCACTCATATGTGGAATATAAGCAATAGCACAGAGGACCATAGGGGAAGGGAGGGAAATCTGAATGGGGAGAAATCAGAGAGGGAGATGAACCATGAGAGACTATGGACCACAGGAAACAAACTGAGGGTTCCAGAGGGGAAGGGTGTAGGGGAAGGTAGTAACAGGGTGATGGATATTAAGGAGGGCACGTGTTGTGATGAGCACTGGGTGTTATACATAACTAATGAATCATTGAACACTACATCAAAAACTAATGATGTATTATACAGAGGCTAACTGAACATGAAAAAAAAAAAAAGAAAAAAAAAGAAATATGGCTATCAGCCATATGGAGGATAGGGAGGATGGGGGATAATGTACATAGAAAAAATCATTTTTCCCATGTTGAAACTTTAGGAAATGGAGACAAAATATTCAGAACCAGTGAGAGGAAAAGAGGAAGAAATTTGTAATATAGCCAATACAGGAGAATCTAAACTCTATTTCCTGTTATTTACAGAAATTACAGCTACTATTTTAACCATAGTGTAACTATGGCTGTTCACTGGTTTTAACTGCCATGTATATAATTAGATTCCATATATCAAGTCTAAGATGCTATAAGTTATATTGAATCATGATTTTGTGTTGCTATTTAAGAAAAATAAATAAATTGGGGCACCTGGGTGGCTCAGTTGTTAAGCGTCTGCCTTTGGCTCAGGTCATGATACTAGGGTCCTGGGATTGAGCACCACATCAGGTTCCCTGCTCCACAGGAAGCCTGCTTCTCTCTCTCCCACTCCCCCTGCTTGTATTCCTCTCTTGCTGTGTCGCTCTCTGTCAAATAAATAAAATCTTTAAAAAAAAGAAAAGAAAAAGAAATGAATTTCCAGCTCAACTATTACATAATGCTAAATTGCCATTGATTGTAGAATGGATTCCAATTTCACAGATAATAAAATGAGAAAAAATGTGTATCTTAGAATTGATAAAATACATTTTTTTCATAATATGAGTTCAGGTCTTCTCAAAAAACATTTTACTTTTATAAAGCTCATTTGAAAGAATACATATCTGGAATGAATAAAAGATGTTACAGGTTTAGGGAGATCTATGGAATTTTCAGACACTGAAATGTGCAGGTGAGTGTTGCCAAGAATAAGAGAGCTAGTACAGGATTCCTTCCTCTGCTGATTCCACATGGTCAGGGTAATAATGGCTAATTATTACCACCTATGTTTGTAAAAGATACTAGCATCCTTAATTTCATGTTTCTCAATTAAAAATCTGTGTTCCCTTATATTTCCACTTCCCCTAATTTTGACCATTTTCACCTTTGAGGTCATTTTTTTATTTTTATTTTATTTATTTGAGAGAGAGAGTAAGCTAGAGAGAGAGAGCACAAGTTGGAGGAGGAGCAGAGGGAGAAGAAGAAGCAGACCCCTTGCTGAGTAGGGAGCCTAATGCACAGTATTATCTGGGACCCTAGGATCATGACCTAAGCAGAAGGCAGAATTTTAACCGACTGAGCCACCCAGGTGCCCCAAGGTCATTGTTTTTTTGGGCACCAGTGTATTACACATGACTTGATACATGTAAATGACCAATCCCTATATCAATTTACACATTCATATATGAAAAGCTCTTTATTTTACATTCTGACTAGTTATCTCCCAAAAATTGTTTATTGAACTAATACATAAATTAATGAATTCTGACTCCTAGAGTTTCCCCACTAACCAATAAACAGTGAAACTCATTTGAATTAAGTAAACATTCAAATTCAGAAGCTTTACAGTTTCTGAGTATACTATGTAAATTTAAGAGTTTTAGCCATTACAAATGCTTTGTGGAATAAAGCAAAGTAAAAAGAGGTGAAAAGTGTAGAATCTAAATAGAAACCTCCAATTTTAATAGCTGCTCTTACCTTACATAGTCTCTTTCAAATATCATATAGTAGCAATCAAAAAATATAAGGATTTTCCATAGGATAAATATACTTTGGGAGGAAATAATGAGATAATTGACAAGTGACTTTTGGGGAAACCAAAGATAGTTGCCATAAAGTTCTTAAACTTTTTATTATAGTGATCTGGGAAAAAATAGCATTTAGTACATGAGCAATAAAAATTCCAGGAATTAATATCTAGACAATTTCCAAGCATATAACTCTTCTAGTTTTGTTTTTTTCTTTTTTTAAATATTTTATTTATTTATTTGAGAGAGAGAGAAAAAGAGCATGAGAGGGGATAGGGTCAGAGGGAGAAGCAGGCTCCCCGCCGAGCCGGGAGCCCAATGTGGGACTCGATCCCAGGACTCCGGGATCATGACCCGAGCCGAAGGCAGTCGCTTAACCAACTGAGCCACCCAGGCACCCATAACTCTTCTAGTTTCAATGCACACATATTTACAAAATTAAATCTTCAAATCAGCTATTTGGTGTTTGCAAATCATTCTAGTATTTGCAAAGATGCCTTTTAAGTTTCCTTCTCTGGTTAGCCAACGTGCTGTTTTCTTGACCACAGTTTCCTGCCAATTGGACCAGTATTTACAGTTATCTGTTTAAATTCATGTGTTAATTAGAGGAATTTTGAAAGCGATCATTGATCACTGATTTCTTTTTCATGTCTGCAAATAGACCTAACAGTTTTCATATTAATTCTTTTTCATGATATCTCATTTCAAACTGGACCCCGCAGTATATTTTACTTTTCCTTTGAGCAGCAAAATAGACCACTGATAAAAGAGGATTTGTCCAATTACTATGAGCAAAGTAGCTTTAACTTCCTTCAGCTATCCACTAGCAAGATATAAAATGACACTTCCCAGACACATCAGTAGCACAATAGGGCCTTTATTGATTTTCATATCATGTTCTTCAGTCTGAAATGTCTCTCTTGAGGACTCCACTTCCCAGCAGGAAAAAATTGCCTTTTCTACGTTTGAATTCTCAGGTCTATTAATGCATCCCTAGCTGGAGACACTGTCATTTTAGTTCTATTTCTTTGTAGTTGATGTGTCTACACCTTGCTATTGTAGTGCCCTAATGGATCTTAGGGTTGTAGGTCAAAGTATGAAAACAAAAAATGAAATTGCTTAGCCTGCGAATCAATGGAAAAGACTCTTAACACTTTTTCTAAGCATAAAATGTGCAACCAATGAAGTGTGATAAGTGCATTCAACCTTGTACTAAAACTATAAATAGAATATTTCTAACTCTCAGCATTTATATACTCAAAATGAAGATAAATGGTTACTTTTGTTGTTCAATATACAATAGCTAGATCAAGAAAACTAATGAAAGTGCATTTGTTATGTTGACTAAAATGTTGAATTATAATCTTTTCAAAAGTTACCTCAGAATGGCATTGGATGTCATTCTATTATCATCTACCCTAAAGAATCTAATTTAATTTAATTTAAAATTCTCTGGAATAAAAGCACTTCAAGGAGAACTGTCCTCATTTTTTAATTTGACCTCCCTAAAGTCATCTATCTGACAGCTAAAATTTCTTTTAGTGATTGCTGTATAATAAAAAAATTTCAGTTTGATATTAATTGAGATAAAATATAGAGAAAAAAATAACACTATAATATTTCCATGTAGGAACAAAATGCCTTTATCTATAGTCTTCATATTTATTTCTAATAACTAAATCTTTTACAGATTTGACATTTTTATTATCTAATAATTTCATTATTGGATAGTTAATGGATTTATTATGTAACCACTCTATCCCTAGAAATAACCTACAAGTTATTACCAAAAGGACACCAGTTTCAGAAAAATCTAATTTTTCAGCCAATTCAAGTTCCATATTAACCTTTTTTTTCCTGAGGATTGTTATAAAATGCAAAATCAACAAATATTTATTTCTGTTCTTCCCATTTCTAGTCTTCTTTACTAAATCTGAACTAATTGCCTTACTCAAAATATCACATAAGTGATAAATTCCTTCAGTATGTGGAATAAACCTCCTTTGGCATGATTTTTAAAAAAGATTTTTCTATGGCCCTTTAACTATGATAACCGTATAATTCATATGGCTGTTTAATTACCTGAATCTTCATTGACCCCCATAACAAACTTTCTTAAAGGAATAGTAATAAATACTTTTGAAATCTTACATGATCACCTCAGTGGTTGAAATAACCATTTAATATCATGTAGGCCACCCAAAGCCCATGAAATGTTATTAGAGAACTTTATAAATTAATGTCCCCAAACACTGGCTATTTTGAAAAGGATAATCTTTCACTAATTGTTATTTAATCCTCATGGTTTTTTTTTTTAAGATTTTATTTATTTATTTGACAGAGAGAGAGAGAGACAAGTGAGAGAGGGAACACAAGCAGGGGGAGTGGGAGAAGGAGAAGCAAGCTTTCCACTGAGCAGGGAGACTAATGCGGGGCTCGATCCCAAAACCCTGGGATCATGACCTGAGTGGAAGGCAGACAGACGCTTAACGACTGAGCGACCCAGGCAGGCCTCACATCTGTTTTTTTGTTTTTTGTTTTTTTAAGATTTTATTTATTTGATAGAGAGAAACAGCGAGAGAGGGAACACAAGCAGGGGGAGTGAGAGAGGGAGAAGCAGGCTTCCCGCTGAGCAGGGAGCCCGATGTGGGGCTTGATCCCAGGACCCTGAGATCATGACCCTAGCCGAAGGCAGATGCTTAATGACTGAGCCACCCAGGCACCCCGCTCACATCTATTTTTATAATAATGTTTAGTTTAAGGGAATGGAATTGCTGGGGTTTTTTTAAGGTATATACTTAATTGTAGAATACTTCATGAATTTGTGCGTCATCTTTGTACAGGGGTCATGCTAATCTATATATTGTTCCAATTTTAGTGTATGTACTAAGTGAGCACTTGGTGTTTTTGACTAAAATAGGTTATGTAAAAATGTATCTAGCATACAAGTGGTTGCTCACAGTATATCTAAACTGGAAAACAGATGCAGGATCTAGTTACAATGTAGCTGTAAAGTGCTGCCTTGTCTTTGCCCCTGCTCAAAATAAGCTGTTACCTTTCTAGCCCTGTCCGCCCTGATGCTTAGCAGCCAGGGATGCATGGTCTCAGACATGTTTACCAAGTAAAACACTGACTTGAGGGGCGCCTGGGTGGCTCAGTCATTAAGCGTCTGCCTTCGGCTCAGGTCATGATCCCAGGGTCCTGGGATCGAGCCCCACATCGGGCTCCCTGCTCAGCGGGGAGTCTACTTCTCCCTCTCCCACTCCCCCTGCTTGTATTCCCTCTCTCGTTGTGTCTCTCTCTGTCAAATAAATAAATAAAATCTTTTAAAAAAATAAATAAATAATAAAAAAATAAACTGGAAAACATCACTTAGACATCTAGAGATAAATTCATACCACTATTCTAACTGTGAAACTTTTAGGGAGAGGGTATATTTGAGAACAGTAAGAGATGTAATCAGAGGGAAGAATATTTGTTTCATTAACAGAGCACAGGGCTGAGATATCATGTCTACTCAAAATATGGATGATTGTAAAATGACTTGACTGGCCACTAAAAATAGTCTTAGCCATTCCAAAAGAGATGTGTTATATTTAAAGACCAGAGAAAAGCCAAAGAGCTTTAACACAAATTGACAAAAAAAAACAAATGGGTACCAAATTTCTCTGGACTATTAAGTATGTGATTGAGAAATCATCATGGATCAAGATATGATGCTGACAAAAATAACTGCAGAAGAAAAGCATATAGAATTAGAATACTTATTACTCAAATTATTACTGGCCAAGGGGCTTAAGAAATTAACTTAGAATTCTGTGATATTTTTCAATGCCAGTACTATTGAAATATCCAGTTGCCTTTGTTGGAGGACATTCAAAGTAAGGAAAGCACCATGCTTGAAAATTTGAGTCTTATAAAAAGTTGATGGGTATTGATGATCATATAAAATAGAAAATATACAATATTTTTTTAATAAAGTGATCTCAATCTGATTTTCTCTCATTAAGTAACATCCATATCGTAAGACCACCAGCTAACCATAATCACTACAGTTTATTGGCTACAGACTTTGTTTTAATTAAACTGTGCACCAATAATATGTCCTCCAATGTTTCTAACATTAAAACAAATGTGTTTTTATTAAAATAATGTAATCATAAACATTTACTCATTTCCCCTTTAGCATCTACTTTTGGTCGTATTATAAAATTTGAAGTTATATACATACACATACACAAAAGTGTTAGATAAAACATTTCAAACATTTAATGTATTCTTAAAGATAGAATCAAAGGTTCTAGGAAAGGTATATAAATATTACTATTAATGTTTCAGTCAAAACCTGAGAGAGAAAAATCTGTCTCTCTAAATATTCTCTAACAGTAAACTTTTCAAAGTTGTGAGGATAATATTTTAAGCAAGGAAACTCAAGGCCTGTAAAGAGTAGAGGAACTACAGAAAATGAATACAATGGCAGGAAAACAGTGGTATCAAAATGTTGATTGTTCCAAATGACCCCAAACAGTGACTTCAAACCCTGAGCTATTGGGCAAAATCCCCAGCAATGAATGCTGTTCATTTCTGCGCTTTGTCATGCAGAGTAGAACTTAACAGAATGCTACACAATATGTTTCTTTTTAAAAAATGAACTTAGACCACAAAGAATAAACATTGCTGATGACATATTTAAGAGAAAGTAAGGAATTCTGAAAATAGTAAGGGTACCTATCCAGAAAAGAGCTTTGTTTTAACATATAGAGTGTCAAATTTGGGGGAGATTCAAGTAGAATCTTAACGTAAACATGGCTAGGTCATTCTCTTTACAGAAATCAGAACATCATAAGAATATTATTTTTTATGGCACTTTATTAGAACAATTTTAGTCCATGAGGTTAATTACAAATTTAGAATTTTTTAAAGGATGCATTTTTGTTTAATGGAATGTGATAACAATTATAAAATAGATGTCTCTATTTTGCCTTTGTCAGTTATGGGTAATTATTTTTACCAGCTCTGTTGAAGTATACTTGACAAATAATAATTGCATATATTTAAGGTGTACAACTTGATGTTTTGATATACCTATACATTGTGAAATGATCACCATAAGCTAGCTAATTAACATATCCATCACCACACATGATTATGATT
This sequence comes from Mirounga leonina, assembly GCF_011800145.1. Lineage (NCBI taxonomy): Eukaryota > Metazoa > Chordata > Mammalia > Carnivora > Phocidae > Mirounga > Mirounga leonina. The sequence continues at coordinate 17,372,461 of NW_023270431.1, forward strand.
TTCTTCTCTTTTCTTTTTCTGTGGTAATTAAGGTCTACCTTCTTAGTAAAATTAAAGAATATGATACAGTACTGTTAACAATTGTCACATTGCTGTCACATTAGATCTCCAGAATTTATTCACCCTGTGTAATTGAAACTGTACCTCTTTACCAGCATCTGTATACCCTCACCCCCAACCCTCCATCCCACACCCCAGGCCCCCATCCACTCCTCCCATCCCACACCTCCCCCCTCCACTAGCCCTTGGCAATCATATTCTCTATGTCTCTGAATTAGACTATTTTTAATTCTACAAATAATTGAGATTATGCAGTATTTATCTTTATTTGGCTTATTTCACTTACAATGTTCTCTAGGTTCATCCGTGTAGTTGCACTTGTAACAGGATTTCCATTTCTTTTTTTTTTTTTTTTTAAGATTTTATTTATTTATTTGAGAGAGAGAGAATGAGAGAGAGCACATGAGAGGGGGGAGGGTCAGAGGGAGAAGCAGACTCCCTGCTGAGCAGGGAGCCCGATGCGGAACTCGATCCAGGGACTCCAGGAGCATGACCTGAGCCAGAGGCAGTCGCTTAACCAACTGAGCCACCCAGGCGCCCAGGATTTCCATTTCTTTGAAGGTTGCATAATTTCCACTATATATATGATATATATATATATATATCATATATATCACATTTTCTTCATCCATTTTTCTGGTAGTGATATTTAGGTTATTTCCATATCTTGGCTATTGTGAATAAAACTGTAATTAAAATGATAGTATGGATATCTCTTTAAGACCTTGATTTCATTTGCTTTAGATATATACCCAGAAGTGGAATTTCTGGATCATTTGGTAGTCCTATCTTTTAATTTTTTTGAAGAACTTCCATATTGTTTTTCATAATGGCTGTACATTGCCACCAGTGTACAAGAGTTCCAATATCTCCAAATCCTTGGCAACACTTGTTATTTTTTGTCTTTTTGATAGTAACCATTCTAACAGTTGGGAGGTAAGACCTCATTGTGGTTTTGGTCTTCTTCATTTATGAACAGATAACTAAGATTAAGTTACATATATCACAAAAGGATAAAAATTTTAGTGGCAAATGATATTTTTAAGTTGCTTTAATAATGTCATTAATATCTCTTGACTGCGTATAATAAAACATACTGCCAGAAAGAGACAAAATATCTTAAAGGGAAGACCTAAGGCCACAACCGAATACCACAATCAGAAAACAAAGAAAATCAATCCAAATTTATAAATATTTTTCTTACTAAAAAGAAAGACTATAAAGTTTGTAAGCCTTCTTAAATATTAACTTGGTTTTCATTTGTATTTCCCTGATGATGAGTGATGTTGAACATCTTTTCATGTGTCTGTTAGCCATCTAAATGTCTTCTTTGGAAAAGTGTCTATTTGTGTCTTCTGCCCATTTCTTAACTGGGTTATTTGATTTTTGGTTTTGAGTTTGATAAGTTCTTTATAGATTTTGGATACTAATCCTTTATCAGATATGTCATTTGCAAGTATCTTCTCCCATTCCATAGGCTGCCTTTTAGTTTTATTGTTTCCTTTACTGTGCAGAAGATTTTATCTTGATGAAGTCGAATAGTTCATTTTTGCTTTTGTTTCCCTTGCCTCTGGAGATGTTTCTACTAAGAAGTGCTATAGCTGAGGTCAAAGAGGTTGTTGCTTTTGTTCTCCTCCAGGATTTTGATGGTTTCCTGTCTCACATTTAGGTCTTTCATCCATTTTGAACTTATTTTTATGTATGGTGTAAGAAAGTCAACCAGTTTCATTCTTCTGCATGTTGCTGTCCAGTTTTCCCAACACTGTTTGTTGAAGAGACTGTCTTTTTTCCACTGAATATTCTTCCCTGCTTTGTCAAAGATTAGCTGCCCAAATAACTGTGGGTCCATTTCTGGATTTTCTATTCTGTTCCATTGATCTATGTGACTGTTTTTATGTCAGAACCATACTGTCTTTATGACTACAGCTTTGTGATATAACTCGAAATCCAGAATTGTGATGCCTCCACGATTTTTGTTTTTCTTTTTCAGGATTGCTTTGGCTATTTGGGGTCTTTTTGGGTTCCATAAAAATTTTAGGATTGTCGGGTTGCCTGGGTGGCTCAAATGGTTAAGAGTCTGCCTTCGGCTTGGGTCATGATCCCAGGGTCCTGGGATCAAGCCCCTTATTGGGCTCCCTGCTCAGTGGGGCGTCTACTTCTCCCTCTGCCATATATCTTTGCTCATTCTCTCTTTCGTTCTGTCTCAAATAAATAAATAAAATCTTAAAAAAATTTAGGATTGTCTGTGAAAAATGCTGGTGGTATTTTGATAGAGATTACATTAAATGTGTAGATTACTTTGGGTAATATAGACATTTTAACAATGTTTGTTCTTCCAATCCATGAGCATGGAATGTTTTTCCATTTCTTTGTGTCCTCTTCAATTTCTTTCATAAGTTTTCTATAGTTTTCACTATAGAATTTTATACCTCTTAGGTTAGGTTTATTCCTAGGGGTCTTATTGTTTTTAGTCCAATTGTAAATGGAGTCGATTCCTTGATTTCTCTTTCTGCTGCTTCATTATTGGGGTATAGAAATGCAACAGATTTCTGTACATTGATTTTATATCCTGCAAATTTGTTGAATTTATGTATTACTTCTGGCAATATTTTGGTGTAGTCTTTGGGTTTTCTACATAGAGTATCATGTCATCTACAAATAAAAAGTTTGACTTCTTCCTTACTGATTTTGATGCCTTTCATTCCTTTTGTTGTCTGATTACTGAGGCTAAGACTTCCAGTATTATATTAAGTAGTAATGGTGAGCATGGACATCCTTGTTTTGTTCCTAACCATAGGGGAAAGGCTCTCAGTTTTTACCCATTGAGGATGATATTAGCTGTGGGCCTTTCATATTTTGCCTTTATGATGTTGAGGTATGTTTAATCTATCCCTACTTTGTTGAGGGTTCTTTTTTTTTTTTTAAGATTTTATTTATTTATTTGACAGAGAGATACACAGTGAGAGAGGGAACACAAGCAGGGGGAGTGGGAGAGGGAGAAGCAGGCTTCCCGCTGAGCAGGGAGCCAGATGCTAGGCTCAATCCCAGGACCCTGGGATCAGGACCAGAGCTGAAGGCAGACGCTTAACAATTTAGCCACCCAGGTGCCCCTTTGTTGAGGGTTCTTATTAAGAAAGGATGCTGTATTTTGTAAAATGCTTTTTCTGCATCTATTGACAAGATCATATGGTTCTTATCCTTTCTTTTATTAATGGGATGTGTCATGTTGATTGATTTGCAAATGTTGAGCCACCACTGCAACCCAGGAATAAATCCCATTTGATCATGATGAATAATTCTTTTAATGTATTGTTGAATTCAACTTGCTAGTATCTTTTTGAGAATTTTTGCATCCATATTCATCAAGGATATTGGCCTGTAATTCTCCTTTTTAGTGGGATCTTTGTCTGGTTTTAGAATCAAGATAAAGTTAGCCAGGTAGAATGAATTTGGAAGTTTTCCTTCTATTTCTATTTTGGAACAGTTTGAGAAAAATTGGTATTAACTCTTTAAATGTCTGGTAGAATTTGGGAAGCCAACTGGCCTTCGATTTTTGTTGGGAGATTTTTCATTACTGATTTAATTTCTTTGCTGGTTATCAGTCTGTTCAAATTTTCTGTTTCTTCCTGTTTCAGTTTTGGTGGTTTGTATGTTTCTAGGAATTTATCCATTTCTTCCAGTTTGCCCAGTTTGTTAGCATATATTTTTTCATAATATTCTCCTATAATTATTTGTATTTCTGTGGTGTTGGTTGTGATCGCTCCTCTTTCATTTGTGATTTTATTTATTTGGGTCCTTTCTCTTTTCTTGTTCATAAGTCTGGCTAGAAGTTTATCAATTTTATGAACTCTTTCAAAGAACCAGATCTTAGTTTTGTTGATCTGTTCTATTGGGTTTTGCTTGTTTGTTTGTTTCTATATCATTTATTTCTTCTCTAATCTTTATTATTTCCCTTCTTCTGCTGGCTTTAGGCTTTATTTGCTATTCCTTTTCTAGTTCCTTTAGGTATAAGGTTAGGTTGTATATTTGAGACTTTTCTTGCTTCTTGAGGTAGGCCTGTACTGCAATATACTTCCTTCTTAAGACTGCCTTTCCTGCATCCCAAAGGTTTTGGACTGTCATGTGTTCATTTTTATTTGCTTCCATGTACTTTTTAATTTCTTCATTAACACCTGGTTAACTCATTCACTATTTAGTAGGATGTTCTTTAACTTCCATGTATTAGTGGTCTTACCAAATTTTTTCTTGTGGTTGATATCTAGTTTCATTGTGCTATGTTCTGAAAATATGCATGGTATGATCTCTATCTTTTTGTACTTGTTGAGGGCTGATTTGTGACCCAGTATGGGATCTATTCTGGTGAATGTTCCATGTGCACTCAAGAAGAATGTGTATTCTGCTGACTATATCTGTTAAGTCCATCTGGTCCAATGTGCCATTTGAAGCCATTGTTTCCTTGTTGATTTTCTGCTTAGATGATCTATTGCTGTAAGTGGAGTGTTAAGGTTCCCTACTATTATTGTATTATTATCAATGAATTTATTTATGTTTGTTATTAATTGATTTATATATTTTGGTCCTCCCAAGTTGGGGGCATAAATATTTATAATTATTAAATCTTCTTCACGGATAGACTCCTTAATTATGATATAGGGTTCTTCTTCATCTCTTGTTGCAGTCTTTAGTTCAAAATCCAGTTTGTCCAAAAGAAGTATGGCTACTATGGCTTTCTTTTGGCATCTGTTAGCATGATAGATTATTCTCCATCCATTCACTTTTAATCTGCCGATGTACGTCTTTAGGTCTAAAATGAGTCTCCTGTATGCCACATATCAATGGATCTTGTTTTTCCCTTTTCTATTCTGATACCCTATGTCTTTTGATTGGAGCACTGAATCCATTTACAGAGTGATTATTTAAACATGTGAACTTAGTGCTATTGTGTTACCTGTAAGGTTGGTGTTTCTGGTGATGTTCTTTGTTCCTTTCTAGTCTTTGTTGCTTTTGGTCTTTTTTTCACACTCAAAGAGTGATGTTAATGTTTCTCTTAATTTTCACAGCAGTTAGATCACAATAATCTCTTAATGTTTCTTGCAGGGATGACTCAGTGGTCACTAACTTTTTTAGTTTTTGTTTGTCTAGGAAACTCTATCTCTTCTTCCATTCTGAATGACAGCTTTGCTGGATTAAGTATTCTTGGCTGCATATTTTTCACATTCAGCACGTTGAATATATCTTGCCATTCTCTTCTGGTCTGCCAAGTTTCTGTGGACAGATCTGCTGCAAATCTTATCTGTTTCCCTTGTAGGTTAAGGACTTTCCCTTACTGCTTTCATTCTTTCCTTGTCTGTGTACTTTGTGAATTTGATTATGATATGTCTTGGTAACGGCCAGCTTTTGTTGAATTTAAAGGGAGTTCTCTGTGATTCTTGGATTTTGATGCCTGTATCCTTCCCCAGATTAGGGAAGTTTTCAGCTATAATTTGCTCAAAAAAAAAAAAAAAAACAAAACCCTTCTGCCCCTTTTTATATCTCTTCATCTTCTGGGACTCCTATGATATGGATGTTATTATATTTTAATAAGTCACTGGGTTCCCTAAGTCTACCTTTGTGATCCATTGGCTTTGTTTCCCTCTTCTTTTCAGCTTCATTATTTTCCATAATTTTATCTTCTATATCACTGATTTGTTCCTCTGCTTCATCCATCTTCATTGTTATGGCATCCATTTAAGTTTGCATCTTGGAGGTAGCATTTCTAATTTTGGCCTGACTAGATTTTAGCTCTTTTATCTCTGCAGTAAGGGATTCTCTAGTGTCTTCTATGCTTTTCTCAAGTCCAGCTAGTAGCCCTATAATTGTTTGAAAATCTAGTTTAGACACTTACTTATATCTGTATTGATTAAATCCCTGGCCATCAATTCTTCTTCTTCTTTCTTTTGGGGTGAATTCTTCCATCTTGTCATTTTGGAGGTTAAAAAAAGAGAAATGAGCAAAATAAAATAAAATTTAAATTTAAAAATTAAAAAAAAAAAAAAAGGAAGCCAGATCCTAGGTGTGTTCTGATCTTCTTGTTAGGAGAAGCTTGATAGAAAAAGAAAACAAATAAAATTAAAAATTAAAAAAAAGAGTAAAAAATAAAATATTAAAAGATTGCTTTCTGTATCCAAAAACAAAAACAAAAATTAAAAATATCAAACAAGCAAACAAACCCAAAGGAAGCCAGGTCCTGTTTTCCCTAGAGCTCAAGTTTTGCAGCACTCTATGATCAGTAGACTTGGTGCCTGCAAGGGGTTTGTGTTTGTCTTCTGGGGGGAGGGGCCTGTTGCTTCAATTTTCAAGGTGAACTTGCCCTAGTGGAGATGCATCTGCAGGGTGTATGGGGCAGGGCTTGGTGTGGTGGCTCCGTTCTCCACTTGGTGCTGTTTAGCTCACTGAGTTCAATCAGTGCTGGTGGGCAAGGGATGAAAATGGCCTCTCTCAGCTCTCTTGCCTCTGGAGCAGGAAGTTAGTGACTGCCACTCTTCAGGCAGCCCTCACAGACATGCAAACTATCACCCCTCCTGTGTCCCCAGCTTCCGTCAGATCCTGGCCTTCACCCTGTCCTTGACCAAGCTGTCTGCCTCCCAGGCAGTGCAGCACTCCTGTGCTTTATCCCAGGCACAGCTGTGTTTCAAAACCCCACACTTCAGAGAGCCCTATGGTGAGACACACCCTGATCCCCTGGGGAGGGGTCTCACTGTGCTGTGGCCAGTGCCAGTTTCTCCCAGAAAACAATTGTGCAACCACACAGCAGTTAGGAGTTTATGGTAAATCATAACATACACCCGGTGCCAGGGTTTGCTGCCCTCAGCCTGCATCTTTGTTCCAATACTGGTGAATGGGGTATCTCAATGTGTCTGCAGGGTCTTTCGCCCACATAGGTGCCATATCACCTATACCAAATGCACTCAAAACAAGGGAACTGCTTCTCCCCTTGCAATCCAGGGAATCCTCAGACTGTGCTGCCTGCTTCCCGGGCTCTGCTCTGCTTTCCTGCCAGAGCACTGCCAGGCCTGACCCTAGCTATGGCGCTGACCTCCAAAACTTTAAACTCTGTGCTCCACTGTTTAGAAAAACTTGGCTGTTTTGAAACCCTCTTCTTTTTCCTAGTCAATGGTTTTGGGGCACAGTTACCTTATGGAGTCCCCTATGTGTGTTTTCACTCTTTTTCTCTCTCATTTTCTCTTGCTACTCCCTCCACTATTAGAGCTACCTCCCCTAGGCAGTACCCACAGCTCTTTTCTTCCACAAATCAACTCTTCACAGTTCCTACCTTCCGTGGGTCATTTTTTCTGCTTGTAGACATGCAGCTTTGTTCTTTAAGACTTCTGAATGATTTCTTGGGTGTTCAGAATGATTTGATATTTATTCAGTAATGTTCAAGGGAAGAATCAAGCTTAGGGTCACCCTCTCCTATATTCAATTTCAATATTTACATTCATTGTATATATAGTGATCATCTAGAAAATTAAAGGTGGAATTAAACTACTATACTAAACCACTTTATTTTATAAAAACATAAAACCTTACCTTCTGACCATCATGGGAGGTGGAAAAAGAAAGAAAAATGGAAAAACAACATGAATCCCCATGGGGAAAAAAAAAAAAACAACCCAAGAATAAATTTGATTTTTCTTCCTCTTTCTTTTTTCCACCAAATTTCCACTCCTCTGGCCTATTTTGAATAGATTTTTTTCTGTAATATCAGTAGACAGGAAGTTACAAAATGAGAGAACAAAAAATAAAACCCTACACTTACAATGTCAAAGATTTTAAGTAATATATTCTCTTTTAGGCTACAGAAGAATCTAAATTAAAAGGAGTTAACTCACATATGACAAGATAAGAAAGTTGTATGATTTTCAAAGGAAGGAATACACTGTTCTCCAATCAAGCAATTCTAATGCATATATTCTTAAATTGCAAATTAACAGATTAAAAATTACCTTGGAAATTCCCACTTTTAGAAGTTTTGAACTTTATTTTCTTATTCAACATTGCCTACAAATATCCATAATTTGCTTCTGGCCAATGCTACATGCACTTGCAATGGTTTTCAGTCCAAAATGCATATAAAAATCATGTATATTAATATACTTAAAGCTCTATTAGCAAAACAGTAATAAACCTTAGAATGGATAAAATGGAAAAAGCAAATTGTTATAAGTGGTTTTCTTTGGGTGATTATAATTTAATATGGATTATTTTTAAATGTTTTATACTGAGCATTTTGTATTCACTTTAGATATATCATTCTTAAATTGTGTGAAGGCTCTCTTTTAACATGATTGACAATATAATTGTAAGGTATACGTATCTACTGCTTTACACAAATGACAGAAATTTGAATTTTTTGCAATTAACAAATGTTATTATCTTATTCATTTCAAAAAAGTAAAAAGATATTATAACATTATGGAATATTTTCATATCTATGCTGCATTTTCCAATGTTTAGAAGAAAAAAAAATAAGGTAAAGAATATTTTTTAAAGAAGTCATTGAATAAGAGGTCATCCAGCTTACAAATTAGCATCTGAAACTTCATCACAACTTACAGGTAGGGACTGTTGGGGAAATGCAACTAAAAACAAAATTCTCAATCCAGAAAACATCTCTGCAAACAGAGGCAAAAGAAAGTTTTCTTACTGAAAAAGCATTAAACCAGAATGTCATGCACATCAAAGCAGCCCACTAAAGAGGTTGAAAAGTAAGACAAAATCTCCTTTTATATAGCCAAGCAAATGCAACCTGTTACGTACAAGTTCTCATGATAAACAAGTGATCCCCAAGTAAGAGAGCTTGACAGCACAATTTGTTACACATAGTGCATCCTAAATTTCCTTGGCAATTGGAATGTCCCTCTGTGTAGCTAATTGGCTTTATCCAGAGGAAAAATAAACTCCTTATATCTTCATAACAAGAGGTAGTTTTGTAATGTGGAGAAAATCCCTGTGGGAGTTAGGCTCCTAGAATCCACAGAAACTGGAAAAGAGGGGGACTATCATCGTTGATGATTACATTTCAAAGACATGGTTCCCAGGTCCTTGAAAAAGCCATTTGTGATTCATAAAATTGTTAAGAGGCTTATTTAGTTTTTAAAAAAGATTTACATACATTTCAAGCAGAGAGAGAGCTTACAATTAGGCATTTTCTAAAGTAAATGCTCCAAAAACAGGGAGCAGAACTAGTCTTTTTCCTTATTTTCAACAGGGGAAATTTTTTTATTTGTACATACCCTTACAAGACTACCTAGACTTTTCACAAGCATTAACTAACATGAAGTCCCATGACAACAAACACCTCATTTGCTAGTTGTCAGCTCTGTTATTTTTATCTATACTTTTTCTTATACCGTTCATATTTTTTATAGTGCTTGCTACTTTTAATAATACATAAATCTTTTCTAATGGACTGTTATTAAAAAGGGAGAGAGATAACATGTGTTGGTAAGGATATAAAGATATTGGAACCCCTGTACACTGTGGGTGGTGATGTAGAATAGCACAGCTACTATGGAAAATAGTATGGATGTTTCTCAAAAGATTAAAAATAGAACTACTACATGATCCTGCAATCCCACTTCTGGGTACATATTCAAAACAGTTGCAATCAGGATCTCAAAGAAATGTCTGCAGCCCCATGGTCTTCGCAGCATTATTCACAATAACCAAGATATTGAAACATCTTGAATTTCCATGGACAGATGAATGGATAAGAAAAATGTGATGAATACATACAATGAAATGTTATTCAGCCTTAAAAAAGAAGGCAATCCTGCCACTTGTATCAACATGGATGAAACTGGAGAACATTTTGCTAAGTGGAATAAACCACTTTCAGAAGGATAGCAACTGTATGATCTCCCTTATATGTGGAATCGAAAATAGTCAAAGCCCTAAATGCAGAGAGTAGAATGGTGGTTGCTAGGAGCTGAAGGAAGGTGGAGGGAAATGGAGTTGTTCAATCAGAATAAAGTTTCAGTTATGCAAGATGAAGACATTCTAGAGATCTACTGCACAACATAATGGTTATAGTTAACAACACAATATTGCACACTTAAAATTTTGTTAAGCAGGTGTCACGTTAAGCATTCTTACCACATATAAAAACAAGAGACATGAGGAAACTTTTTGGAAGTGATGGGTATGTTTATTACCTTGATAGTAGTAATAGTATCACTGGTGTGTGCATATTTCCAAACTCATCAAATTATATATGTTAAACAGGTGCAGTTTTCTGTATATCAATTATACCTCAGTAAAGCTGATTTTAAAAAAAGAAAAATTACTTAATCCTGCATTTTTCACAATTTTCTAAAAGAACATTAGGCAAGGACCATATGAGCTCTCTATTAAACTTTTATTTTTCAGAACTCTTTTTTTTCAAGAACAATCAGAACAATACATTTTAAGATTATTAACATTTATATACAACTATTAATACAATATTTGGGCTGTAATCATAGTTATATTAACTGTAATCATAGTTATATTAACTGTCTTTGGAAATAGTATTATTTCCTTGTTATTCTGTTTTAAGTCAATTTGGATCCTAAATAATTTCACATTTTTACTTGTGATTTGTCATTAAAATTTGTTCCTAGTACATCATACTTGTTAGAAATAATGATCCTTTTTGAAAACGTACTGCTTGAATATATGTGTGCATACATTATTAAATTATGCATTCTAATTAAAATCACCTATTGAATAAACTTATTTATATCATCACTAATATTTAAAAATGTAACACGGAAGTGATTTCATATTGACTCCAATAACATCAATATTATATTTCAAAAGAAAGATTAAGTAACTCTTTTCAGCATCACTGAGGCATAAGGAAATCCTCTACAAGTTAAAGAAAATATTAGCAAATGATTACATGAGTTAAGCCATTTAAAAGTGGTACTAGTATTATAAAAATAGCTATCTATGTTAATTTAATAAAACTTGCCAACAACTACATTTTAATTAATAAATTCCACCTGCTTTCCCCAACTTTTAGTTAAAGTATTTATATATATGTGTGATTTTAATTAGCTTAATGTTGATATAATTAGACTAGCACACATATACTGTATAAATTTAAACTCATATTTTAATAATGAAAGCTGTTGTATTTTAAATTATTTCAGGAGAGATGAAACTTATAATATCCTACATATCAAATGCCTACTTTTCTCTAGGTTCTATGCTTTATTAACAGTTACTCATTAAATACTATTAATGCATGTAAAATGAGCATTATTACTACTCTACAGATTAGATGCAGATAAAAAGCTTGTTTTCCTTGCCATTATTAACCCAGATACATATGAGCAAGGTCATTCACATAAATTTCTTTTAGACACTAGAGAAATGCTGGCAGATATTGGAAAGTTGAATATAGTTGTGTTTTTTCAGAGTTCATTATTAACTATGTTCAGAGACCACGAATTGAAGTAATTTTGGCTAGAGCCCTAGTAGTGTATCATGGAGCTTGGAGTTGACCTTATCAAAAATCTCTCAGTCACAGTTCAAAACTATAGAAAGTATATTCAACTTGAAGGTGATATAAACTGTTCAGAGGGATGCCTGGGTGACTCAGTAGGTTAAGCATCTGCCTTTGGCTCAGGTCATGATCCCTGGTCCTGGGATGGGGTCTTGCATGGCTCTCCTTGCTTAGCAGGGAGCCTGTTTCTCCCTCTGCCTGCTGCTCCCCCTGCTTGTGCTCTCTCTCTCTCTGACAAATGAATAAATAAAATCTCAGAAAAAAAAAAAAAACTGTTCAGAGATGAAATATCAAGTGAATATTTGCAACATTATTCACAAATATATAATATATATATAAATACTATAAGCACATTAAAGTAAACAGCCTCAATCCGCAGAATGAGGAATAATTGTGATAAATATGAAATATTCTATTTAGTGAAAAAGCAGCCGTACACCATGCAAAGCATGAAAGATATCTAAATTAACAGCAGTTCATATCAACTTCAGCAGGGAATCCTTGATTGGACCAAAATTAATGGCAGCAGAAACTGAAGAAGAGAGCAGCTAATGAATCCGTTGTGGTCCTTGGTTGTCAGCAGCACTTGGAGACTTAAGTTCCACAAAGCAAATTTTGAGCAGAGTATTAAAAAATGACAGGCCACACGGAGAAGTTGGGCTAAAATTTGCAAAGGTAAGGAAATCTAATAAAGGAGACCACTTAAAGAAGCTTGGTTTAGTCTCAAGAAAATGAACAATTAAAGGATTATAATGGCTTTCAAATACATGGAAGTTTAGAATGGGCTTAAAAAGTGCACGTGACTACAACAAATGGGTACAAATAAGATATAGGTGGATTGTGATTCATTGCATAATCATATGATTGCATAATGCATATGATTCATCATGTAATTCTACCAGTAGTTGAGTCTCCATAAGACAATAAGCTAGCATTTCTCCATAAAGATCTTGCAACTTCTAGGACATGGTAGTAAATCTCTTGTAAATAAAAGTAGAAGATTTTTTCTCAATTACTTTATACAGACCTGTAGATGGTAGGTCTTTGGGACTAATAGCACTTTGCATATATTTCTCAGACCTTCCATTTTGTTTCCAGCAATACAAAGGGCGATTGGAAAAACCACAAAAAAGCTATTTTTCGGGGCGCCTGGGTGGCTCAGTTGGTTAAGCGACTGCCTTCGGCTCGGGTTGTGATCCCGGAGTCCCGGGATCGAGTCCCGCATCGGGCTCCCTGCTCAGCAGGGAGTCTGCTTCGTCCTCTGACCCTATCCTCTCTCATGTGTTCTCTCTCTCTCATTCTCTCTCTCTCAAATAAATAAATTAAATCTTTAAAAAAAAAAAAAGCTATTTTTCATATTGTATTGGTATATATTTCACATTTTCCATATTTTGTTTTAGCAAAAATATTAAGATTTAAATATATTAATTATACTTTAATAAAGCTGTTCTAAAAAAAGAAAAAAAATTAAAGAGTCTGGATAGTCTAGGCCCAAAGTATATGTTATTTTTCTTACAAATTGAATGAAATGTGACTTTATGATCGTATTGTAAATCTCTACATGGGAGAATATAAAATCTGTGATATATGTGTATGGGTGTGTATATGTGTAGTGTACACTCTTAGATCATAAAATTGTCCTTGGTAACTGGTTGATAATAACAAACTGCCTGCCCCAGGAATGTTACAACCAGCTATTCTGTTTTCCTATGGTACAATGTCAGTGTTACTTGTAAACAGCTTGTAAACAGCTTCCAAGGGGAGAGGCTTGTTTCTATTGTAAATTCCCTTGGCGCTGACAAAAGAATGCAACAAGGGATGAGAAAATTCTCTTCATTTTGTATCTTTCTTGATAGTCCAAGAAAATGATGGGTCATACTGGTCAGAAAATTGAATAAGATGGGGGTAAGGGAACACCATCAGTTGCAATTCTAACTGCTACTTTCTAAAATTGTACTGAAACACACACTGCACGTGGAAGTTCTTTCTCTTCTGTTTGTAATCCTTTTTACCTAACATGAGAAGTGTGCACAAAGATAGAGGTATGGAATTGTTTAAGAAAATCTCTAACATGATAACTTAATATGTTTTCCTCTAAGAAAGAACAAAGCAGTTGTTATGAAATTATGATTAGGTTTTTATAAGATTTCCATCAGTGTGAATCAGGGATAAGTTATTGGTTAACAGGACCTCAAAGAAATTTACTTTGGTTTTTCCTCAAAGAAGTGTAAAATATTTGGCCCTGTGTCTTCTATTAATCTAAATGGGCAATGAAGGAAATAATCCAATGAATAACAAGCCTCTGACTCTGATGTAACAGATTTGAGGTAGAAAGAACAATTAAGAGTAGTCTTCCATCTAATTAGAAATAGACCTGGATGGGTAATAGAGCCCTTACAAACAGATTAATAACACAGGGGTTATGGGGTGCTCTGTTCTTTTTGTTAGATGATGATGTGAGACCAAAGTCAGACCTGGTGATATTTCCTGCAAAATTAAGGCAGATGATTAAAAAACAGGTGTACAGTATTGCTAAGTCATAATTCCAAAAGGATCATTAACTAACTGTCGCAAGGACTGTTTCAGTGTCATTAACTATCATTCTTAATATAATCAATGCATTATTATAAACAAAGTACTGGAGTTTACATTTATTCTTGTGGAGTGCAATCTTACCATTTGAATTGATCTTTCCCTTATGTTTGAGAACAGTTTTTGTTTGCTGTGCTTTTGTTTTATGTTTTTTTTTTTCTTATGTTGTCACAGAAAGTGTTTGTACCTAACCCAGATGCATCTGTTTGGTGTCATTTGTGAATCTTATTGCCATATAGCCTATGTCTTTGTAAAAATCATTAATAAAAATATTGAATAAGATCATCTCCAGAACATACGGCTAGAAACTTTCATCATAATAGATATTGAATCCAATCATTTAAGCTTTGGTTATAGTAGCTTAACAAGATATAAAGCTATGAAATCATATTATCACATAATGCATAGTTTTTTTGTTTTTTTTTTACAGGGATAGTGCAAGTGGGGGAGGGACAGAGAGAAAGGGAAAGAGAGAATCCTAAGCAGGTTCCAAGCCCAGCATGGAGCCTGACCCAGGGCTCAATCCAATGGCCCTGAGATCATGACCTGATGATCATGACCCTTGTTTCATACACACACATATATACTTCACCACCAGGACCACCACCACAAAAAAAAGATAAAAAATAAAATAAAACTAGATCTTGTCATTGAAGTCCCATATTTCTTTTTTTTTTTCTGTTTTAAAGATTTTATTTATCTGACAGAGAGAGAGCACAAGAAGGGGGGAGCAGCAGGCATAGGGAGAAGCAGACTACCCGCTGAGCAGAGAGCCCTCTGCGGAGCTCGATCCCAGGACCCTGAGATCATGACCTGAGCCAAAGGCAGACGCTTAACTGAGCCACCCAGGCACCCCTGAAGTCTCATATTTCTAAGAATGCTATCTCTATTACAAGATTCAATAAACTATTTGAAACTCAACATGAAGAATTTGTCTTTGTTGTTATATATAATCTCTCAACTTAAGGCTAGTGGGAGAGGAGAGAGAATTTACAGTTGCATGAGGGATAGAGAAAGAACAATCAGTAAGAAAATTAACTGGGCAAATACAGTACTATTATTGGCTCAAAATATTATTTACTATATCTGTAGAGCTAGATTGCAGAAAATAGAGGCTAGTTGCAAAAGATAACACTGGTAAGTTGACCTATGTCATAAAGTGCCTTGTGAAGTAACATAAAGTATTCTAGCTTTACTATGAGCATTGTTAGAAACTATGTATTTTAGATAAAACAATGAGATTTATGTTAGACAAATACCATTCTTTCTTCATATGGGGTATGTAATCACAGGACAGTAAGAAACAACTATGATGCTTAATTCAGATTATTAAAACTATAAAACTATGATACTCAGTGATTCAAGAGTATGATGATTATTTTCTGTACTAGTTAGAGTGTGTAGCAATGGGAGAGATAATAAAATTAGAGATTTATTTAGAAGATAGATAAGGTAAGTCTCAGTGATTGATTGGATAGAGGTTGGGATATAAAGAAAAAGGATCATGGATAATGAAGATTTCAGACCTTCATAAATAAAAGAATGATAATATCATTTGCTAAGATTTGCAACATTGAAAAAATAGCAATATTGTAGGATGAGGCAAAGAGTTTAAGATTATTGATATGTTGATTTGATATATTGATTTGAAATGCCTATGAAACAAATACATAAAATGAATATTGTAAGAATTTAGGTATATTTTCCTAGAATTCCAAAGCAAGTTTAGTGATGCAGTGAGAATCATCAAGGATATAAGTGGCAGTGTGTGTCCCAAGGATATTGTGTGGAAAGAATGGAGGGCAGAGAGTATTAAAATAACAATGGCTGGAGGAAGAAAGATTTTAAAATTGGTACTAGAATTTGTTTTAGAAGAAAATGTATTTAAGATGGGTTATTTGAAATTAGATATTTGATTTGCTTTTAAAGGCATGAATAGGGCGCCTGGGTGGCTCAGTTGGTTAAGCGACTGCCTTCGGCTCAGGTCATGATCCTGGAGTCCCGGGATCGAGTCCCGCATCGGGCTCCCTGCTCGGCAGGGAGTCTGCTTCTCCCTCTGACCCTCCCGACCCTCCCCCCTCTCATGTTCTCTCTCTCTCAGTCTCTCTCTCTCAAATAAATAAATAAAATCTTTAAAAAAAATAAAAATAAAATAAAGGCATGAATAACCATGTTTTCACTGGAAAAGGGACGTTGGTAATCTACAGAATGTGGTGGCAAAGAAATTACTGTAGTCAGTCCCCTGTAATCAAATGCATATGGAAGGCAAGGCATTGGGTGACAAAATATTTTCTGCCATAAAATAATTTAGTAACATCCCTGAGTATAATGGAGCTGTTTGGTGACCTTAAGTGTGCTGGAGAATCTAGGCAAAAAAAAAAAAAAAAAAAAAGAGTTCATTGTTTTAAATTACAGACTCATGATATGCATTAGGAACCTAAAATCTTCTATAACTGACCATTTAAAAAATGATATGAAACAACAAAAATACAATGGCAAAATCCCTTATCTCCTGTAGTTTAAGGATATGATTTCTGAAAACCAAGTCCACAGTCTATTCATATTGGTGGATGACTTACAAAGCAGATTTGATTTTTAATCTCACAGAGTCCCTTATTTTAAAACTTAAAACTTTGGGAAAAGTGAGACACTAAAAATTGGGGTAGGGTTATATGGGCTGAATCAGCTGAAGCTAGAGACACTGAAACTCTAAACACTGCCCCTAGAAGCATCCC
Source organism: Mirounga leonina (assembly GCF_011800145.1). Lineage (NCBI taxonomy): Eukaryota > Metazoa > Chordata > Mammalia > Carnivora > Phocidae > Mirounga > Mirounga leonina. The sequence goes on from NW_023270431.1 coordinate 17,389,381, forward strand.
TTTCTTCCCTGTTTAAAGAGATTAGTTTCCCTTTGCCTGTGGAATCTATAGTGGCGCCCACTGAAATAGCTGCCTTGCAAGGAACTGTTGAACCTAATAAGAACAAAACCCTATCATACCTCATTGCTTCTATATATATAACCAGACTCAAGTCCCATTAGTCAATGAAGGGTGAGTTACAAAATATGACCCATGAGAGGTGCAACGCATGCCAAAAGAATCACAAAATTTTCACCAAATAATATTTACAGAAACATGGGGAATATATGTGAGAACAGATTGTAAGGGAATTTGGCCAGAGTAGAAGGAATAGGAAGCTGTAGTTGGCTATGATAAAAGCAGTGAAATGACAGAAATTTCCTGATATAGTTTTAGAGAGGGAAACCAGTAGCTTAGATATATTAGAATGCTACAGTAAATTTAACACATAAGATCTGCTTATGACCTAACAATTTCTCTAGGAAGTACCCGTAAAACCCTCCCTCACTTAAGGATAGCACACACGGGAGAAGAGTACCAGCATCCATGCAGAGTTCTATGGCTGGTCAGGTACACTTCCATCATCAAACTCTGTTCCCTAAACTCAATGAGGATGATGCAATCCTGAGTTTTCTTTATCTACTAGATCATTAATCTTCAATTCCTGCTTCCTTGGAAGCTTGTGAGATGATATTTTAAATGAGTTTATACATGAGGTATAGTTGCTTTCATTGGGAGCCTTGGTCTGCCGCAAAATACTTGCCATAGCCACAAGGGAATATTTTGCTTAATTGTAATTTACACCTTCACATGTCACACCATGTTCAGTCACATCTGATATTCAAGAGCAGAACCAAGTCAGTGCAATATTAAATTTCTCATTTGAACCTAAAAAAAAACCTTGCTTAAATATAGAAATCTATTCTTTTTAAAGTTTTTATTTAAATTCCAGTTAACATACCATGTTATATTAGTTTCTGATGTACAATTTATGATTCAACACTTAGGTACAACACCTGGTGCTCATCACAAGTGCACTCCTTAATCTCCATCACCTATTTCATTCATCCCTTCACTCACTTTCCCTTTGGTAACCATCAGTTTGTTCTCTACAGTTAAGACTCTGTTTCTTGGTTTGCCTCTCTCTCTCTCTTTTTTCCCTTTGCTCATTTGTTTTGTTTCTTAAGTTCCACATATGAGTGAAATCATATAGTATTTGTCTTCCTTTGACTTGTTTTGCTTAACATAATGCTCTCTATTCTTATTAATTACATACACCTTAAATTTGAGAGTTTGATTTTCATTTTCCCTCTAGTTTATTTCCAGTGTTTCCATTTTTCTAGTTTCAATTTTCACTTTTGATAAATAGGATATATGTCATCAATGAGAACTACCAATTAATATCCCCATTTATGTATTTATGTGGGGTTTCATATGCATCAGAGTTACAGAAATTTTTCATTTTTTAAATGTTACTCACATATCACTTTGTTATCTTGCCTTATTTATTATACCCTTGATATTTAAGGCAGTAAACTCATCACTACATTATTTTCCTCTCTCTGCACTGTTCACTTACCAGTCCTTTTACTAATACTTGAAAACCTATTTTTAGACTGTACTTCAAATAAGAACACTTAAATTACAGAACATTAGGATATACACAAGTGTTAGGAGCCTGGGTGGCTCAGTCAGTTAAGCGACTGCCTTCGGCTCAGGTCATGATCCTGGAGTCCCAGGATCGAGTCCCTCATCGGGCTCCCTGCTCAGGGGGGAGTCTGCTTCTCCCTCTGACACTCCTCCCTCTCGTGCTCTCTGTCTCTCATTCTCTCTTTTGCAAATAAATAAATAAAATCTTTAAAAAAAAAAAAGGATATACACAAGTGTTAAAAAGAAACTCTGTTTCACTTGTATAAATAAAGAACTAAAGAAAAGATTAAAATTTGAGAAGGTATCAAGAAGTAATGTGCATTGTCCATGTTTAACAGTCAAATATGGACTGGTTGGTCAATATTCATGCAAACGAATTTCTTCTTATCAAACTTACAACTTTTTCAGTTACTATACTTCATTCCTAGCTAATTCTTCATATTTTAATTCTTGATTAAATTCAACATTCAAAGCACTCATCAGGACATTGTGAAAATAATCATTAAAAACAATAAAAATGATTGTTTTTTTTTTTTCTTAATCTTTGAACATTTTTTTCTATATTCAGGTAGAGGCAAAGATGTTCATCAAATGTGTAGAGAAAAATGTAGTGGGGTATTGTGTGTCATTGTAACAAAGAGCTGTTGCAAATTTTGACACCCTGGAATAGTCTTTTCCAAGGCTTTCAAGTTCTACTTCCACACCAGTTTTCCTGACTCAAGGGCTTAGTGTCAGTCCTTGATTGTGTTTTAATGCTTTTGTAAATCAACAATTGAGTTTAAAGTTAAGCAGTCAAAACAGACATTTGTCATTGTGTTGGCATCTGATTTCCTATGGCACCCTGCCCACTTAATCATGCAAGTAGGGGAACTGCTGGCAAAGCAAGAGGGACCGAGGCAAGCTGCTGTGACCTAGGAGGAATCATGTCATATGTAATTATCATAATTTATATGGATCACTCCAGGCTCACTGGTGTTGTTGCTGCACACCAACTGGACTGTGCTAGAATGTTTAAGTAAATATTTGCACGCAACTTGAAACTGTTGAGAATTTCCGCTTCAGCTAGAGCCCCTTTCTTATGAAATATTCAGCACATGAAATGTCTCCAGTGGTGCTGAGTGGTGGGTTTTCTCTCTGATTTGATTAGCAGTGATGATTCTTTCATGAGCTGTGAATGTCCTTCTAGATTAGCATCATCCAGGTTCTTTGGTATTGTCACGAAAGAAGAGGACTGGGGGGACTGTTGCTTATGAACATGCTTAAGGCATGGCTTTAACAACCTATGAAATTTTTCAAAATAATATTTTAAATTCATTCAAATAAATTCAAATACAGTCCATTCTAATTGATAATGTATTACTATGAATCTGAAACTAATGGTATGTCAGAAGCACATAAAAACTCCAGACTTAGAAATGATATAAATTATGGCATTTATATCTATAATAATTCCATTTAATGGGTGGTATAATTCCATTTAATGAGTGAATAATCACTAAGCATGTTACACAATTCTAAAAAAGATACAATTTTATTTCATCAATGTTTGTGGGTTGTACTGACTTGTTCTTGGCAATTTAAGGATTATTATCCAAAATAATCCTGAAATTAAGAAGAACAAACTTGTTAATTGAAAATTGCAAATATTTTAAACAAAATGCCTAGAGTCAATAAAAACTAAACTACATTTTTATCATATATAAAAAATAATTAAATCATACATGTAAACATATGTAAATTATGTAGAGGTATATTTATAAATATATATAATTTATATATCAACATATAATTTACAAGATATATATACATAGTTATTTTTTAAAGCTTTGAAAATGCCAAATTATTTATTTAACAAGTTCCTCTCAGTTGTAAGAATGATTTCCCTTAGGAAGGATTAGAGTCACCTTCTATAGTCCTCCCATTTTACCTGATTTAGGCCAACACCACAGAAATGCAAACAATCTCTTTTGAAAATCTATAAGCTCACAATTGGACACCTTAGAAGAAATATAAACTACCAATAATGAAACAGGAAGGAATAGAAAACCTGAACAGACCAATAGCCGGCAAAGAAATCAAATCAGTAATCAAAAAACTCCCAAAAAACAAAAGTCCAGGGCCAGAGGACATCACAGGAAAATTCTACCAAAGACTTAAAAAAGAGTTAATACCTATTCTTTTCAAACAATTCCAAAAAATTAAAAAAGAAGGAAAACTTCCAAATTCACTCTATGAGCACAGCATTGCCCTGATAAAACCAGATAAAGATACCATTAAAGAAGAGAACTACAGGCCAATATCCCTGATAAATATAGATGCAAAAATTCTTTTATTCAACTTAGTACTAGAAGTCCTAGCCAGACAAAAAAAGAAATAAAAAGACAACAAAAAGAAAACAGACAACAAAAGAAATAAAAGGCATCCAAATCAGCAAGGAAGAAGTCAAATGGTCACTATTTGTAGATGACATGATACTGTATATAGAAAACTCAAAAGACTCCACCAAGAAAACTTCTAGAACTCATACATGATTTCAGAAAAATCCCAGGTTACAATATCAATGTACAGAAATCTGTGCATTTCTATACACCCATAATGAAGCAGCAGAAAGATAAATTAAAAAACAATGCCATTTACAATTGCACCCCAAATTAACAAGATACCTGGGAATAAACCTAACCAAAGATGTGAAAGACCTGTACCCTGAAAGTTATATAGCACTGATAAAAGAAATTAGAGATGGCACAAAGAAATGGAAAGACATTCCATGCTCATGGATTGGAAGAAAACTGTTAAAATGTCTACACTATCCAAAGCAATATACACATTTAATGCAATCCCTGTCAAAATACCAACAGCATTTTTCACAGAACTAGAAGAAACAATCCTAAAATTTGTATGGAACCACAAAAGAACCTGAATAGGCAAATCAATCTTGAAAAGAAAGGCAAAACGGGAGGTATCACAATTCCAGACTTCAATTTATATTATAAAGCTGCAATGATCAAAACAGTATGGTACTGGCACAAAAATAGACGCAGATCAATGGAACAAAACAGAAAACCCAGGAATAAATCCACAATTACATGGTCAATTAATCTTCAAAAAAGGAGGAAAGTGTGAGGTGGGAAAAAGACATTCTTTTCAACAAATGTTGTTGGGACAACTGGACAGCTACATGCAAAAGAATGAAACTTCACCACTTTCTTACACCATCCACAAAAATAAATTCATGATGTATTAAAGACATAAATATAAAACCTGAAACCATAAAAATCCTACAAGAGGATACAAAGAGTAACTTCTTTGATATCAACTGTAGCAGCTTTTTTCTAGATATGTCTCCAGAGGCAAAAGAAACAAAAGCACTACTAAACTATTGAGACTACATAAAAATAAATAAATAAATAAATAAATAAATAAATAAATAAATAAATAAA